>NC_090320.1:114358350-114958350 GCF_040869045.1 Eurosta solidaginis | reverse complement strand
TTAAGACCTCACATACCCCTTCTCCTAGAACCGTGGTGTCTTCTCCCGTGGATGTACTCAATCTTGCTCCATTCAATGGCCTTATCTTCTTGTTGACTAAATCTGCTCGAATGATGGAATGAAATGCACCCGTATCTACAGTAAGTAAACGTTCCTTTCCATCCACATGTCCTCCGACAGTATTGTTTGTTTGACCTTCTTCCAATTTTCGAGATAGAGATTATGGGGCATTCAATTGAGGGAGCCAGCTGTCTCCCCTTGCGGCTGACTCTCTTTAGTTTAACGATTGAGTGGACTTGGAGGTTTGCTCATCTCTTTCAGCTCTCCATTTCCGTCCACCCACATTATTGGAACTATTAGTACGGATGCTGCAAGGACGTGCAATGTGGCCTTTGTTGCCGCACTTGACACATTTCATAACTCCAGACTTTTTCTGTTGTGATCCCTTCAGTGCTGCCAAAATTGTGTCCACCCAATCCGGCCTTTCTACTTCCACACGATGGGCTTTGTACGCTGGCTTACTTAAAAGTGAAGCAGTTTCCTGAGCAGTGCATGGGATACGGTTTCAGCAAATGTTGGCTTTGGATTCGCATATGTAGCTCGCTTCGTTTCGATATCCCCTATTCCATTTATAAGACTCTGGATTTTTACCCTCTCGATGTATTCCACGGGTGCGTTGATATTTGCTAGATAGGCCAGCCTTTCGACATCCGATGCGAACTCCTGCAAAGTCTCATTCGATTTTTGGTAACGGTTTTGCAACTCAATTTGGTATATCTGTTTCCTGTTTTGGCTTTCGTATCGCCTCTCTAGAGCACTCATCAATGTTTCATAGTTGTTCCTTTCGTACTCTGGAATTCTCTGAAAGATTTCAGCTGCAGGCCCTTTCAATTACACGAACAGTGCAGCAACTTTATCTTCAGCATTCCAGTTGTTCACTGCTGCGGTTTTCTCGAACTGTAGCTTAAAGACCTGGAAAGGGACAGAACCGTCAAAAGGTGGAGTTTTTACCTTCGTAATACTCGCTGAAGCAGCCAGACGATTAAGTTGCAACTCCTGCATACGTCATCTCAAAGCATCCACCTCGACCTCGATTTATTCCTCAAACTGCATTATTTTCTCGTCCATACGCGCTTCCAGTTGTGAGAGATCTGCGATGAGACCTGTGCTGAAATTTGTGCCGACATTTCGGATATTCGTTCGTCTTATGCTTCAATTTTAGATGTTATTTCTGACGACATCTCTGAGAAACGTGTCTCCTGTGCTTCCAGTTGAGATGCCATATATGTCTTCTGCTCTTCCAGTTGGGATGCCATATATGTCTTCTGAACTTTCAGTTGTGATGACATATTTGTGATGACATTTCTGTTATGCGCGCTTCCTGTGCTTCCATTATGGATGTCATGCTTGTCTCCTGGGATTCTAATTGTGTTTCCATCTTGGATGTTATATGTGTCTCTTGTGATTCCAGTTGAGATGCCATTGTCGATGTTTGAGCAGATATTGCAGCCAAAATCATGTTCAAGTCTGTGCCCGTAACTGTTTGCGATGTTTCTTTTTTCTCTTCAATTTTTGTTGTTGTCTCGTCCCCATCAGGATGAAAGACATCATCGCCCACATTAATTCCTTCCGACTCCATAGCGTTCGTTTTCCTACCTGAAGTTCGAGTTTATTGCCGGTTGTATTCAATCCACGGGTTTCTCACTCCTTCTTCAGTTGCTGGATCCTCAATTCACTCAACTTTGCCATGTCCAAGTTGTATTCGCAGTCTTCGGAATTTATTCGACAATTCCTCTTCTGACACCAATTGTACCGAATTTAGTGAAACTCCGCTTATTTTACACCATCTATTAACATTCGTATCGCTAAACTGTAGAATAAATAACTCTAATATTCCATAATTCAAAATGGCCTTTATTAAAGTACCTCTCAATAACACTGATACTTCACAACCAATAGCTTGCTTAAATCAAACTGTTTGCCGATGCCTCAGCTGGAGCTGCTTTTATACTCTTCGGTTTCCTCGTTTGCATATTTCTAGGCGTTTCTCCTTCTAGAATTTACTACTTGTTTACCAGCTATAAACTACAGATGCACGTTTATAGCTTCTCGCATAGCAATATGCGCGATGATTGCATACTTTTGTGAGTATCTCAGATATATGCATGTATATGTGTGAGAACTACTTTGCTGATGATTGCATACTTTTGTGAGTATCTCTCCGCTGCTGTGTGTACATATGTGTAGACATAATGATTGATTTGTTTATGTAGGTACAAGTGACTGCTTAGTATCAGCTTAGAGATGATATTATGCCTTAGTGTTGCTAATATTCGTCACAATATATATATATATATATATATATATATATATATATATATATATGGACATTGAATTCACAAAACGTTTCTTACTTAACTTATACACGCATAGATGTCGTTAATATTTCTTGCTTTTATGCTTCTTTTGTTTACACATTGATTATTTGCTTTAGGACCGGTTTTTCAGTAGTTGGTTAAGCTAAGCTTAAACTAAGTTTGCTTAAACTCTAGTCAAATTCAAACTCCAGTTTAAGTACTGAGCAGTTTTTCCGCCGCCTTTGGGGTATGACTTTTTGTGCGGCAACATTGGTTCTATCTAGATAATTTGTAGATACGGCAACGGCAACAACAGGATTTTGTTGACCCAACAAATATGGAAAAAAATATTCTCCAGCGAAATATGTATATTAACTTGGGTCGATTTGTATGGAAGAAAGTTAACCGGTATCGTGCCATCGATTTTTCGATAGGATTTGGGCCCAGGAAAAAAAGTTCCACTACCCATAACCAAAAAAATAATTTTGGAGCCTGCAAAAAAAAATGATGAAAGAGTGAATTTTTCGACCAAAACACTCCTCAAACCCCAAAAAATATTTGTTTTTCTTCAAAACTGTTGTAAAAACGTTGGCGATAAGAGTTTTTTGAAAAAAATATTTTTTGGGTTTTGGGGAGTGTTTTGGTCGAAAAATTTACCCTTTCGTCATTTTTTTTTTACAGGCTCGAAAATTATTTTTGTGGGTATGCGTAGTGGAACTTCTTTCCCTGCGCCCAAATCTTATCGAAAAATCAATGGCGCGATATCGGTTAATAAATCGACCCAGTCTAATGTATATACCTATCTAGTTGCGGAAATATCTAACATCATTATATAAGGGGGACTCATATAACCGTATAAATGCCTTATAAAGTGTGTAAACGTATAAATTTATCTAGTCCGTAAACGAGCTGTCAAATTTTGTATGAAAAATCATTTACACAATTTGTATAAATTTATGCGCACATTTCATTGTTTAAAGGCGGTAAACTCAAAGGAATGCAACCCTGCAGACATTACAGCCGGCATTTTCATCAGAAATCTCCAACATCAGCAAGTAAAGGCGTTTTAGTTTTAATTTTTCACTTAATCTTGTTATTTTTTAATTTGTATAACAATCAAAAAAATTTTATTTGGATATAATACTGAAAAACAATCAAGTTTATCAAGAGTATTACTAGGTGCGTTCATATAACCGCGTGTGTAAATGGATATAATTTTACACCTTATAAGTTTATATGCTATCATGAGTCCCCCTATAGTTATTCTTAAATCAGATAATTCTCGAGTTGATATCCAACTTAATTCTCTAATCACTATCCAACCGTTGAGAAAATTTGTAAAATTATAAGTTTTCGAGTTGATCTCCAACGTCATTAATATTTTCCATTTATTATCCTAATTTCGAGATTTTGAGAAATGTACAGTTTTCAAATGAATATTCAACACATTTCTCCATTTGATATCCTACAATGCATATCGAGTTGATGTGGAGTTGAAAAAAAATCTCCAAGGTGGTATCACCAAAACCAACAGCTGTTTATTGTGAGAAATAAACACCTGGTTGATAGCAGTAATGAAGCGCAATTAATCAAAAATAAATTATATAGGCGGCCAAGTTGGTGTGATGGTAGCGTGCTCCAACAAGGTTTTTTAATTAGTAGACAATTTTTCTAAGCGGGGTCGCCTCTCGGCAGTGTTTGGCAAGCAATCCGAGAGTATTTCTGCCATGAAAAGCTCTCAGTGAAAACTCATCTGCCTTGCAGATGCCAGATGCCGTTCGGAGTCGGCATAAAACAAGTAGGTCCCGTCCCGACCATTTGTAGGAAAAATTAAAGGGAGCACGACGCAAATTGGAAGAGAAGCTCGGCCTAAAATCCCTTCGAAGGCTATCGCGCCTCATATTTATTTATTTTTTAAATTATGTACATATATATATATATATATTTCATTTTATTTTCGTGAAAATACTGTAGTATGGAATCTTAAATTTGGGTCAAGTTAGAGAACCACTAGTTGTTAATTAAATTTTTTTCAACTTAAATAATAGCATGTTTTGCTTTATAAAAAATTCCCACTTTAGCTGAGTACGCTATGATTCTCGAGATGAGCCACTGTTTTGAAACAACTCTTGAGATTTTAGAAGTATGCCTGGTTATCAACATGAGCTCTAATGGTACTGAAGCCCAAATGTTTGTTGGGTATATTCGATGCCATTTCGAACGAACGCAAATAACTGATAGGTTAACTAGAGATTAACCCTGTCATATCGACCGCCTAAGGTCAGCTTAAACTTGAGTTAAAGTACACTGAAGTGTTATACAAACAAAATAAAAATAGTGAAAAGTTGTGTGGAAATATTATAAGCTCCGAAATAGGGTTTTTTTATACTCAGTTGAGCAGAGCTCACAGAGTATATTAACTTTGATTGGATAACGGTTGGTTGTACAGATATAAAGGAATCGACATAGATATAGACTTCCATATATCAAAATCATCAGTATCGAAAAAAAATTCGATTGAGCCATGTCCGTCCGTCCGTCCGTTAATACGATAACTTGAGTAAATTTTGAGGTATCTTGATGAAATTTGGTATGTAGGTTCCTGGGCACTCATCTCAGATCGCGATTTAAAATGAAAGATATCGGCCAATAACCACGCCCACTTTTTCGATATCGAAAATTTCGAAAAATCGAAAAAGTGCGATAATTCATTACCAAATACAGATTAAGCGATGAAACGCAGAATAGAAAACTAGTAAAATTTTGGACAATGGGGGGTGGCACCGCGCACTTTTAAAAGAAGGTAATTTAGAAGTTTTGAAAGCTGTAATTTGGCAGTCGTTGAAGATATCATGATGAAATTTGGCAGGAACGTTACTCTTATTACTATATGTCTGCTTAATAAAAATTAGCAAAATCGGAGAACGACCACGCCCACTTTTAAAAAAAAAAAATTTAATTCAAATTTTAAAAGAAAAGTTAATATCTTTACAGTATATAAGTAAATTATGTCAACATTCAACTCCAGTAATGATATGAGCCGTTTATTTTTAAAGTGGCATAAGTCATTTCATGTCGTTTAGGTTCAGTGATAATTTGTTTGTATCTCTCCTCGCCTCCAGTTTGTTAGAGTCCAATATCCAAAAGATGCAATTCTTATTATTATTTTATAATTGTAGAACCATCTATATATGCATTCGTTCAAAAATAACAATACATTTAAGACCATGATTTGGAAATGACTTATGCCACTTTCAAAATAAACGGCTCATATGTTGCAACAAAATACAAAAATAAAAGAAAATTTCAAAATGGGCGTGGCTTCGCCCTTTTTCATTTAATTTGTCTAGGATACTTTTAATGCCATAAGTCGAACAAAAATTTACCAATCCTTGTGAAATTTGGTAGAGGCTTAGATTCTAGGACGATAACTGTTTTCTGTGAAAAAGGGCGAGATCGGTTGAAGCCACGCCCAGTTTTTATACACAGTCGACCGTCTGTCCTTCCGCTCGGCCGTTAACACGATAACTTGAGAAAAAATCGATATATCTTTACTAAACTCAGTTCACGTACTTATCTGAACTCACTTTGTATTGGTGTAAAAAATGGCCGAAATCCGACTATGACCAAGCCCACTTTTTCGATATCGAAAATTACTAAAAATGAACAAAAAATGCCATAATTATATACCAAATACGAAAAAAGGGATGAAACATGGTAATTGTATTGGTCTATTGACGCAAAATATAACTTTAGAAAATAACTTGGTAAAATGGGTGTGACACCTACCATATTAAGTAGAAGAAAATGAAAAAGTTTTTCAGGGCGAAATCAAAAGCCCTTGGAATATTGGAAAGAATAATATTCGTGGTATTACATTTGGGTTTTGGGGAGTGTTTTGGTCGAAAAATTTACCCTTTCGTCATTTTTTTTTTACAGGCTCGAAAATTATTTTTGTGGGTATGCGTAGTGGAACTTCTTTCCCTGCGCCCAAATCTTATCGAAAAATCAATGGCGCGATATCGGTTAATAAATCGACCCAGTCTAATTTATATACCTATCTAGTTGCGGAAATATCTAACATCATTATATAAGGGGGACTCATGTAACCGTATAAATGCCTTATAAAGTGTGTAAACGTATAAATTTATCTAGTCCGTAAACGAGCTGTCAAATTTTGTATGAAAAATCATTTACACAATTTGTATAAATTTATGCGCACATTTCATTGTTTAAACGCGGTAAACTCAAAGGAATGCAACCCTGCAGACATTACAGCCGGAATTTTCATCAGAAATCTCCAACATCAGCAAGTAAAGGCGTTTTAGTTTTAATTTTTCACTTAATCTTGGTATTTTTTAATTTTATTTGGATATAATACTGAAAAACAATCAAGTTTATCAAGAGTATTACTAGGTGCGTTCATATAACCGCGTGTGTAAATGGATATAATTTTACACCTTATAAGTTTATATGCTATCATGAGTCCCCCTATAGTTATTCTTAAATCAGATAATTCTCGAGTTGATATCCAACTTAAATCTCTAATCACTATCCAACCGTTGAGAAAATTTGTAAAATTATAAGTTTTCGAGTTGATCTCCAACGTCATTAATATTTTCCATTTATTATCCTAATTTCGAGATTTTGAGAAATGTACAGTTTTCAAATGAATATTCAACACATTTCTCCATTTGATATCCTACAATGCATATCGAGTTGATGTGGAGTTGAAAAAAAATCTCCAAGGTGGTATCACCAAAACCAACAGCTGTTTATTGTGAGAAATAAACACCTGGTTGATAGCAGTAATGAAGCGCAATTAATCAAAAATGAATTATATAGGCGGCCAAGTTGGTGTGATGGTAGCGTGCTCCAACAAGGTTTTTTAATTAGTAGACAATTTTTCTAAGCGGGGTCGCCTCTCGGCAGTGTTTGGCAAGCAATCCGAGAGTATTTCTGCCATGAAAAGCTCTCAGTGAAAACTCATCTGCCTTGCAGATGCCAGATGCCGTTCGGAGTCGGCATAAAACAAGTAGGTCCCGTCCCGACCATTTGTAGGAAAAATTAAAGGGAGCACGACGCAAATTGGAAGAGAAGCTCGGCCTAAAATCCCTTCGAAGGCTATCGCGCCTCATATTTATTTATTTTTTAAATTATGTACATATATATATATATATTTCATTTTATTTTCGTGAAAATACTGTAGTATGGAATCTTAAATTTGGGTCAAGTTAGAGAACCACTAGTTGTTAATTAAATTTTTTCAACTTAAATAATAGCATGTTTTGCTTTATAAAAAATTCCCACTTTAGCTGAGTACGCTATGATTCTCGAGATGAGCCACTGTTTTGAAACAACTCTTGAGATTTTAGAAGTATGCCTGGTTATCAACATGAGCTCTAATGGTACTGAAGCCCAAATGTTTGTTGGGTATATTCGATGCCATTTCGAACGAACGCAAATAACTGATAGGTTAACTAGAGATTAACCCTGTCATATCGACCGCCTAAGGTCAGCTTAAACTTGAGTTAAAGTACACTGAAGTGTTATACAAACAAAATAAAAATAGTGAAAAGTTGTGTGGAAATATTATAAGCTCCGAAATAGGGTTTTTTATACTCAGTTGAGCAGAGCTCACAGAGTATATTAACTTTGATTGGATAACGGTTGGTTGTACAGATATAAAGGAATCGACATAGATATAGACTTCCATATATCAAAATCATCAGTATCGAAAAAAAATTCGATTGAGCCATATCCGTCCGTCCGTCCGTTAATACGATAACTTGAGTAAATTTTGAGGTATCTTGATGAAATTTGGTATGTAGGTTCCTGGGCACTCATCTCAGATCGCGATTTAAAATGAAAGATATCGGACAATAACCACGCCCACTTTTTCGATATCGAAAATTTCGAAAAATCGAAAAAGTGCGATAATTCATTACCAAATACAGATTAAGCGATGAAACGCAGAATAGAAAACTAGTAAAATTTTGGACAATGGGGGGTGGCACCGCGCACTTTTAAAAGAAGGTAATTTAGAAGTTTTGAAAGCTGTAATTTGGCAGTCGTTGAAGATATCATGATGAAATTTGGCAGGAACGTTACTCTTATTACTATATGTCTGCTTAATAAAAATTAGCAAAATCGGAGAACGACCACGCCCACTTTAAAAAAAAAAAAATTTTATTCAAATTTTAAAAGAAAAGTTAATATCTTTACAGTATATAAGTAAATTATGTCAACATTCAACTCCAGTAATGATATGAGCCGTTTATTTTTAAAGTGGCATAAGTCATTTCATGTCGTTTACGTTCAGTGATAATTTGTTTGTATCTCTCCTCGCCTCCAGTTTGTTAGAGTCCAATATCCAAAAGATGCAATTCTTATTATTATTTTATAATTGTAGAACCATCTATATATGCATTCGTTCAAAAATAACAATACATTTAAGACCATGATTTGGAAATGAGTTATGCCACTTTCAAAATAAACGGCTCATATGTTGCAACAAAATACAAAAATAAAAGAAAATTTCAAAATGGGCGTGGCTTCGCCCTTTTTCATTTAATTTGTCTAGGATACTTTTAATGCCATAAGTCGAACAAAAATTTACCAATCCTTGTGAAATTTGGTAGAGGCTTAGATTCTAGGACGATAACTGTTTTCTGTGAAAAAGGGCGAGATTGGTTGAAGCCACGCCCAGTTTTTATACACAGTCGACCGTCTGTCCTTCCGCTCGGCCGTTAACACGATAACTTGAGAAAAAATCGATATATCTTTACTAAACTCAGTTCACGTACTTATCTGAACTCACTTTGTATTGGTGTAAAAAATGGCCGAAATCCGACTATGACCAAGCCCACTTTTTCGATATCGAAAATTACTAAAAATGAACAAAAAATGCCATAATTATATACCAAATACGAAAAAAGGGATGAAACATGGTAATTGTATTGGTCTATTGACGCAAAATATAACTTTAGAAAAAAACTTGGTAAAATGGGTGTGACACCTACCATATTAAGTAGAAGAAAATGAAAAAGTTTTTCAGGGCGAAATCAAAAGCCCTTGGAATATTGGAAAGAATAATATTCGTGGTATTACATATATAAATAAATTAGCGGTACCCGACAGATGATGTTCTGGATCACCCTGGTCCACATTTTGGTCGATATCTCGAAAACGCCTCCACATATACAACTAAGGGCCACTGCCTTTTAAAACCCTCATTAATACCTTTAATTTGATACCTATATCGTCACCCCTGGTCCACGTTTATGGCGATATCTCGAAAAGGCGTCCACTAAGGCCTACGCCCTCTTAAAATACTCATTAACACCTTTCATTTGATACCCATATCGTACAAACAAATTCTAGAGTCACCCCTAGTCCACTTTATGGCGATATCCCGAATAGGCGTCCACCCATAGAACTAAGGCCCACTCCCTTTTAAAACACTTATTAACACCTTTCGTTTGATACCCATATTATACAAACGCATTCTAGAGTCAACCCTGGTCCACGTTTATTGCGATATCCCGAATAGGCGTCCACCCATAGAACTAAGGCCCACTCCCTTTTAAAACACTTATTAACACCTTTCGTTTGATACCCATATTGTACAAACGCATTCTAGAGTCAACCCTGGTCCACTTTTATAACGATATTCCGAAAAGGCGCCCACCTATAGAACTAAGGCCCACTCCCTTTTAAAATACTCATTAACACCTTTCTTTTGATACCCATATAGTACAAACAAATTCTTGAGTCACCCCTGGTCCACCTTTATGGCGATATCTCGAAAAAGCGTCCACATATAGAACTAAGGCCCACGCTCTTTTAAAATACTCATTAACACCTTTCATTTGATACTCATATCGTACAAACAAATTCTAGAGTCACCCCCGGCCAATCTTTATGGCGATATCTCGAAAAGGCGTCCATCTATAGAACTTAGGCCCACGCCCTTTTAAAATACTCATTAAAACCTTTCATTTGATACCCATATCGTACAAAATAAATTCTAGAGTTACCCCTGGTCCACCTTTATGGCGATATCTCGAAAAGGCGTCCACCTATAGAACTTAGGCTCACTCCCTTTTAAAATTATCATTAACACATTTCATTTGATACCCATATCGTACAAACAAATTCTAGAGTCAGGCATGGTCCACCTTTATGGCGATATCCCTAAATGGCGTCCATCTATAGAACTATGGCCCACTTCCTCTTAAAATACTCTTTAATACCTTCCATTTGATACACATGTCATACAAACACATTCCAGGGTTACCCTAGGTTCTTTTTACAACATGGTGATTTTCCCTTACTTTGTCTCCACAGCTCTCAACTGAGTATGTAATGTTTGGTTACACCCGAACTTAGCCTTCCTTACTTGTTATTTATAATAATAATAACTAATAAGTAAAAATGAATCAAAAAAAGTTGGAAACGGAAAACGAGCATATTACTGAAGTGTTATTTGAATGGCATAAAGAAACGCTGAGCTCAATCGTGAGGGAATAAGTGGAAGCAAAAGTTTCAACACAATAACTAGTACTGAAAACTGTGAAACATATGATAGGATTTTGAATTATTTTTATTTTATTTTTTATTATGAAATGTGCAAAAAGTACCTTTAATCTCAAAAGGCTGAATTCAAACTGTTCTAAATGTGTGCAACGAATATATTTTAGTTTTAAGTACGGTTTTAATTTATTATAATAGAAAAAGCCTTTGAAATATGTTCATTCTTAATACATAAGCTTATAACCAAATACAAGTATTTGATATAATGAACCAATGAAAATTTCGCTGATTTTAAATAATTGACCTTAATTCCGCTTCACTCAAAACTATCATTAGAAACCCACTAGAAATTTACGTTGGAATTCTAAACATTTTCTCGAAGTCCCTGTAAGGTAACCTTTACGGTAAGTGTTGCTTGACCATAAAGTCAAGCAATGCTTATTAAACACAACCATAATTCACAATAAGGGTTACCTGTCAAAACAACACATTCACAATAAGGGCTATCTGTCAAATGAAAAGAAGCCAATTCATTCCGCGCTTTTTGACCCGACAAGTCGTCAATTTAAGTATCTCGCATTTATATATATATATATGTGTTAAATTCTAAACATTTTATAAGTACAAATAAAAAGAGACTATACTATAAAGTAAAGTGCATCAGTTTAATTAAATAATATTGTGTGCCTTACTCAAGTGGCACTAAAGCGTTTGGGCGGTAACCTGTGTCCACTACGATGGAAATAAAGATGACCACGATGGTCATATTACATGGCGACCGTGACATCCCCTTTTTGTCGATAATGCTATAATTCGTGACAGTTTCGCAAATCGTGCTCTAACTTCTACCTTAGAGAAAGACATGAGAATTCGATTCGTCTTCTAATCGTTTTCTAACCTAAATGTTTGTTGGGTATCCATTGTACATTGTTTTATTTTAATATGTGTACATCTTATATATATCGCTTTAAACTAGAGGTTTTTCAATTTCTTGTTAAATGATTGAAGTTGCGATTTTAATTGTGATCCATCATTTGCGCACAAAAGTGACGATTGGACTATAAGCGATGGGTTCTGTATCAGCAGCCACAAATCACAAAAGAAGATTGCGCAATGCGCATGTAAACATTAGATTAGCTGTTTAGATGAAGTATGAATTGACCCTTTAAATTTAGCCTCGCTTTGATATACTTATTTGGTGATATACGTATTTGGTGTTATTTGTAAAAGATTTAATTAAATAATCATGTTAATAATGCATTGTGCAGTGTTTGGATATAACCAACAAGAAAACCAGTCAAAATAAATGGATATTTTTCTAATTTCCGAAGGATGCAGTAGTGGCTAATAAATGGTTTCGCATTACAGTGAAAGTGACTCGTCTTCGAGAAAAATACTTAGAGATTATTTATTTTATTTTAAAAACAAGTAAGGAAGGCTAAGTTCGGGTGTAACCGAACATTACATACTCAGGTGAGAGCTTTTGAGACAAAATAAGGGAAAATCACCATTTAGCAAAATGAACTTAGGGTAACCCTAGAATGTGTTTGTATGACATGTGTACCAAATGTGGTGTACATGATTATTTAAAACGTAGTGGGCCTTAGTTCTATAGGTGGACGCCATTTCGAGATATCGCAATAAGGGTGGACCAGGGGTGACTCTAGAATGTACGATATGGGTATCAAATTAAAAATATTAATGAGGGTTTTAAAAGGGAGTAGCCCTTAGTTTTATATGTGAAGGCGTTTTTGAGATATCGACCAAAATGTGGACCAGGGTGACCCAGAACATCTTCTGTCGGGTACCGCTAATTTATTTATATATATATCATACCACGAACGGTATTCCTGCTAAGATTCCAAGGGCTTTTGATTTCGCCCTGCAGAACTTTTTCATTTTCTTCTACTTAATATGGTAGGTGTAACACCCATTTTACCAATCCAATTACCATGTTTCATCTCTTTTTTCATATTTGGTACAGAATTATGAAATTTTTTTTAATTTTTCGTAATTTTCGATATCGGAAAAGTGAGCGTGGTCATAGTCGGATTTCGCCCATATTTTATACCAAGATAAAGTGACTTCAGATAAGTACGTGAACTAAGTTTAGTTAAAATATATCGTTTTTTGCGCAAGTTATCGTGTTAACGGCCGAGCGGAAGGACAGACGGTCGACTGTGTATAAAACCTGGGCGTGGCTTCAACCGATTTCGCCCATTTTCACAGAAAACAGTTATCGTCATAGAATCTATGTCCCTACCAAATTTCACAAGGATTGGTAAATTTTGTTCGACTTATGGCATTAAAAGTATTCTAGACGAATTAAATGAAAAGGGGCGGAGTTACGCCCATTTTAAAATGTTCTTTTATCTTTGTATTTTGTTGCCCCATATCATTAGTGGAGTCGAATGTTGACATAATTTACTTTTATACTGTAAAGATATTAAATTTTTTGTTAAAATTTGACTTCAAACAATTTTTTTTTAAGAGGTCGTGTTCGTCATCCGATTTCGCTAATTTTTATTTAGCACATATACAGAAATAGGAGTAACGCGCCTACCAAATTTATCATGATATCTTCAACGACTGCCAAATTACAGCTTGCAAAACTTTTAAACTACCTTCTTTTAAAAGTGGGCGGTGCCACGACCTTTGTCCAAAATGTTTCTAATTATTTATTTTGCGTCATAAGGTCAACGCACCTACCAAGTTTCATCGTTTTATCCTTCTTTGGTAATGAATTATCGCACTTTTTCGGTTTTTCGAAATTTGCGATATCGAAAAAGTGGGCGTGGTTGTAGGCCGATTTCGTTCATTTTAAATGACGATCTGAGATGAGCGCCCAGGAACCTACATACCAAATTTCATCAAGATACCTCAAAAGTTACTCAAGTTATCGTGTTTACAGACAGACGGATAGACGGACGGATGGACATGGCTAAATGAATTTATTTTTTCACCCAGATCATTTTGATATATCTCGATTAGTTTATGCCGTTACGGATTACAGTTATGCAAACAAAGTTAATATACTCTGTGAGCTCTGCTCAGCTGAGTATAAAAAACTAAACAAGTTTAATTAGATTTATTCAAATAAATAGTATTATATTATAATTTCTTTTCAATATCAATATTTTTATAATAGATATCTTATAGGGTCAAACACGATCGTCTTAGGTTAGGTTAGGTTGAACTGGCCGGTCCATGAGGACCTCACATTTACTGGATGAGTCCGTAGTGTTTAACGCAAATAGTCGGCTGAGTAATGGTCAAGCAACTCTTCCCGTCGTATAACTCCGTTGTCTTCGATCAAAAATTCTTGTTGGGGATTGCAAATGACGCCTTTTTGAACCATAACTGTAAAATTTCCGTAGAAGGCAGAGCTCCTAATTGCGTCAATTATAACAACTTTTCTGAATCCTCATCACTTTTCAAAGCACTGATTTTGTTGAAGATTAGCGTCAGAGATTGAGCGCCACGTAACTCATTCTCTAAAATATCCGAAATTGCACCAACCAAAACTTTCATTGCATTTAGAGTGGGTAGAATATTATTTTATATTCATTTTCGACCATGTGATTCGCGAAGTTAGACCAATAAACGCACCAAAGCAACAAACCCACAAAGAAGGTCAAACGTCTAGAATTACTGACTTTTACGTGGCTCAGTCAGCCACACAAATCGATCAGTAAAAGCCACCCTCGATTCTGAATGAACATACAGCACATACACAAAAATATATACAAGCATCTATTTTGACAATACCTGCTCATGTACCTACGAACTATATATACAAGACAAATGACAACAACAGATCAGAACGAAAATTGACACTGATGATGGCACAACGCCGAAACCGGTTTGTCTCGATGACAAGGAATGACGGAAAATCGTTCCAATATACATCAGTTATCCACCCTGTAGGAGATGGATAAAATAAGCCAAAAACAAAAGTAATTTCCATCGTTGTTGAACTGGCAAGACTGTTCGCACTGTGTTCACTGTATTTATTTCAACAGAAATTTTTTGTAATATTAAAGAAGTAAGAGACAGTGACTCTATTTTATTATAACAAATTTTATTGAAAATCAGTGGAAATTATTTTATATAAATAATATCTGAAGTGCCGTTTAACATGCCTTCCGAGTGTTGTGATTGCACAGCGAAATTGTCGCTCATAGATGAAATCGTGGAGTGTCATGGGGACTGCGGTAAAAGCTATTGCCTTAAATGCAGTAATATTAAGAGAGCAGAATTAAAAGTTTTAAATGAAAACCTTAACATTAAATGGTTTTGCAATGCTTGTGGCTTATCTAGCACTAACATGAAATTTTTGGAAATCAAACATGTAATTGAAAAATCCGAACAAAATAAATTGAAGAAAAACGATGTGAAGGAAATTGTTGATGATATTTTTAATAGGAAGTGTCAAAAATTTAAGAGCGACATAGTAAATGAACTTAGTGTTATATTAGACCAACAGCTACAAGCGAAATATGATGAAATGAAAAAACAAATAGTTCAAGAAGTGACCAAAGAGCTAAACAATAACATCGCAAAAAGTAAATTACCGAACGAACAAAGCACAACTAATTTGAATGCAATAAATGTGGAGAGCAATGTTAATAACAAACCGACATATGCACAAGCAGCAAAGAAGAATGATAACAAAGTAGTTATTAAACCAAAAGGGAATGCAAAGAAAAATAACAAAGAAACAAAAAATGCTCTTAAATCGGTCATTGAGTGGACAGAATGCCTTATTAAAGATGTGTCAGCAATAAACAGTGGCGGCATAATTGTTGAATGAACTGATGGAAATTCATTAGAAACAGTGCAAAAGAAAATCAGTGAACAGATCGGTGAAAAATACGAAGTTGATAAGTTAAGAAACCTAACAAAAAAGAAAATGGTTAAAGTGTTGGGCCTAACAAGTAAACTAAGCGAAGAAAGAATTGTTGAATGTTTAGTAAAACAAAATGAAATGGATGACAGCAATGTTATCAAAATAATAAAAGTACATGAGGATAAAAACAAACGCGAAGAAAGGTATAATGTACTTTTAGAGAGTGATTTTGATACATGCGAGTTGCTAATTGCGAAAAGAAGAATCAAAATAGAATACCATATCGATCGAAATTTTATTTTCTAGGTATTTAGTCTTCTTAACTTTAATTAATTTTTTGTATTGCTTGTTTATAGTTTTATACTGCCCCCAGTCACCGTTTATTTGACAAATTTTATACAAGCTATTTTTACACTATTTTTACACTCTCGATCATACCATTTGTTCATGAGTTTTACTTCAACTTGTTTTTCAAAAGTTAAAAATTTCATGGCTTGAGCCATAACATCATTTATTATTCGAACTCTTTCTTGGACTGATACCATATTCATTAAACTCAGGTTATAGTTTCGGAATATATTCCAAAGATTCTCAGCACTGTAGTATTCCCATGAGGTTATACACTTTTTTAAACGCATTTGGTATTCTTTATCTGATATCAAAAGACTAAATACCTAGAAAATAAAATTTCGATAAATAGCAAAAATAGTAAAAAAATGTGGAAATGTCTAAAAGACACTGTAAATTTGAAAAAAGAAAAATCTATAATTAAAAAGATCGAAATCGATAACAAAGTATATGAAGATGGAAAAGATATAGCTAATAATCTTAATATATTTTTCGTTAAGAGTATAAAAGATATATATAATGACATTGAAATAGTCACAAATAACTTTAACCAGGAATACAACGTGACCAGCTACTTTGAATTTGATGAAGTGACTGTCGATACAGTGACACAAATTGTTAAAAAGTTTAAACATAAGATAGGCGGAAATAATCTTATTACGGAAGGTGTAATTAAAGACTCTGTTATGTACACGGGATACTTTTATGCGAATATTATTAATGAAAGCTTCAGAACTGGTACAATGCCAGACTTTTGGAAGCTAACAACAGTTATACCTATTCAAAAAGTTAAAAATACTATAAAATCTAATGAAATAAATACCTTGCCTGCCGATGAAAAAATCATTGAATCAATTGTAAAAGAACAGCTGGAACAGTACCTGTAGTTGAACAAAATTGTAATACCAGAGCAATCTGGTTTTTGAAAAAATTATTCTTGCGAGTCTGTTTTAAACTCAATTGTTTTTGAATGGAAAAACCAACTTAATGAAAAAAATTTTGTAATTGCGGTATTCTTAGACTTAAAACGAGCGTTCGAAACAATATCTCAACAAATTATGATAGAAAAACTTTACGGCAGTGGAGTGAGAGATAAAGCGCTTGCATGGTTCAAAAGTTACTTTTCAAATCGTCGCCAAAGAACACTAGTAAATGGAACATTTCTCTAAAATGAAACACCAGTCTATATTGGCCTTCCACAAGGATCAGTACTTGCACCAATATTGTTTAAAATATATATAAATGATATAATTAAATCAGTAAAGCATTGTAACTTAAAGTTGTTTGCAGATGATACTCTCATTTTTATAAGCGACAAAAATTTTAATATAGCTAAGCAAAAAATGCAATCAGACCTAGAGAATGCCAAAACAAATAAAGATAAATGCCGATAAGGCCAAGTATATGATTCTGAGTAGAGTAGTTAAGAACTAAAAATAGACAACAGTGTACTTATGGAAGTGTCAAAACTAAACTATTTAGGTATAGTTATTGATAATAGATTGAAATTTGAAGACCACATAAATCGTCTTAAACAAAGATTGCTAAAAAAAATAGGTTTCCTGTACATGTAATGTAAATACGTATCGAAGAAGCACAAGATCTTAGTATATAGAACTATAGTGGAGCCCCATTTTAATTACTGTCCTACCATACTGTTTCTGGTGGCAGATAACATAATAGATAGCTTACAAAACATGCAAAATAAGGCGAAGAGATTTATATTCACCCCTATTCTGCATTACAATTCCGTTTCAGTTCTCCGCTCCGCTCGAACTGAAAGTTGGTATCCTGAGTTCCGCTCGAATTGAAAGAAGAAGAAGAAGAATGAACGAATTTTCGAAATCAGCTGTTTGTGAGAAATTGATGAAATTAGAACACAACAAAGTAAAGAAATATTTGTTAAAAAATTATAAATTAGTGAATATTTCGTTATTTAACATTTATTTAACATAAATAAATTATGGAAACATTTGCCGTTGGAGTTTTAATTGAAGAGGAGGAAAATGCGTCCCACAATGTAGACGTGAGAGTGGAAAGACGGAGATTCAGGGACATAAGTGATCCATTCAGGATGAGCGAAGAATTGTAAGTTGGTGCTGAAAGTGCTAAACCTTCATACATATTATATGTTTTCAGATTCAAAAAAAACTTTAGGTTGAATAAAGACGCATTTAAGTATGTCTTGGATATATTTGATGCAGAAGTTCCGAGAAATATTTTGACTTCCTTACCAGCAATTAACCGCGTAATGGCTGCTTTGAGGTTTTTTGCTGAATGCAGCTACCAGCATGGTGTTGGTACAGATTACAATGTGGCGATGGGTCAGTCAACCGTTTCCAAGTCACTATCCTATTTTCTGGATCTAACGGAGCGACGGCTTTGTCCAGAGTGGATAAAATTTCAAAACAGTGAGGAGGAAAAACTGAAAGCGAAGCAAGAGTTTTATACTAAGGCTGCCTTTCCAGGTGTAGTAATGTGCGTAGATGGAACACATATTCAAATAACGAAGCCACATTAAGAAGATTTCCTTTACTATAACAGAAAAGGATTTTATAGCATCAATGCTATGGTGGTAAGGATAATATTTGAATGATGTTGGAAACTAAATAGAACAAATTATTAAACATTTATTTTTCTAGGTTTGCGATCATAGGATGCGAATAAGAAACATTGATGCTAGATATCCTGGTAGCAATCACGACTCCCATGTATGGAGATTAAGGAAGCTGAATAGTTATATGGAACGTAGATATGAAGAAGGTGAAAGAAACACCTGGCTATTAGGTATTTACTTATACACCGTTTGAAAATAACTTAATCTTAATAACCCTTTTCTTAACAGGGGATGCTGGGTATCCGTTGCAGCCGTGGCTAATGACTCCGTATAGGTCAGTTCACGAGGGTAGTTCGCGAAGCAATTTTAATACGCGACACTCGAAAACTAGGAATATTGTGGAGCGCACTATTGGAGTGTTGAACACCCGTTTCCGATGCTTATTGGGTGCGCGAAAATAACATTACTCACCACTTAAAGTTAGTAAAATTATAAATGTTGCTTGCGCTCTGCACAATATATGTATACACTACAGAGTGGAAGATTTAACAAATGTTGACTTTCAAACAAAAAGCCCTCAGGAGGAGGAGGAGGAAGAAGAAAATAGCAGTGATAATGATTATACTGCTGTAGCCAATCGCATTCGCAACAACATACTCACTTCGTTTTAAAAACATATAATATTCCAATAAATAAGAAGTTATAATATTTATATTTGTAAATGTTTGTAAATTTTAATAAAAAATAATTCATTAAATTCAATATAATTCAGTATTTTTGATTTTAAGGTAATATAAAAAGGAAAATAAATAATAAAATAAAATATTTGTTACTGAGTTCATTGTCAAATTAATTTTGTTTGCTTTCTGGATGCTCCAACTCTAATATTTTCATTTTAATTTAAATTTTTTTCTGCAGCAGTTCTTCTTTGGCTCTGTTATGTCGCAGTTGCTCTTTATACTGTTTATGTGCTGTGTCTGCCAAACGTTCCACAGATCTGTTCATACGGCGCAAGAGCGTTGTTGACTCTTCCATTTTATTTAGAGTCGCTTCATTATATTTTTTGGTACACCAGTAGAAATCTGATTGCATCTGCATCTGCTCCTTAAGTAGGGAAGCAGCGCTCTCCTTTTCAGCTCTCCTTTCTCTTGGCAGGCTGATAACTCTGCTACAAGATGGTACATCAGCATCAATCGATGAAGAAGAAATGTCCATTTCGGTGATAGGTGCGCATTGCTGGGTTTCACCACCAAAATCTCTCGCACCACTTATTCCACTTGTGGACGTTTCCAAGCCCGTCAGCTCAATGACCCTCTCTTCTATGGGACTGAATCTCCGTAAACGGCATTGTCCACCACCAGTGCTCAACATTTCCTTTTTGTTGGACGACATCTTCTTCTTGACATAGCACTTCCAATCAACCCACGTCTGCAAGAATCATTACAAGTATTAGGAAAACATAAGTTATTTTGAGGATAATATTACCTTTCTCCATAAATGGGCTTCTTTCAATGGGGGACCTAGTGCGTTCACTACCGATGCAACATCTTTCCAAAACGCCTGGACTTCTTCCTTAGGCCTTTTCGAGAACCCTTGCGCTATATCTCTTTTTGCTGAAAGCATATCCAACAACTTTTCGTATTGTTCCGGCGTTGTACTTGTTGCCCTGCAAAATCACAAAAAAATAAAAAGTTTGTTTTAAAATATATTTTATAAACATTAATGTATATTTTACTTACATATTTTCTAAAAAATTGCACTTTGAAACCCGCGAAAATAAAAATTAAAAGAATCTCCGTCAACTAATTCACAACTTAAAAAAACGGAACTCCGCTCGAAATGCAGAATACGTCAAATCGAGACTTTCGAACATAGACTGAACGAAAACGGAACGCAGGATAGCAAAGTTACCAAACTGAGAAAATTTCAGTTCAGTTCGAAATGCAGAATAGGGGTGACTAAATAAAGAACATGATATTCCGACAAGTCATATGCTGAACATATTACAATGGCTTAGTGTTAAACAGCGTATACTTTATTTTGTAATGATTTTGTTTTTAATATTAAAAAAGGGAATTTACCGGAGTATTTGAGCAATAATATTGCATACCAAAAAGATATTCACAATATTAATACTAGAAATAAGAATAATTTTAGGCTTCCGCTCTTTTCCACGGAAAGCGGACAGCTCAACTTATTTTACAAAGGATTAAAAAGATTTAATGAACTTCCTATAGATATAAGAAACTGTGAAGAGCTGAATGTATTTAAAAAGAAATTAATGTCATATTGTCGTACAACTACAATAAGATAGATAGAAGAGATCTCATATAATATGTAATATGTGAAATGGAGTTATTAATCTAGGCTTATAAGCTGTAATAAATAAATAAAAAGTAAAGTGATATGTGCACGTAAAAGATTGTAAACGTGCGGGAACAATATGTACCACACAAACCTGTTTTTCGCCGATAACTTTTAAACGGGTAAAAAAAGTTTACTTCCGCTCCGGATTCTTAATCTAGACGTGAATACGCATCTTTTCACTCGAAAATTTTGGCCCAAATTTCGGTGGGTACCATGAACTGCACTACTACCTACAAATAAAACTTACATTTTATCATCAAATAAATATTCATCATCTAAAATGTCTGCCTCTAATTAAACAACTCTATCTTCTCGTTTCTCCGAATACTTTCGACGTGAATGGACGCGCAGCTGTGGCAGAATTTTCTCTCCATCTTCATGATCAAGCTTTAGCCGTTGTGCAGTCTCTTCGATAGCTTTACGACTATAACTGGTTTCCAATACTTTCCTGGTTTTACACTCATCTCGCTTCTTCAATCAAGCCCAAAAATACAAAAACCGTTTGGCAAATAGTGTTAAATATTTATGTTAAAATTATAGTTGATGGGACATTGTTTAGTAGGGTTGACCAATAAGAACGATACATTTTCCCGATACATTTACGGTTAAAAACATTTTAGTTAAACAATAAACTTGTTCATTTTACACTTATCTCGCTTCTTCAATAAAGCCCAAAAATACACAAATCGTTTGGCAAATAATGTTTAGATATATTTGTTAAAATTATAGTTCATGGGACATTGTGTAGTCGAGTTGACTATAAGAACGATACATTTTCCGATACATTTTCGATTAAAAACATTTTAGTTAACCCTTCAAAAAACGCGAGTACTCCATAAATAATGTAAGGAATACCCCTTTGGGAGTATAGGAGTATTCCAAAACTAATCTGTATTCATACAAAAAATGTGCTCCAATTAACATTGCGATGTCCTAGGAGAGAAGTAGGTGATCCCACTCTCGCTTTGTTTGTGAGTATTCCATAGAGTACATACGTGAGAGCACTTTCCAAAGTACTTTCACTGTTTTACTCCATGGAGCACCCACAGAGGATCATATGCCAAAGTACTAAAAAGGAATTGTGTCGGAAAGAATTATCGGAGTGAATTTAATTTAAAATTTAATTGAATTAATTGAAAGAGGCGCAATACAACTTTTATAATTTTTACTACAAATATTCTTATGTTATTTAGCATTTGCGTGAATAAACTAATATTTCTCTATACTATAGTATGTATACATAAAACCAGTGCGCGGTTGCATTTTATCAGAGTTGCCATAGTAAAATTTTTTTATCAGTTATTTGTATGCAATATTTTGCTTTTGTAAACTCTGTTCGATCGTCATCGTGTCGTCATCACGGTCGTTAAAAAACGAGCAATGATCGGCTGATGGTGGTCCGCAAACGCATTGCAAAGGAGTATTGTTAGAGTACTCCAACATGAAGAAAATGGAACACGTAATCCAACAATTTTTGCAGGGAAACAGTAAACTTATTTATTAAAATAAAAGAAATTTGCATGAAAAACTATAGAACAGCATATCAGCTGTTCGCTCTAGGGTCAACTGTGATGTAGATGTGCAGAACGAAACAATTTTGATCTCGTGCACAATCTGCCTAGGTGATTTGTGGTCAGCAACCATAACAATAGTATCGAAAAGACCACGATTGAGGGCATGGTTAACTATATAATTTGGCAGCTTAAATTGAGGTTATGTTGCGAATAGAGTGGAAGGCAGTAATAAAAGCCAGTCGAATGAAGTATATTGAAGGAATGATGTTCGGAGTTTTAGTTAAGTACGAACCAGGCTGTCACAGAAGCGTGAGCCCCGAAATCTGAGCCTTCTTCTTTGAAGCGCCGGACATCGGCAGATAAAGTTGTAGATCGACTCCTCTTCCTCCTCATCCTGACAGCTTCTGCAGAGGGAGCTTGTTGGTATTCGCCACCGTCGGAGCATTGGTGCGATAGCACAATGGCCTGTGATGACACCCGTAAGTACCCTCACCACAGATTTGTTCAGTTTGAGAAGGAAGCTGGTGCCTCTCCTATCCAAGCATGGCCATAAGGTCCTTGAGACTTCGCAGGCAACACTATTGGTCCATAGCAAGTCCGTTGCCCTGTTCTCATATTCCTCGATTCTTCATAGAAGGTAACTAAGCGGCCGTCGGACGGAGCTGTTCACCTCACTTATGTCTAAGTCGAAACCTTTCCCAGCCATCTCATCCGCGAGTTAATTCCCTTCAATGCCGCTGTGCCCAGGGGCCCAGCAAAAGCAGACATTGAGATGACTTATAGAAGCCAGAGAGGCTCTACAAGGACTCTAATGCCCTTAAGGCGGCTTGGCTGTCAACAAAAAATTGTTACGTCGGTGTTGGAGACCGCACTATCTTGGAGCAGCTTTGCCGCTCTGTCTATAGCATATACATCGGCTTGGAATACACGGCATGCGTCAGGAAGTCGGAATGATTGGATTAACTGTAGATGTGTTGAATACATCCCAGCTCCAGTTCCCTTTTCTATTTTCGAGCCGTGGGTGTATATTGTGATGCCACTGCCGTGCTCTAGACCTACTTCCCATTCCTCCCTTGAAGCATATCGTATGTTCTGAACCTGGAAGTCCAAAACCCCTGAGGTGTGGTCTATTTTGGATGTTAGGTCGGTTATTAGTCAGTTTAATCGTCCCTTCGTCATATCGTCCAGGATCGTCGCGTGTCCGTGCTTAACTGTTTTCCACATGTTGGATTCTCTTAGTCGTAGAGCTCATCTAGCGGCTAATCCCTGCACGAAGGCTTGTAGAGCCGTCAAGTGAAAGATTACATTTAGCGCTTCCTGAGGTGCGCTGCTCACGGCACCTGACATTCCCAGGCATGCCAGCCTTTGTATCTTCCCGATCCTCTGTTGATTACTCTTTTTGTCTAGCGCTTCCACCAGACCAGAGCTCCATATGTAAGTATCGGTCGAATGACTGTGATGTACATGCCATGAATGACATGTGGTGCCAGTCTTTAGTTCCGCCCAAAAACCCTTTGGCAGGCGTAGTATGCTGCTAGAGATTTCTTTGATCTCTTCTCAACGTTCCTTCTCCAGCATAATTTGGAATCGAGTATAGTTCCAAGATATTTCGCTTCCGAATATAGGTTTACCGGTGTGCCGTTTTGCCTCGGTAAGTTAAAGGTGGGTATCTTTGTCTTTGTCGTGAACAGGACAAGTTCGGTTTTTGTTGGGTTTACGCCCAGCCAATTTTGCCCTTCCCATCGCGAAATGTCACAAATTGCCGATTCCATGAGTTCGCTGATAGGTGGCAAGAATTTGCCTTTGATCAGAATCACTAAGTCGTCGGCGTACGCAACTACCTTCCTTCCTTTTCTAATACAGATTTCAAGAATTTCGTTGACCACCAGTATCCAGGGAAGAGGCGATAGCACCCCGCCTTGGGGGTGCCTCTGGTGGTCATAGTGCCACTAGAACTAGTCCTTAAAGTCGCGTTGACAACTCTACACCTAAGCAGAGAATCGATCCATGCAACTATAGAGCTTTGGGTTCCATATCATGTAAGAGCCTTGCAGATGGCCTCCGTCTGCACGTTGTTGAAGGCGCCCTCAATGTTAAGGAAAGCTGCTAGCGTGTACTCCTTGCAGTTCAGTGAGTTCTCGATGGCACTGACTGTCTCATGGAGGGCACTTTCAACTGATTTACCTTTTTGGTATGCGTGCTGAGCTGCAACTATCTTCCAGAGATTGGCACTGCTTCTAATATGTACATCGATAAGTCTTTCCAGTGTTTTAAGAATAAAGCAGGAGAGGCTTTTTGGTCTCTAATCTTTGGCTTCCGAGTGGTTAAGTTTTCCTGCTTTGGGAATGAAAACCCCGTACATTTCTCCAGGCTTCGGGTACATACCCATCTTGTAGGCATCTTGAGAAGATGCCGTGTAGATGTGGTATCAATTCGTCACAAGCGGCTTGTAACATAGCCGGTGAACACAATTGGCGGGAATGAAACCAATTGTGTTTTGCGGAAAAGAAATAAAAACAAGATAATTAGTATTTATGCATAGAAATATGTATAATAATTAAAATATGTCTTTATTTCGTCAATATGAATTAATTAAATATCACAGTAAAGAAGTTAGGAACTTACGTTTTGTTTGTATTTTGAATATCCAAAAGATGAACAACGCAGGAACAGCTGGTGACTTGTTGGTAGGCAAACTAAATCAGAGCCGACGGCAACTTCCAAATCGCCACCGAACCCCGAATTTTCTCTCTTAACGAAAGAAATGCTGGATCAAGAGGACGATTGGAAGTTATCCGTTACTTGCTGACAAACGTAAAAATTGTTAAGTCGAGCGCAGCTACCCGGTAGGAAATTGATTAGGCCACTGGCCTAAACCTGCCGGCCCCTTGCCATGGGCAATATTAGAAATGCCAACACCAGCCGGTTCAACATTTGACTTGAAATGATGCAATGCACATTAAATTGAAAAAATTAAATATCTACCGTACGAAGTTATGAAATGGACATTTGCATAAATTAAAATTTAACAATTTGAGAATTTGAAAACAGCAAACTTGACTAACGAAACTAGTCAACAAAAATTTGTACATATTTAAGTATTTGAAATTTAAATAACAAATTTAAAAAGACAAAGAAAGATGTTGTTGCAGCGAGCCTGTCGTGGAACGGGAAATGGCCAAACCGAATATTGGCAGTTGGAGAAGCAGGTTGCTCTCCTCAGCTTGATTAGGCTCTTTCCGCGTATACGGTGTGCTGGTGTTAGGGGCTCTGTGATGATTGCGACGTTTGGACGGTCGGAAAGTATTTGATGCCGGGCCGCCCCGTCGACAATTTTTCTACGGAGCAGGACGAGATACTGAGCTTCCCAAATGTTGGAGGACTGGTGTGCAAAAGTCTCTACCTGTAAGGTTTCATGGAATCGGCGATTGGCAAGTATTTAATGTCAAGTCGCGCGACCGCCTTTCGTGTTGGAGCAGCGGGCGGAAAGTATTTAATGCCGCGCCGCTGCCTTCTATTGGAAGAACGCCTACTGCCTCACTTTGCCCCAACTCCTCTTCCTCAACCTGTTGAGCCCACGATTTTGTCTCCTCAGTGACGTGAATTGACAAAGTGTCGTCAGAAGCGTCGTCTACGTTATGGCAGCGTAACTGCAGCGTTGGGGTCGGTCGCTCGTTTGGCACGGCCTCGATATGTAGGGTGGTGTGGTGTTTCTCACCACAATAATGACAACGTGCCGTGCTTGAACACGTGGATGAGTACCATCCGCAACCTCTCCTCCGGAGACTTAGCACGATATTGCGAGCATAGCCTTATACCATAGTGGCTGTTGCATAGACGGCATGGAATCGGGAAGAAATGCGAACCTTGCTCCGACCTGTTGCGTGCTGCGACAAAGCGAGTCATTCTGCAATGAAAAGGGGGCATTTTAATTGATATAAAAAATGAATTGCAAAGTAGAGGTGACGGGTGTGTGATGAGCATGGAGGCGAAGTATTTTGTGAACTAGTCTTCGGATTCGTTCGATGGTAGTCGGACCAGTTTCACTATTGGCCTGGTGACTAGTCCTTTCTCGGTCCGAACTTTCACTACTCGGACGCGATTGTCCGAACCGCGATGTATATCGACGACTCGGCCAAGTCGCCATTCGTTTGGAGGCACGTTATCTTCAGGAATCACGACGAAATCATCCGCTTTTATGTCCGGCTGCTGTCGCTTCCACTTACTCCTCTTCTGCAGCTCCATAAGATATTCGTTCTTCCATCGTTGACAGAATGAACTATGCAATGCTTTAATCTTTAGCGATCGGTTGATAACTGATGCTGGATTCTCGCTAACCTCAATCTCTGGGGGAGATAACATAGGAGCGCCTATAAGAAAGTGTCCAGGAGTCAACGGTTCTAAGCTCGGTGGGTCGTTTGAAGCGGGACTAAGGGGTCTTGAGTTAAGACAAGCCTCAATTCTACTTAAAAGTGTCGAAAACTCCTCAAACGTATATTTGAGTCCAGATGCCACTTCTCGAAAATGGGTTTTAAAGCTATTCATTAGCCCCCATGTGAGAAGCCGATGCGGGTATGAAATGCCAGGAAAGTTCTTGATAGAAGTACTTGGAAAGAAGTTCAGTACGAGAATCAGATAGAAAAGCCTTAAATTCAGCCATTAGGGATTTCGAAGCGACAACGAAATTAGTTCCGTTGTCTGAATATATCTTTTTAGGACATCCCCTACGCGAAATAAATCTAGAAAAGACTGCTAGAAAGGTGGCAGTGCTAAGGTCATTTGTAGGTTCTAGTAATAACGCAAGCTCTACCTCTATAGTTTTTTATATCGAAAGGACCTCAAAATCAACGCCAGTATTTGTGAAGGCCCTAGAGAAAGTCGTTCGTTCTGAAGGTAGGGAAGCCATGATTTGAGATTGCGTTTGCTTTTTGTATATAGTGCATACCTTGCAATTGTGGATGACTGACTTGATCATAACTTTGATCCGAGGGATCCAATATTGTGCTCGAATGATGCGCAACAATAACTGATGCTCTCGATGAATTTATATTTCATGGATAAACTTCGCTAACAAGCGTGAATAATGGCAGTTATACGGCAGAATGATTGGATGCCTTTCTTTTTAACTGCGGTCTCGCGATGTTCCGAGACGACCTCCGATTCTTAGAACTCGAGTTAAATGGGTTCAAGGTTAGAATTTCGCTTTTAGCGCTTATCGCAAGCCCAGATTTAAACTTCGAAACCTCCGCTGAAAAATGTTGTTGCTGGCAGAGGGCAATTATTCGCTGGGTTGTACCCTTTATTTCCTCCGGAGGGATTGATACAGAAGCTACTTGGAACATTGATTTCTGAGTGGGGTGGGTCCTTTGGATACGGATATTGTCAATTGCATAATAATCCGTGGAGAATTTACGCCAACACTCTAATGTGGTCGAAATCACTTGTTCATCCCAACCTGTTCCCTCTAACCAGACATTTTGCATCAACATTTTCGCTACTATAATTATTGGAGCTAGCCATCCGAGAGGATCGAATAATTTCGCGATGGCCGACAGAATCTTACGTTTTTTCACTTCCTGGCATTGATCGATGTCTGTAGCGGTGGAACAGAACTGGTCTGGACATGTATTCCACCGGATGCCATGGGCTTTAACGCTGCTTGCATTTTCGAAGTCCAAAAAATCTTAATTTAAGCATGTGGGCAGCAGTAATGTCGCGCAAAACTTGCTTGCAATTGGCAGTCCACTTTCTATGTGGGAAACCTGCCGAACTTAAGGCCCCGGAGATTTCATCCCGCGCTTTGATGGTGGATTTTTTGTCGTGCCCACCTGCAAGTACATATGTCGCGTTAAAATGGTGGAGGCGACCGGATGTGAGTCTTGAACATCGTCCGCCAATTGAAGCAATGTTCTTATTGCTAGGAGCACAGTTTACGCCGAAAGTGACCATATTTAATTGGAATGGACGGATGGGTTCATCTGTGGACTCACGAAAAAGAATCCTTTGAAATTCCCTCTGTTGAGGATGGACAAATATTTGGCGATACATCGTTTTGAAGGATGGGACCGGAAGCAGAGTGTCGTTCAGACTCACACCATTGTCATAGGGACACGAAGCATTAAACACAACTCTCACCTTCGTAGAAGTGCTTTCTGGTTTGCTTACCGCATTATGGGATTGGTAGTAGGACTCGGACGGATTTTCGGACAGGCTTGGTCGGATTTCAGACATATGACCTAACTGATCATATTCTTTAAGGACTCTTGTATATTCCCCTCGTAAAGAGGGGTTTTTGGCAAGCCTATCTTCACAACGAAAATATTGCGAGAACGCAGTTTTACGTGAAACCCTAAAGAAATATCTGCTGGGAAATTCTTTCGAAAGCGCAGAGAGACCGTATATCTCCCCGTATCTGTTCGCGTCGTAGTTGCTTTGTAAATCTCCTCGCAGTGTTCCTCATCGGCCGTACGGATCGCGTTCCTTGAGATATCTTCCAATTCCCAAAATGCTGCCAGTTGTTGGTCCAAAGAGATTTCATTGTAAAAAGAGACACAGGATGTCGCCTCTTTGTTTGTGTTGGGCCGTCCCGTAAGTATCCATTCGACTACCATTTCCTGGGCGAGAAGATTACTCGTAAAGTCCTTCCGAATCCCCTCCAACATGTTTTGCAGATAGACATCACCTCCAAGCACAAGATCAACTTGTTCGTTCGCAGAGAATCTCCTGTCTGCTAGTTTAATTCCCGGGAAGTTTCGTTGGATAGCCGGGTCAATATCGACGGTTGGCAGATTGCCTCTCAATTGAGGTAACACTAAAGCCGTAGTGCTGATGGATACCGTTTCGTAATAAATAAACACTCGGAGCTGGAATCTATTAAAGCTCGGGCCGAGTATACGGTATCACTATATCGCAGGTAGATTTGAGCAATTCTCAGTAGGATCCCTTTATGTGTGTTCAAAAAACACGATTGGACTTGACTTGTAGAGTCACTGTTGCTCTGAGTGCGACTATGTTCCGAAGTGATCCGTTTGGAAGTAGTTCCGGTACACTCGGCGTTGATCCCGAAGAGTCCTGTTTGGACGTTAAGGTTGCCTGAACTAGATTCAAATGCAGGAGAGTGTGATGTCGTGCGTGGCAAGTTGAACAGTTGTAGGCGCTGTTGCATTTCGCCACACCATGTCCGGAAGACAAACAGTTCAGACACAAATCATAGTACAGGTTTACAAGTATGATATGTATGAGAAGGAAACAATTCCTTTCTCTTTCTAACACACTGTCGTTTGACACTTCGGTCAGTGTCAAACTATTGTGGAACTCAGTGGAACATGCGTTTGACACTGAATGATGTGTCAAAATTAGCGGGGTTGCTGTCGTGGAAAGCAACGCAGGGAAACAAAAAAGGAGCGGATTATCAGATATGGGTTGCTGTGATGGTCAATTTTTTTGAACGAATTTAGTATGAAAATGTGGGTCCTAATCGTCTCCGGTAATAAAGTATCACAATTTGTTAATTAAAAAACATATGGATTTTAAAGAGAGATGTAATTAAGTGCTCGTTTGAAAGTAAATAAGGATATTTCTTTGTAATTTGACGATAAAAATTTTACGCAATTTTCGTTAGCAGCTACTTCACTTTTCTTGGACCTAAGAAGTACAACAGTGCCAAGTAGCATCCACAAAAAAACCAATAAGAACAAGCATTTTATCAGGTGCATAGTACAGGTTTACAAGTATGATATTTATCAGAAGGAAACAATTTCTTTCTCTTTCTAACACACTGCCGTTTGAAACTTCGGTCAGTGTCAAACTATTGTGGAACTCAGTGGAACCTGCGTGGAACATGCGTTTGACACTGACATGCCAACCTATTATAAACGCACGCAAGTCATTTTCTTTCAAAAATGTCTCATGCACATACAACTTGTATGAGAGCAACCCAAATTGAATTTGCTGCGTGAAAACCTAACTCGATTTCAAATTTTTGTTTTGCGTAACATTTAGATTTGACGTTTGCAAACATGCTTTGCAATTGTCGCAACGCATGCTTATTTGGGTTGGGCAAAAAACGCCGGTTGTTTGCGTGCGCTAAAAGAACGTAGTGCTGTTTTATTAGGTTGGCATGTGAATGAAGTGTCAAAATTAGCGTGGTTGCTATTGGGGAAAGCAACGCAGGGAAACAAAAAAAGGAGCGGATTATCAGATAGGGATTGCTGTGATTGTAAATTTTTTTGAACGAATTTAGTATGAAAATGTAGTGCACTTATATGGGTCCTAAAGAAAATTATAGAAAAGTCTTGAATTGGGGTATATTAGGACGCGTAGTTATTCCAGTATTAAGAATACAAACACGGGTGCTAAGTTTTTGTACCCGTTCAAAGTTCTCCGCGAAAAACAGTTTGAAAACGAGGTCGACTGCAATAACCCGTCCAAAAATGTGGAAAGAGAAATGAAAAGACCCGTTTTGTCCTGTTATCAATAGTCCAAAGGCGAAAAAGTATTCGAATTATTGGAAGCGAGGCAAAAACGCGTCTATTAATACCTCCCCCGACGGTTTTGGTCGTTGTTTAGCAATCGTGCCCGGTAATAAAGTATCACAATTTGTTAATTAAAATTGTTCAAAACATATGGATTTTAAAGAGAGATGTAGTTAAGTGCTCGTTTGAAAGTAAATAAGGATATTTCCTTGTAATTTGACGATAAAAATTTTACGCAGTTTTCGTTAGCAGCTACTTCACTTTTCTTGGACCTAAGAAGTACAACATTACCAAATAGCATCCACAAAAAACGAACAATAACAAGCATTTTATCAGGTGAGCGTGGCTTTGTATGTGCGTGCTGCTACATATCCTACTTGTAGACCTGTACTATGACACAAATTGTTCTTCCTCACATGCTTACTGCGATCAGATGGAGTCATCTTTAGGAAGCGTGAGCAGGATGGAATGTGGTGAGTGTCACGACTGCAGAGTTTGCATTTCGCATTTGATACGCTAGCCTGAAAAGTATTCAATTTTTTTCTGTTCCCTTCGTTATGTGATTTGAAGGGTTGAGATTTTGTCGGCTGTGAGCTGCGCAAATCAAAAACAGTTTCCAAAGTCTGGAACCTTCGTGTCAGAAATTTGTCCATGTCACTCCACTTTGGGATCTCGGTTTTATCTTGAACCGATTGCTCCCACAAGGAAAGCGTAGCTTCCGAAAGGTTTGTGGAGCAGAGGTACGTAATGATCGCATCCCAATTTGATATGTCAACTTTATGAATCTGGAGTACCGAAATGCAATTATTTATTCCCCGCTGAAGTTGTTTGATTGAACTTCCAGATTCAGTTCCTACGGGGGGGAGGTTGAAGAGGATCTTCAATTGGCTATTAACTAGTATTCGTTTATTTTCGCAACGATCGGTCAGGTTTTTCCACGCGGTTTCGAAACCTTGATTTGTAAGGGGACATTTGCTTATAATTTCTCTTGCTTCGCCCTCAGTTTTTTTATTAAATGTCATAATTTTTTTACTGTGGCGAGCCATTGATTCTTTATGTAAATGGCCGTGAATAAGTCACGGAATGTTGGCCATGACAAATAATCTCCCTTAAAAACTTCGGTCTCACAAGACGGAAGCCTAATATTGCGTTCCCTATCTGAGTCGTCGCTTGATTTTTCAGAGGCTTTATCTTTTTCCTTTGATGCTAGGTCACCTATAAACTCTATGCACTTCATATAAGTCGTGTACGCTAACTTATACTTTTTCCTCGCTGCAATAGCATCTTTGGAAGATGCTGCAGCATCTGACCCCTGAAAGTCACTATAGCTGCGTTTTATTTTGTTCCACAACTCTTTAGCCTCCTCCCTTTTGGTTTCGATGACGGATTGATTGCGGCTTTCGATTTCACGAAAGTCCGACTCGTGATCTATCAAAGACTCAACCAATTGATTGAAACTTGCCATTCTTTATTAATTAGTTGGATGAAAAAAATTACTTTGGATTATTAAAACTTGGACAAAATCCGAAAAATGCACGTAGCACTGAACTACTTTTATAATCCAAATTTACTAAAAATGGCGTAAAACTTAAGTAGCCTACAGGTATCGTAAACTTTTTGCCGCTAAAAATTTCCAACTTGTTAGCGAAATAGCACTGTGGTGCTCGAAACTCCGTTTTTCTTTTTGTAAACGGGGTGAATTTGAAAGAACCTATAAATTTCAGTGAGAACACCAACCAAAATCCCGAAATATTAATATAATACAACTAAATAAGTGAGGAGAAAAATAAAAAAACTCGAAATTTAGATACAAAAATATTTATTTATTATTTCAAAAATTATCACAAATTATTTGAAAAATAATTGCACACTTTATTTAAAATAAATACCAATAATAATGTATATTTAAACTTCCTTTTTGACGTTTCGGGATTCGCAGTACTAATTTCGTGTTGACACGCGAACTCGCCTTGGTTTGTGTTTTCTTTTATTTCGTTTTTCTTGCACTTGTTTTTAATAATGCGATCGTAAATCGCTATTATTAAGAGTTTTATAAATGAAAACGATTAATAATTACTGAAATAAACGCAGCGCGAATGATTCGTATGCGTAAAAATATGTGATATGTGATAATTAGCTGAATTGAATTTCTAGTGCAGTGCTGTGTTGTTGTGATTAATTAAAAGGAATATAAACAGTGTCCAATGGGCGATTTTGGCTGTATACTTGTGCCACCGATGAGAAAAAAATAATAGCAATTTGAAGGCTCACGGTAAAAATGCGAGGAAATTCCCAATTTGGACACTTCTTCAAGTATTTATCAAGAAATTAATTTTGAAAAAGATCACTGCACAGTAATTAAATTATCACTTTTTGGTTTGTTTATGTCCGTTCGGACGGACAATACAAAAATGGAGCGTGCCGAAGAGTTTTCCAAGTATTGGAAAAGAACGAGAAAAAATGCAAAGTTACTCGCTCACAAACAAAAAAAAATTATTATTATAATTAAATTTTTTTGTTTCAAAACTCCGCGAAAATCACTTTCATATGCTTTTTCTGAATTTATTATTTAGCATGATAAACAGAAAAACTCACCCGTAATTATTTTTTGCTTTTTGTTTTGGTGTATGAAGATGATGAATATGTAAATATGTATATGTGTAGAATGTTCGGCACCTGATGGCTTAAGTGTTCTTCTTTGATATCAAAGCTCTATTTTTATACTCAGTTGAGCAGAGCTCACAGAGTATATTAACTTTGATTGTATAACGGTTGGTTGTACAGGTATAAAGGAATCGAGATAGATATAGACTTCCATATATATATCAAAATCTTCAGGATCGAAAAAAAATTTTATTGAGCTATGTCCGTCCGTCCGTCCGTCCGTTAACACGATAACTTGAGTAAATTTTTAGGTATCTTGATGAAATTTGGTACGTAGGTTCCTGAGCATTCATCTCAGATCGCTATTTAAAATGAACAATCTCGGACTATAACCACGCCCACTTTTTCGATATCGAAAATTTAGAAAAACCGAAAAAGTGCGATAATTCATTACCAAAGGCGGATAAAGCGATTAAACTTGGTAGGTGCGTTGAACTTATGACGCAGAATAGAAAATTAGTAAAATTTTGTTGTAATTTGGCAGTCGTTAAAGATATCATGATGAAATTTGGCAGGAACGTTACTCCTATTACTATATGCATGCTTAATTAAAATTAGCAAAATCGGAGACCAACCACGCCCACTTCAGAAAAAAATGTTTATTAAAGTCAAATTTTAGCAAAAAATTTAATATCTTTACAGTATATAAGTAAATTTTGTCAACATTCAGCTCCAGTAATGATATGGTGCAACAAAATGCAAAAATAAAAGAAAATTTCAAAATGGGCGTGCCTCCGCCCTTTTTCATTTAATTTGTCTAGGATACTTTTAATGCCATAAGTCGAACAAACATTTACCAATCCTTGTGAAATTTGGTAGGGGCTTAGATTCTGGGACGATAACTTATTTCTGTGAAAAAGGGCGAAATCGGTTGAGGCCACGCCCAGCTTTTATACACAGTCGACCGTCTGTCCTTCCGATCGGCTGTTAACACGATAACTTGAGCAAAAATCGATATATCTTTACTAAACTCAGTTCACATACTTATCTGAACTCACTTTGTATTGGTATGCAAACTGGCCGAAATCCGACTATGACCACGCTCGATATCGAAAATTACGAAAAATGAAAAAAATGCCATAAATCTATACCAAATACGAAAAAGGGATGAAACATGGTAATTGGATTGGTCTATTGACGCAAAATATAACTTTATAAAAAACTTTGTAAATTGGGTGTGACACCTACCATATTCATTAGAATAAAATGAAAAAGTTTTGCAGGGCGAAATAAAAAACCCTTGAAATCTTGGCAGGAATACTGTTCGTGGTATTATATATATAAATAAATTAGCGGTATCCAACAGATGATCCTCTGGGTCACCCTGGTCTACATTTTGGTCGATATCTGGAAAACGCCTACACATATACAACTACCACCACTCCCTTTTAAAAGCCTCATTAACACCTTTAATTTGATACCCATATCGTACAAGCATATTCTAGAGTCACCCCTGGTCTACCTTTATGGCGATATCTGGAAAAGGCGTCCACCTATAGAACTAAGCCCAACGCCCTTTTAAAATACTCATTAACACCTTTCATTTGATACCCATGTCGCACAAACATATTCTAGCGTCACCCCTGGTCCACCTTTATGGCGATATCTCGAAAAGGCGACCACCTATAGAAATAAGGCCCACTCCCTTTTAAAAAGACTCATTAACACCTTTCATTTGATACCCTTTTCGTACAAACAAATTCTAGTGTCACCCCAGGTCCACCTTTATGCGATATCTCGAAAAGGCGTCCAACTATAGAACTAAGGCCCACTCCCTTTTAAAATACTCATTAACACCTTTCGTTTGATACCCATATCGTACAAACATATTCTAGAGTCACCCCTGGTCCACCTTTATTACGATATCTCGAAAAGGCGTCCACCTATAGAAATAAGGACACACTCCCTTTTAAAAAGACTCATTAACACCTTTCATTTGATACCCTTTTCGTACAAACAAATTCTAGAGTCACCCGAGGTCCACCTTTATGGAGATATCTCGAAAAGGCGACCACCTATAGAACTAAGGCCCACTCCCTTTTAAAATGCTCATTAACCCCTTTCATTTGATACCCATATCGTACAAACATATTCTAGAGTCACCCCTGGTCCACCTTTATTACGGTATCTCGAAAAGGCGTCCACCTATAGAACTAAGCCCCACGCCCTTTTAAAATACTCATTAACACCTTTCATTTGATACCCATATCATACAAACATATTCTAGAGTCACACCTGGTCCACCTTTATGGCGATATCTCGAAAAGGCGACCACCTATAGAACTAAGGCCCACTCCCTTTTAAAAAGACTCATTATCACCTTTCATTTGATACACATGTCATACAAACACATTCCAGGGTTACCCTCGGTTCATTTTCCTACATGGTTATTTTCCCTTATGTTGTCACCATAGCTCTCAACTGAGTATGTAATTTTCGGTTACACCCGAACATAAACTTCCTTACTTGTTTACACACGTCTTGCTGGTTCGTAGAACGGCTACGAAGGACCATGGACACAATTGGTGGGAATGAAACCAATCATGTTTCGCGGAAAAGAAATAAAAACAAGATAATTAGTATTTATACATAGAAATATGTATAATAATTAAAATATGTCTTAATTTCGTCAATATGAATTAATTAAATATCACAGTAAAGGAAGTTAGGAACTTACGTTTTGTTTGTATTTTGAATATCCAAAAGATGAGCAACGCAGGAACAGCTGGTGACTTGTTGGCAGGCAAACTAAATCAGAGCCGACGGCAACTTCCAAATCACCACCGAACCCCGAATTTTCTCCTCTTAACGAAAGAAATGCTGGATCAAGAGGATGATTGGAAGTTAGCCGTTGCTTGCTGACAAACCTAAAAATAGTTAAGTCGAGGCTGACTACCCGGTAGGAAATTAATTAGGTTACTGGCCTAAACAGCCGGTATCACACCATCCGGTCCCGCCGATTCGTAGGGTTCGAATGATTTTATAGCACATAATATTTTATCCCGGTCAACGATTTCCGTGACGTCGGTTTCCGGAGGGTATGCGTGGTTTTCTGGCATCGTCGTGCCTGTCGTATCAGTGCATCCCGGAAAGTGTATATCCATCAAGACCTCTAGAGTTTCCTGACTGGAGACCGTCCATGATCCAGACTTCCTTATGCTACTAGGAGCTGAATTAGATCCTGATAGTATTTTGCGAAGTCTTGATGCCTCATTTGACGTCGCCAAGTTCTCTCAGTATTTTTCCCATGTTATCCTTTTTGCTTTCCTGACTAGCTTTTGTATTTGTTAAAGCTAAACCTGTAGGCATCCCAGTCCCCTTCCAGAGTTGAAGAGTTTTCTTGTTGTTGATCTAAGTTGGCTTAGCTCTGTGTTCCACCACGTCGGTTTTGTCCGTGGTCTGGAAGGGGACAACAGAGTTCAAAAGTGTTTGTCAATATCGTTGTCAGTCGGTTTACCGCTCTGTCTATATTGATAGCTCCCTGTCTGACTTCCATTTCCGTGGATGCCAGTTTGTGAGTTACTACTTCAGAATATTTATACCAGGCTGTTTTTCTTGGATTTGTAAGGTAACGGTAAGTGTTGCGTGACCATAAAGTCAAGCAATGCTTATTAAACATAACCATAATTCACAATAAGGGTTACCTTTCAAAACAACACATTCACGATAAGGGCTATCTGTCAAATGAATAGAAGCCAATTAATTCTGCGCATTCAAACTAACCGGTCGTGCCTGCACTTGATGTGTAAATTAAACTATAAAAATATATATAGTCCCGGTTACTCGTTTGTGTAAATTAAATATATCATTTTATTAAATATACTCTAAACATATTACAATTAAGAGTGGTGAACATTTTATTTAAAGCGTAAACAGAAATCACGTGAGTACAAACTAGTGCGCATATTGATTGCACATTTTCGGCATAGAAACCGTATTCTAGCCAGTACACGGCAAAAATCCATGTCCACCAGGATGGACATACAGATGACCACGATGGTCATATTACATGGCGACCGTGACAAATGCGTAAAAATGGCTCCGGGAAAGTGGAAAATCCCCCTCAGCACAAAATAAAAATACTTTAATAAATTTGCTACAAAAATTAAGTGCGTGATGGTTGTGGAAAAAAAGTGCGTAGTGGTTGTGCCAATATGAAAAAATTAGCAAAATTCATAAATTAACATAAAAAATTTGCAAAAATACGTAAAATAATATAAGATACAAAGAAAAACTTTGCAAAAATTACATGAAGTAGCATAAAATCACGAAAAGACTACAAAAACATAAATTACAACAAGACTACAAAAAAAAAAACATCATAAAATTCCAAACACTACAAAAATTACAAAATTTCAAAAAGTACAAACAAATATATATATCAAAAGAAAAACTACAAAAATCATAAAATTTCAAAAAAATAAAAACCAAAACTACAACGAAAAGTGGACTTTTACCCTAAAATTTACATTTTAAATACATTTACACATATATGGTAAAATTTTTTGAACTGGCTGTACTATTGTGAGGACCAAATATAACACCATTAATTTGGCCCACACAAAGCGACCCCACATCATATTCGATACAGCACTAACACAACAGCCAGTCACAAAAGGCTATAGCAACAGACCAACCAACAAGTTCAATACAGCATACATCATATTCGATACAACACTAACACAACAGCCAGTCACAAAAGGCTATAGCAACAGACCAACCAACAAGTTCAATACAGCATTGACACAACAGCCAGTCACAAAAGGCTATAGCAGCAGACCAACCAACAAGTCTCAACAACACAACGGGCAAGCACAACACTTTAATGTCAACACAACAAACTAACAAATCTCAGCAACGCAACGAGTGTTCGCAAAATCGAACAGCAACCATGGCAACGCAACCATTTGAGCCAGCAATACCAAACAAAGCAATAAAAGGAGCAACACAGCAGGACAGGAGTTAGTTAGCACGGAGATATGGCCGTGACCAGAGCTACTTGTGGAGCGTCCCTTGAAGTTGTCGGTTCTACCATGCGGACAGGTCGTTCCACAGGAGTAAGTCGTGGCCTCAAGTGGTGAATGTGTCGGTTATACCACCAAACACCGCTTGAGACTTCGCCAGCAACGGTACTACCACAGTAACGCGCACCCGCGAACAGGCAGCGTCCGCCCGCCTGCGCCGACAGTAACAGCGCCACAAACAGCACAACGCAAGCATATACGTTGGCCGCATAAACACTACGCAAACATACAACGCTAGCCGCAACAGCATCATAGCTAATATATACGCTGGTCATACCATTACGCCAATCTACTACGCTGGCCGCAACAGCACCATAGCTAATACAATACGTTGGCTTCAGTACTGCGCCGATCTACTACGCTGACCACGACAGCGCCCCGATAATATACTGCGTTGACACAGCAAAGTTACGCAAACCTACTACGTCAACTGTACCAGAGTTACCCTCGTGCCGAAGCACGGAGCTGTGGTCGTGACCAGAGCTAATTGTGGAGCGTCCCTTGAAGTTGTCGGTTCTACCATGCGGACAGGCCGCTTCACAGGAGTGAGTCGTGGCCTCAATTGGTGAATGTGTCGGTTATACCACCAAACACCGCTTGAGACCTCGTGAGCAACGGCACCACCACAGTGACGCGCCCCGCGAGCAGGTGACATTCGCCAGCCAAACTACCACGCTGGTCACAATCGCAAACATACTACGTTGGCCATAGCATTACGCCAATCCACTACCCCGGCCACAATCGCACACAGACTACGTCGGCCACAGCATTACGCCAGCCACCACGCTGACCGCGACCGCACGACACTAACATATTACGTGGACCACATCACTACGCAAACATACGACGTTGGCCACAGCACTGCGCCAACCCACTACGCTGACCGCAAACGCCAACATACGACGCGGGCCACAACAGCGCTACGCAAGCACATTACGTTGGTCACAGCACCACGCTGGCACAACAGCACTACGCACACATACTACGGTCACCACAGCAGAGTCACGCAAATACACGACGTCAACCACACTAGGGTTGCGTACATACACGCCAACGCAAGGCGTCACCAAAACACGTTTTACACGCACTCAGGCAACGACCAGCCGGGCGTCCTGACGGGACGTTCTTAACGGGACACGCACGCCGACGCAGGGCGTCACAAAACACATTTACGCACACACACGCAACGACCATCGAGGCGTCATAACGGGACACGAGTACCGTTGGCCCACCACGCAGTATAGAGCAAGCATACAGTGAAACGAAAACAACAAATATTTCTTCTTTTGATTACGTCAAATTTTTCATTTTAATTATAGTGTACATATATATATAGAATTAGAGAAATAAAGTGAATTTATATGAAAACGATTTGCAAGGTGTCCCAACTTTACAAATCTATTGTAAGCGAACCTTGGACACGGCGAGTATACCCCTAGCACTTATTGAAGAAGCGCCGGAACGGAAAAAGCTTCGTTACAATTGGCGCCCGAGCAGGGACACTACAAATCGTTACCGCGTCAGAAGGAACATTCCTGACGACAAACCTAACCACAAAATGGTCGACCAGATCGATACCACGTGGTTAGGCACAATTTCAAAAGAGCAGCTGATATCCATCACACAGGAATTGGGTATTGAGCAGACATGTACCACCCGAGAAATCCGAAAGCGCATAGCAGCACTGGCCTCAAAGGCAAATACGGACTCGGAAATCCACGAAAAATGTTTATCCCTACAAGCCACCTACAAGGAAACTACGCACATGAGCGACGTAAATGAGGTTAAGCCACACACTCCGTCGAACGAAGGAGGCACACCGAAGGTCGCTGTTACAACAGTAGAACAAACTCAATTCGCGTTTCCTCCCAGAAGTACAGTACCCACACAGCAGTACTTACCATCAGGAATAGCGGTACCACCCAACGGTACATCTCAGGCACCTCCCAGGAGTACAGTACCCACACAACAGCACGTACCATCAGAAATTACGGCATCATCAACCGGCACATCTCAACCCACGCAACCGTACTTACCAGCGGGAATGACGGCACCAGCCATGAACTATACATACCAGGTAACTCAAGCACCGACTGTGGTGTTCGCGCCCATCATCGACCAGGTAAGAAAGTGGTTCGTAACGATTAGAGGAGTTAGCCGAAGTATACGCGCTAAACGTGGACCTCTTGCCAAAAACCATGCCCGAGCTGCTAGGTTGCGCCGCGCTACAATGGTACCGCAATAACAATGCGCACTGGGGAGAGTGGACAAGCTTCAAAAAGGATTTTTTACGTTTCTTCCTACCAGTCAGGTACTTCGAGCGGCTCGACGACGACATACGCCACGAAGGCAGCACAACAAGGAGAGGTATAAGGACTACGTACTAGAAATCCAGAGCTTGATGAGACACGCAGGGTACACCAGCGAACAGCGGCTGGAACGAATCTTCCGTAACAGCCACCCCGATTACCAACTTTACATCCGTCGGAGGGACTTCACTAATCTCGCAGAGCTCCTGACACTTGCTGAAGAATACGAGAACATCCGCGAGGACTATCGAAGATCACATCGCCAGTGACACAACCCGGGTGTCACCATCAAAACCTGAAACACAACCACCACAACCACCGAACCTAACGAACCGCACGCCTCCAGGCAATCAGAGATACGACCCCAACGGCGTATGCATGAGATGCGGCGAACGAGGACATGACACCAATAGGTGCCGAAACCCACAGAAAATTTTTTGCTGGGAATGTGGCCGCAACGATATACGAACCATCGAATGCTGCCGCCGACGTCAGGGAAACGACAGAGGAAGAAGGCGCCGTGAGCCCAAGGGACCTAGCGCCGAAACGGCACTGACGATACCCAAGGAACCCAGCGCTGAAACAGCAGTAACAATGTACCAAGAGCATGGTCGCCTCTACGCCGTAGCCAAGCTCGGCGCGGAATCAGCCGAGGCTGTCATCGACACAGGGGCATCAAGAAGTTTCGTCTCGAGCAGCTTATCAGAACGTGTGGTGAACTCGGGAAGCAGAGAAATGGTGAGAGGTACGCCTCGGAGAAGCGTCACTCCACACAGTTTTACACGTCATTCCCGGAGCGATCGACGACATCGTACTGGGCCTAGATACGCTAGGAAGCATGGGAGCCACCATATCATGTGGAGAAGGCCACCTCGTGCTAACCAGACCCCTTGCCCAGCACGCACCGAATCCTAGAGCCGCACCAGAAACTATCCAGAGAACAACACCAGCAAGAACGAATATCGCCAGGTACGACAGCCCTGGGACTATTCCAATTTCAATATCATCAAGAAAGGATATCGCCAGGTACGACAGCCCTGGGACTATTCAAAGTACACCATCAGCCAGAACGGATATCGCCAGGTACGACAGCCCTGGGACTATTCAAAATTCAACATCCTCAAGAACGGATATCGCCAGGTACGACACCCCGGGGACTAATCAGAGTATAACACGAGCGAGAAACAGTAACGCCGGGTAAGACACCCCTGGAGCCCCATCTGGAACCATTCAGAGTGTAACAGCACCGAGCAGTAGTAACTTCAAGCATGACGGCATTATGCAAAACAACGACGACGACATACAAGAAGAAGCGGAACGAGTGCGCGGTTTTCTGGCAAAGGAACTCCGAAAATTCGAGAGCATGAGTGGAGTGACGACAATAGCCAAGCACAAGATTGTCCTTACGGACGAACGCCCCATCAAGCAACGTTACTTCCCACGCAACCCAGCCATGCAGACAATCATCAACAGCGAAGTTGACGAATTGCTCCAGAAAGGATGCATCGAGCCATCCTGTAGCCCACACAGCGCACCGATCGTACTGGCCAAGAAGAAAAACGGGAAGTGGAGGTTATGCGTGGACTATCGGCAGCTCAACGCCCGATCCGTACCCGACGCATACCCCTTACCCAGAATACAACACATCCTGGACAAACTACGACGAGGGAAGTACATCAGCAGCTTGGACTTGAAGAACGGCTACTGGCAAATACCACTGGAGCCCAAGAGCCGGCCCTACACAGCTTTCACAGTACCGGGACGCGGATTATTCAAGTGGCGCGTTATGCCTTTCGGCCTACACTCTGCACCCGCAACGTTTCAAAGGTTTCAGGTTATTGGGCCTGAAATGGAACCCCACGCCTTCGCATACCTCGACGACATAATCGGCATAGGATGCACTGTGAAGGAGCACAATCGCAATCTGAGAGCAGGAATACTACGACTACAGCGCACTAACCTCAGAATAAATCCGGGGAAATGCGAATTCTTCAAGAAGGAAATCCGATACCTAGGACACTTAGTAAGCGACAAGGGAATTCACACCGACCCCGATAAAGTCACATCCATCAAAGACTTGAAGCCACCAACGAACATGAAAGAGGTACGCCAATATATCGGTATAGCATCCTGGTACCGACGTTTCGTACCCGACTTCGCCACGATCAGCCAACCACTCACAACCCTGCTGAAAAAGGGCAAACACTGGAAGTGGGGGCCGAACAACAGGAGGTCTTCGGGGTATTAAAGCAAAAGCTCACGGAAGCACCGACACTTGCCTGCCCGGACTTCACCAAGACCTTCACCTTACAAACGGACGCCAGCAATTTCGGGATGGGTGCCGTATTGACACAGGACCTGGAAGGCGGAGAACGCGTGATCGCCTACGCCAGCAGGAAACTCAACAAATCGGAAACCAACTACTCGCCCACCAAGAAGGAGTGATCGCGATAGTCTGGGGAATACGCAAGATCAGGCCATAATTGGAAGGATACCGATTCAAGGTAATCACGGACCATATGTCTCTAAAGTGGTTAAACTCCATCGAAAGCCTTTCAGGCCGTATAGCATGATGGGCCTTGGAGCTTCAACAACACACTTTCGACATCGAGTACAGGAAAGGGGAGCTGAACCTGGTAGCGGACGCACTATCACGGCAGCCACTGGAGACCCTACGCCTAGCAACGACAACAGAGCCACAATGCAAGTGGTGGCACAAGCGCGTCGGCGAAGTACGCACTAACCCCGAGAAATTTTCAAGATGGGCAACTGTACCGCCATATTCCCTGCCGGTCACACGATGAGGAAATGGTCCCTTGGAAATTTTGTGTACCAACACCACTGCGACAACGAGTGTTAGAAGAAAACTACAACATCCCAAGCGCTGGACACATTGGCATCCGCCGGACGGTAGCACGGATTGCCAACCGGTATTACTGGCCCGGCATGTTTCGGGACATCAGTCGATATGTACGGCAGTGCGAATCTTGCCAGAAATACAAGGAGGCACAGCAAAAACCAGCAGGAAAGATGCTCACACAGGTGGCCAAAAACCATTCGCCACGGTATGCGTCGATTTCGTCGGACCACTCCCACGATCCACACACGGGAACACGATGTTATTAGTATTTTTCGACCGCTTCAACAAATGGGTGGAATTGGCCCCCATAAGGCGTGCGACAGCAGAGGGCCTTCGCCGCGCGTTCAGAGAACGCATCCTAGCAAGATTTGGTGCTCCCAAGATACTGATATCGGACAACGGCGTTCAGTTCACCAGCACAATGTGGCAGCGTTACCTCAAGAAAATGGGGATACGACAACAATTCACGGCGCCCTACACACCGCAAGAAAACCCGACGGAACGGGCGAACAGAACGGTAAAGAGGATGATAGCGCAACTCACCAAATCACAACACAACAAATGGGACGACTTTCTCCCAGAGATCGAGCTGGCCATCAACACCAGTGTAACCGCGTCCATAGGGTACAGTCCAGCCTTCCTCGTACAAGGACGGGAGCCGCGATTACCAAAGCATTGTTTGACGAGGCCAGCCTGGGGACGAATGTAAGAGGCATTCAGAATAGTGAGGCAGAACATGGAACGAGCAGCGGCAGACCAAGCACGGCATTACAATCTACGGCGGAGAAAATGGACACCCGTAGTCGGCGAACTAGTGCTCGCAAAGGAACACCATCTCTCCAAGGCCGGGGAAAATTTCGCGGCAAAGTTGGCCCCCCAAATATGACGGACCCTACCAAATCCTAGGATATGTATCCCCAGTGATACTCAAAATACGAAAACCTAACGGAGGAAAGGAAAAAACTGTCAACATCGCGGAACTAAAAGCATATAATACAGCAGAGATCATCGCGTGAAACCAAAAAAATTCAGGGAGAACGATTTTTTATATTATTAATTAATGTCAAGGACAATCAAGCGCCGGTCATTCCAACGCAAACCACCGAGGTGACAACATCGTTTTCTTTTGCTACGAATTTTTTTCACAAACCAATAATCCACAATGCAGAGCTATAACGCTAGACTAACCAACAGTGTCAAGCGTATGCGTCAGCGCTACGAGGAAGAGGAAGCAAAACGCCCGAGGGCCGAATTGCTGGAAGGAGTTACAGGCGCCGACGTCAGCCACACGCGTGCAACTATACGCACAAACAGGTACGCTGACGTCGAACATATCATTACACCATTAAACACTACAGGCGGCGACGTCAACAACACGCGTGGAACTACACGCGCAAACAGGTACGCTGACGTCGCACGCATCATTAAACTACCACACATCACGGGCACAAATGACAACACCACGAACACCGAACCAGTCACGGCTAAGGCCCACAATAAGACCGGAGCGTCGCCGATAACATTCACACTGGGTAGGATAGAAGTGAAGGCAGGGCAGTTGCCGGCAGCCATCGAGTTCCCCTCCAATGAGGACACAGCTCCACCGGAAAAGCCACAGTCGCCGAAAATTATCGAGCTCTCCTCGGATGAGGACACAGTCCCACCGCCGAGAGACACGCCTAAAATAATATTCCCGGCAGGATCAGGCGGCATACCCCTCTATACGACTGACCTCGACACTCTCAGAGAATCCAAATGGTTGACCGACACCGTCATTGACGCTTGGGCAAAGGGACTGGAAGAGAAACATGAGCAACAAAATACGACTGTCAGCCCGTTCGTGATCTGGCAGCTGACCCAGAAGAGTAACACGGAGGAAGACTACCAACGCATATGCCAATGGGTCCGGAACGTCGACCTGTTTGGCAAGAGTGCGGTCCTAGCACCCCACAACACAGCTAGCCACTGGTACCTGCTCGGTCTGGCAAACGCAGCAGTCACCCACCACGTCACCGACATGGAATGCTGGCAGGAACGATATATATGGGTAGCAGACTCAATGCACAGGGCCAGAGCCCAACGCAACCCAGGTTTGGGCAGATTTCCTCCGGTGGGAATACATACAGCGGTACGGACACGACGGTTTTAAAGCGCAGGAACTAATACTCGAGGTGCCCCAACAACTCAACAACAACGACTGTGTGTGGGAGTGTGAGGACCAAAGCCACACAAAGCGACCCCACATCATATTCGATACAGCATTAACACAACCAGCCAGTCACAAAAGGCTATAGCAACAGACCAACCAACAAGTTCAATACAGCATACACCATATTCGATACAACACTAACACAACAGCCAGTCACAAAAGGCTATAACAACAGACCAACCAACAAGTTCAATACAGCATTGACACAACAGCCAGTCACAAAAGGCTATAGCAGCAGACCAACCAACAAGTCTCAGCAACACAACGGGCAAGCACAACACTTTAATGCCAACACAACAAACTAACAAATCTCAGCAACGCAACGAGCGTTCGCAACATCGAACAGCAACCATGGCAACGCAACCATTTGAGCCAGCAATACCAAACAAAGCAATAAAAGGAGCAACACAGCAGGACAGGAGTTAGTTAGCACGGAGCTGTGGCCGTGACCAGAGCTACTTGTGGAGCGTCCCTTGAAGTTGTCGGTTCTACCATGCGTACAGGTCGTTCCACAAGAGTAAGTCGTGGCCCCAAGTGGTGAATGTGTCGGTTATACCACCAAACACCGCTTGAGACTTCGCCAGCAACGGTACTACCACAGTAACGCGCACCCGCGAACAGGCAGCGTCCGCCCGCCTGCGCCGACAGTAACAGCGCCACAAACAGCGCTACGCAAGCATATACGTTGGCCGCAGCAACACTACGCAAACATACAACGCTAGCCGCAACAGCATCATAGCTAATATATACGCTGGCCATACCCTTACGCCAATCTACTACGCTGGCCGCAACAGCACCATAGCTAATACACTACGTTGGCTTCAGTACTGCGCCGATCTACTACGCTGACCACGACAGCGCCCCGATAATATACTGCGTTGACACAACAAAGTTACGCAAACCTACTACGTCAACTGTACCAGAGTTACCCTCGTGCCGAAGCACGGAGCTGTGGTCGTGACCAGGGCTACTTGTGGAGCGTCCCTTGAAGTTGTCGGTTCTACCATGCGGACAGGCCGCTTCACAGGAGTGAGTCGTGGCCTCAAGTGGTGAATGTGTGGGTTATACCACCAAACACCGCTTGAGACCTCGTGAGCAACGGCACCACCACAGTGACGCGCCCCGCGAGCAGGTGACATTCGCCAGCCAAACTACCACGCTGGTCCCAATCGCAAACATACTACGTTGGCCATAGCATTACGCCAATCCACTACCCCGGCCACAATCGCACACACACTACGTCGGCCACAGCATTACGCCAGCCACTACGCTGACCGCGACCGCACCACACTAACATATTACGTGGACCACATCACTACGCAAACATACGACGTTGGCCACAGCATTGCGCCAACCCACTACGCTGACCGCAAGCGCCAACATACGACGCGGGCCACAACAGCGCTACGCAAGCACATTACGTTGGTCACAGCACTACGCACACATACTACGGTGACCACAGCAGAGTCACGCAAACACACGACGTCAACCACACTAGGGTTGCGTACATACACGCCAACGCAAGGCGTCACCAAAACACGTTTTACATGCACTCAGGCAACGACCAGCCGGGCGTCCTAACGGGAGACGCACGCCGACGCAGGGCGTCACAAAACACATTTACGCACACACAAGCAACGACCATCGAGGCGTCATAACGGGACACGAGTACCGTTGGCCCACCACGCAGTATAGAGCAAGCATACAGTGAAACGAAAACAACAAATATTTCTTCTTTTGATTACGTAAAATTTTTCATTTTAATTATAGTGTACATACATAAATAGAATTAGAGAAATAAAGTGAATTTATATGAAAACGATTTGCACGGTGTCCCAAATTTACAAATCTATTGTAAGCGAACCTTGGACACGGCGAGTATACCCCTAGCACTTATTGAAGAAGCGCCGGGACGGAAAAAGCTTCGTTACACTATGCCATAACGGTGTTATTAAAAACACAACCACCTGTGACGCCTTTACAGAGCACTGTTAATAGCGGTTAAATATAACCACGCCATTTACTCATGAACAAAAATTCGAGAAAGCAAAAGAAGCAAAAAAAAAGAGCATGAAGAACGATAGGCAGAAGCAGTCGGCAACAGCCGCACGGTAGATAACAGCAAAGGAATCCAGCAACAACAAATTACAGCAATGTACAAGCGAAGGCAGCACAAAAGGACGCACAGTGTTTCGTGTAGACCAAGCTAGCTGGACAAAAACAAAGTTCTTATTCCAAGAAAAGTGTAATGAGAAATGAAAGAAAGCAAACAAAATAACGGGATTTTTGCTTTTTTTTGATATTTTTTCTCATATATATTGAGTAATTGAAGTAAGAAAGCAGGAGTGGCCGCAAAATGCATTGATTAATTTGCAAAATACTTGTTGAATATTAAGCTTCATATTACTTTTAAGTGAACACTTTTACATAATTTTTTTGATGGATTCTAAGCTCGAAGGTAAGAAAAAATATTTAATAGTAATTCTTTCGCAATTAGAGTATTTTCAATATATTTAACATTCCATTATTAAGAAGAAAAGTTATTTTTTCTCTATATTTTTAACTTTAGGGACAAAAAAGTTACATACATCTGCTGACATCCGGGCTAAGTTTTACATATGTGATAGTCGTAAGTGTTCCCTAATAGTAGAAAGAAAAAACCATTGCGAATTCTTTGCACATCAATTTTTAATTTTTTTTTTGTAGATTTAGTTATCTCTACATATAAAATAGGACGTATGTACGTACCAGCTCCGACGAGATATTTGAACCTTTAAAGTTGATCTACAAACGGCAAAACCAATTCCCAGGTACAGGGAACAAACACGTAGCCATAGAACACACAAAAATAAACGCGCAAGGTCAACAGGAGCACACCAAAAGCAAAAAGGCGAAGATCACTGACTTCAACCTGCCACAACCTACCGCACCAGTCACCAAGGCATAAAAACAGGTACATACAAAGCAATCCTAATGCAGGTATAACCACACAGGAACGCTACACAAAACAACCCCATTTGGTAGCATCTACGCCAATACCTTAATGTAATATAAATACTGCACAACTGATAACAAATCAGAACGATCAAACACACATAAGATGGCAGCACAACAATCATCAACTATTAACCCTGTCGGAAAATCAACAACACAAAGAAGTTTAGTTATAACCGTACCAAGATCGGAGTTTTTTGACATTGGGGTTCAACATTCGAAGGAAACCAGATATAAAGAATTATTGAGTTTTGTTGTCGGCATAACCGTCGAAGCTGGATCAAAAGTGGAACACTTCTGGAAGGTATAAGGAGCGATTTTTGAATAAAAACTCGGAGTGGCTTTCGGGTCCAGACTTCACATTTGCAATAATGGTGGATTCAAAGTTGCCATCAGACCAACCAACCACTTCTTCAGGTAACCCCGGCCCCGGAAGACGAAAGAAGAACTTTGTTAGCTGCACTGAAAAAACCAAACGGCGTCGAGTGGATGACCTCTTGCAATCTAGAAGTCCTGGTGAGTTACTTTATGCGGCAGAAGTATCAACGCGTATGTCTGGCAACAGAAAATATCCGGCAAAAAGATGACATGTGAGCCAGATGCAAGATGCTTGAGCAATGTAGAAGCTTTAGCATACTACGTAGATAGCAAGTCGACGACTCATGGGTACAAAACGACTCGGAAGTGGAGCATCAAGGCAGGCCATAAGGTTTATCCATCACTTTATAGTCTAAGAAAAGCTAAGGCAGAATGCTATCCAAATGAAATTGATGTGGGTGAAACACGTGCGGAAATTAAAGTCCAGTCCGTATTAGATAACACTGTTGAGCGTTTAGTTTTAGCAAATCAAGAAGTTTTTGTTAGTTTATTACCTACAAACTTGACGTATACTTTAATCAGCAAGTGGGGTTGCGATGGAAGCTCTGGCCATAGCACATATAAGCAAAAGTTTACATGCAGTTCTGACACTGATGAGTTTTTGTTTATATTTTCTTTCGTTCCTCTTCAATTACAGGATGAAAAAGGTAACATTGTTTGGCAGAATCCTCGACCTTCTTCTACCATGTATTGTCGTCCAATTAAATTGTTTTTTTCTAAAGAAACAAAAGATTTTATTGTTTTTGAAACAAAGTTTTAGAGGAGATAAATGTGTTGCTGCCAACAAAATACATGCTCGAAGAATACGAAGTTTCCGTAAATCACAATATGCTTCTAACAATTGTTGACGGAAAAGTTTGCAATGCTTTGACTCAAACTTCTTCCGCACAAAAGTATTATATTTGTGGTGCCACTCCAAAAGATATGAATAATGAGTTAAGGGATTTTACGCCTAACCGAGATAATCTTAGTTTTGGTTTGTCTACTCTCCATGCATGGATAAGATGTTTTGAATGCTTGATTCACATAAGTTATCGCCTCGAAGTAAAAAAATGGCAACTTAGGAATGATGTAGATAAAGAGAGGGTAAAGCTACGTTCCAACGAAATCCAGAATAAATTTAAAAGTGTACTTGGATAGATAGTAGATAAACCAAACCCAGGGTCCGGCAATACCAATGACGGCAACACTGCTCGTAGGTTTTTCGAAAATTCTGAGGCGAGTGCTGAGATTACGGGATTGGATGTAACGCTCATCAAAAGATTCGACACTCTCCTTCGCGCAATAGCATCTGGGTACAATATAAATATCCAAAGATTTGAAAAATGTGCGGTCGAGACTAAAAACTATACACAGATCTCTATCCATGGTTTAATATGCCTGTTACAGTTCATAAAATCTTAGTGCATAGTACTGATATAATAAAATCAGCAATTTTACCTATTGGTCAACTTTCTGAGGAAGTACAGGAAGTCCGTAACAAAGATTTGAGACGATTCAGGGATGATAACGCACAAAAGCAGTCGCGCCAAGCCACGAATAGTGATCTTATGAATATGTAGCTTATAACATCGGATCCTTTAGTTAACAGTTTTAGGGAGATACCTAAGAAAAAATTTAAAAGTCTGACTTCAGAAGTCTTAAATTTACTGTCACCCGATAATGTTGAGGAGTCAATAAATACCCCAGTTGTTTCAAGCTTTCAGAGTAGTGTTGCTGATGCTCATGACTATTCCATAAGTGACTCATCGAATGAAAGTGATGATAGTGAATAATAACATAATTATAAAAGATAACCTACCCTATAACTTTTTGTTGGATCAGGTTTTATTTAATTTAAATCTATTGTCTTTTCTACTTTGTATGATACTTTACTTTTAAGTTTTTGTAATAAGTAATTTTCATATAATTTAATTATTTACATTGTTATTATTATTATTGTAATTCACTTTTACATTCCTGACTGGTACTGTAAAATAATTTTGTAAAAATTGTAGTGCCAGGATAAATACTCAAATAAATGCAAAATATATATGTACATATGTACAGTCACAAACATAAATAAGTAGACACACCTTTTTGGACAATTCTTACAATTTTCGCTTTCGCAAATTTATTTTAACTAATTTCCCATAAGAAAATTTGTCACGATCTATAACAAAAACTAAATTATATTTAAAAAATGTTTGAAAAATTCGACGAATTTTCATATTTTAACTAATTTCCCATAATAAAACAGATCTATAACAAAAACTAAATTATATTTAAAAAATGTTTGAAAAATTCGACGAATTTTCATAAAAAATTTTAATTTTTTTCCCGAATTTTTAGAATTTTTTAGAGTATTGAGATTTGTAGTCCATTCAATTTAAGTACAATAAAGTAAATTTTTTTGGATATATGTCACTTATTCACATGAGTTACTGTATATGAAATAAGCAAATGTATGCATATGAAGTAAAATTTGGAAAAAATAAAAAAAAGAACATATGGCTGAAAAAATGACGTAGTTGTAATAAATGACTGCATATGAAACGGAAAATGTCATAAAATAATTTTGTCCAGCTAGCTTGTTCTACACGAAACACTGTGGGACGGTACAGTAGAGTAGATTACGTATATATGTAACATTTGATTTCTGTACATAACTAGACATTTAATTTTTCTTAATACACATGTATACTATAAACGTAGCAACAATTTTTCGTAATACACATGTAGCCTATGCATGTAGCAACACAATTTGACACTTTTGCTTATAAACATACTTTTCCTATAAACATTTGTATACTATGCATGTAGCAACACGTTTTTTCTCACACTTTAATACAAATATTTTACCAAATTTAAATTCTTCAAATAGAAAAACTTACATAGCTAAAACAATTATATTGAAATATAAACATTTAAATATCGAAAACATTTTTTGAATGTACATTAAAAATAATTTTAAATATACGGCCACCACATGCATATTATCATGCATATATTACTATCTTCTTTCTTTTTCGAGCATTAATATGGAACTTGAATTTTTTATTTAAAATGTGGTAATGGTGAAAATATATTTTTATCGGCGAAAACTTACTTTTTCTCTTTTTCGAATTACTTCTTCGGAAATTAAACAACTTAGATATTACAAATATTTACATATTTTTCTCAACAAATACAGTGCCATCCAAATAGTTTAAAAATTCCTTCGAAGTATCACACGAATACAGTGTATTTCAAATATTTCAACATATTTTACATTTGCGACTCTTTTCAAACTGTGCATCATATACAGTGGCTTTCAAATAATCCAACAGTTTTTTTTTCTTTGCATTATTAAACAAATACAGTGCGGTTTAAATATTTCAACATTCACTTGCATTTACAATTCCTTCAAAGTATTATTATTATTATTATTTATTAAGTAATATATACAAATATACAACTTAAATATATAAAGAGTACTAGCAGCTATGGCCATCGACTCGACTTAAAATAGTAGTAAAAATTATATATCTAAATAAAGTTATAATATTATTGGATAAGTATATAGTAAATTAGTATGTACATAAGAATGTATATTAATGTTAGAATATATCAAAGCTGTTTCATATGAGTTTTAAAAGTTTACATTCTGATACGAAATCGAAAATTTTGATTACATTGGCGTGTGATGCGTCTTTTAGAAAAGTATAAGGGTTTGAAGAACCAAAGTGTTTTTGCCGTTGTTACGAATACAGTGCCTTTCGAATATGCGAATCTTCTTTACCATTTACCAATTAACTCATCGATTTTGAATATTTCGAATCTTCTCTGATTTTACAAAAAAAAAAAAATTTTTTAAATTGCATACCACAATTACTGAGTGAATGAATAGTTTCAAATTCATTTTTGTATAAACAGTACCTACAGTGTTAATCTTAACTTTTTTCGAATTCTTTTTTTATATAAGACAACTTTTACTGCTTTTCAATAAATGTAATAAAGTTTTCAGATGTCAGTTGTCAAATGTCAGATTTGGATTCCAATTTCAAAGATTTACGCTCTAATTTCACTAAAGTTACTAAACGAGCTTTAAATAACCGATCAATCTCAGCAAAAAAGTCAATAGAATATGAAGATGCTTTAATTAAAAGCTATAACGAAATTATAAAACAAGTAAATTCATATTTTGAAAATCGAGATAAGCCGAGTTCAATAATCGAAAGTTTGTCAAAGTGCAGGGAACAACTCACTAAATGTTTTTCTAGAATTAACTGCAATATAAAAATACCCAAAGATCTTTTTGAATTAATACAAGAAAGCGAATCAAGTTCTGATTTTGATACTGAGGAAGAAATCTCTGACGCACCGACAACTTCAGCATACAAAGCTAGTATTATTAGTAGTATAGGATTTCGCTGGATTTTGCAATTCACTTCACAATAATAATTTAGATACAATTAGCGAAGAACAGCGGACAATGGCGACTCCAGAGCAAAAGAAAACTTTTATTACTATGTGTGCATCCATAATTAGAGAAAACTACAGCGGCGATCCGCTTTCGCTTGCATCCTTTATAGATAAAATAGTTTTGATAGAGGATTTGATGGAAGAAAATTTGACAAACACTTTCATTTCGTTTATAAAATCCAAGTTAGAAGGAAAAGCGCGTGAGGCAATTCCAAATGAAGTAACAACAATTCAACAAATAAAAGATGCGTTAAAAGGTAGAATAAAACCTGACAACTCAAAAGTTGTTGCCGGAAAAATTGCATCTTTAAAAGTTTTTAATAATAATCATACTGAATTCGCCAAGCGTGTAGAGGAACTTTCCGATGCTTTAGAACGATCATTAGTTATAGAAGGAATGACTCAGGAAAAAGCGCACAAGATGGCAGTCGAACAAACCGTCAACGTTTGTCGGCTTAACACTCGCTCAGACCTAGTAAAATCAATTTTAGCGTCAACTACATTTACTGATTCTAAGGATGTAGTTGCGAAAATGATCGTAGAACAAAATAACCAAGCAAGTGAAAGGCAGGTATTAGCGTTTAGATCGCGTTATAACAGGCAAAATAGTAGTTTTGAGGTAACTTCAAGTCAAATTAATATAATAGGAACAACTTTTCGAGGTACAACAACAATTTTAACAGAAACAACAGTAACAATTATAGGCATAATAACAACAATAATTATGGCTCGCGAAGTAATGGTAATTTTCGTAATAACAATAGCAGGCCCGTAAACAGAAACAACAAAAATAACAACAGTAACAACAACAATCGACGTTCAAATACAACAAATAACGCTAGTGTTCGCACTTTAAACGCCAACGGCCCTCAGGAGCGAACACTGGGTGACCAGAATCTGAATTAAATAAAGTTTTTCAAAATAAATCAATTTATTGTCTAAACTTGAACTACTCAGATTTTATCGAATTGAATTGCAATGACTCTTTTAAAACATGCACTTTCTTAGTAGATACACAGGCTGATATATCAATTATAAAACTTTCAAGTTTAAAACAACATACTTCAATAAATAACAACAATATCATAAATATAACGGGTGTTACGACAGATACAGTTTCAACATTGGGAACCATTAAAACAGAACTTTTTTATTCAAATGACAAATTCAACATACCGTCAGATGGTATTTTAGGCAAAGACTTTTTTAAAAAAATACAATTGCATAATAGACTATGCAAACGAGAGCATAACAATTGGCATTGGCAAAAATATTCATAAAATTTCAATTTTACATAATACAACCGATAATACATTGGTAATTCCTCCTAGATGCGAAGTTTATCGCTTATTTAAGCTGAAAGAATCTAAATATCCAGTTTTTATAGACGCACAGGAAATTTGTAGTGCTGTGTTCATCGCAAAGTGTATTGTTGACACTAACAATCCTATAATAAAAGTTTTAAACGTCACCGACGAGGTAAAATACGTAAGAAATTCTAACATAGTTACGGATGAAATGACCAACTATAACGTGTATAAAATCAATGATATTTCAAAAGATTCGAAAAGGGCAGAGGAATTAAAATCAATTTTAGAAAAACAAATGCCAAATTATGCCAAACCAAAACTCCTCGATTTATGTCTAAAATATGATGACGTGTTTTCACTAAAAACCGATCGTATGACGCTTAACAACTTTTATGAACAGAAATTACGATTGACAGATACAAATCCTGTTTACATAAAAAATTACCGCTTACCATATTGTCAGAGAGAGGAAATTAATAGACAAGTTGATAACTTATTACAAATGATCTTATAGAACACAGTTATTCCAACTATAATAGCCCATTGATACTTGTGCCAAAGAAGAATCCAAATGGACAGAAATCTTACCGCATGTGTGTCGACTTTAGAGCCGTAAACAAAAAATTGATAGCAGACAAATTCCCACTTGCACGAATAGTGATATTCTTGATAATCTAGGCAGAGCCAAATATTTTTCTACATTGGATTTGTATTCAGGTTTCCACCAAATCCCATTAAATAAAGATTCTAGAGACATCAATTCATTCAGCACTGGTCGTGGTGCATTTCGATGGAAAGTTTTGCCATTCGGCTTAAACGTAGTTCCGAATTCATTCTCAAGAATGATGTCAATTGCCTTTTCAGGAATCTCTCCCAACCAAGCCTTTCTATATGTCGATGATCTCATAGTCATTGGGTGTAGCGAAGCTCACCATCTTAAAAATTTAGAACAAGTCTTTCAAACATGCAAAAAATTTAATTTGCGTCTAAATCCCGAAAAATGCAACTTCATGCGTTCAGAAGTCACTTTCCTAGGACACAAATGCTCATCAAAAGGTCTACTTCCCGACGATTCCAAAATAATTGCAATAAAGAAATATCCGAAACCTTGTGATAAAGATGCAGTAAGACGATTCGTAGCATTCGCCAATTACTATCTAAGGTTTATACCAAATTTTGCTTTAATAGCAGCACCTTTAAATAAATTTAGCAGGAAAAGAGTAGAATTTAAATGGGATGAGTCATGTGATATAGCATTTGAAAAACTTTGAAAATATTTAATTTCTCCTCAAATTCTCCAATACCCAGACTTCAAAAAGGAATTTATAATTACTGTCGACGCTTCAAAAATTGGTTGTTGTTCCATTTTAAGTCAAAATAAAGATTGCATTGACTTACCAATTTGTTTCGCGTCCAAATCATTTAATAATTCAGAACAAAAGAAATCAATAATTGAGTTAGAGCTTTAAGCTATATTTTTTGCAATAAAACAGTTCAGACCATACGTATATGGCACACACTTTACCGTTAAGTCCGATCATCGTACATTAGTTTGCTTGTTTAATATGAAAGACCCCTCTTCAAAATTTTCACGTATTCGACTTGAACTGGCAGAATACAACTTCACTATTGAATACATAAAAGATAAAACGAACGAAGGAGCAGATGCACTCTCTCGCATCACAATAGAAGAAATTAAAAATTCAGGCAAATCAATTTTAGCAGTACAACCAAGACCACAGACAAAACAAGAACAATTAACGCAACAACAAATAGTCAAAGAAGAAAAAGTAAAAGAAAACATAAAATTTCAAGTTTATGATAATTTTTCAAACAAATTTTCAAAGAAAATACCCAGAGTAAAATCTCAAATAAATTATGATAAAAGTGGTAAAATTACGAATTTTGAGATAAATGCGCATTTAAAACACAAAAAAATTGAGTTAATTAAGGTTGCGTGTGCTAACAAAATAATACATTTAGATGAATTACTTTTGAAGCTCCAAAAAGAAGCTGGCAAGCGCTATATTAATATAATTGAATTGCAAAAAAATGATAATCTTTTTAAATATTTTTCGATATCAGATCTGAAAACCACTGGGAATAAGGTTTAAAAAAATTTAGAAATCATCCTAACCGAACCCGTAGAAACTGTGACAGACGAAGACAAAAAACAACAATTGATAACAATTTACCATACCGACCCAATTTTAGGAGGACATTTCGGTAGCAAAAAAGTTTATGCAAAACTCAGACCCAAATATTATTGGAAAGGCATGACGCGAGATATAGCGAAATTTGTTAAAAACTGCGAAAAATGTCTTTTGAATAAGGTTAAGCCAAAAACAAAAGAAAATTTAGTTCTAACCGAAACGCCCTGTAAGCCATTCGACATTGTTGTTATTGACACTATAGGACCTCTACCTCAATCCGATAATGGTAACAAGTTCGCTGTAACCATTATATGCGATCTCAGCAAATACTTAGTAACGATTGCGATACCTGATAAAAGTGCAAAAACGGTTGCATCAGCTATTTTTGAAAATTTCATACTAATATATGGCATTATGAAAACAATTAAAACTGATTTAAGTACCAAATACAAAAATGAAATTTTTTCAGAGTTAACAAAACTATTAGAAATCGAACACAAATTTTCCACAGCGTACCATCATGAAACTCTTGGCACAGTAGAGCGAAACCACAGAGTTTTCAATAAATATTTAAGATCTTTTCTAAATCCCAATTTTTCCGACTGGGATGTTTACTTGAAATATTTCACTTTTCTTCATAACACAACAACAAAAACAGTATTCGATAATAAATTCTCATCATATGAATTAGTCTTTGGCAAAGCAGCTAATTTACCAAAGGAACTGCAAACCGATAAAACAGACCCGATTTATAACATAAAAAACTGTTCGAAAGAAGTTAAATTTCGCTTTCAAAAAACTCACGAATTAGCAAAAAAGCCGTTACAGAACACAAATTAAAAAATTCAAACCGGATATAACAAAAGTTCACTATCAATACCTGTCAAGGTGTTTGACAAGGTATTGCTTGAAAAAGAACCCCGCGACAAGCATAGTAGTATCTATATTGGTCCTTATGCCGTAATAGGTATTGACGGTGTAAACGTCACGTCAATTCCAATTATTCCAATTTATTTGCCAAAATGTTGCAATAATTATTCAAAGCTAATCAATTTTAAAAATTCTCGTGGACTTTAAATATCAATATAGACAGGTTACAGCCACATAATGGTAATGGTGAAAATTTATTTTTATCGGTGAAAACTTACTTTTTCTCTTTTTCGAATTACTTCTTCGGAAATTAAACAACTTAGATATTACAAATATTTACATATTTTTCTCAACAAATACAGTGCCATCCAAATAGTTTAAAAATTCCTTCGAAGTATCACACGAATACAGTGTATTTCAAATATTTCAACATATTTTACATTTGCGACTCTTTTCAAACTGTGCATCATATACAGTGGCTTTCAAATAATCCAACAGTTTTTTTTTTCTTTGCATTATTAAACAAATACAGTGCGGTTTAAATATTTCAACATTCACTTGCATTTACAATTCCTTCAAAGTATTATTATTATTATTATTTATTAAGTAATATATACAAATATAAAACTTAAATATATAAAGAGTACTAGCAGCTATGGCCATCGACTCGACTTAAAATAGTAGTAAAAATTATATATCTAAATAAAGTTATAATATTATTGGATAAGTATATAGTAAATTAGTATGTGCATAAGAATGTATATTAATGTTAGAATATATCAAAGCTGTTTCATATGAGTTTTAAAAGTTTACATTCTGATACGAAATCGAAAATTTTGATTACATTGGCGTGTGATGCGTCTTTTAGAAAAGTATAAGGGTTTGAAGAACCAAAGTGTTTTTGCCGTTGTTACGAATACAGTGCCTTTCGAATATGCGAATCTTCTTTACCATTTACCAATTAACTCATCGATTTTGAATATTTCGAATCTTCTCTGATTTTACAAAAAAAAAAAATTTTTTAATTGCATACCACAATTACTGAGTGAATGAATAGTTTCAAATTCATTTTTGTATAAACAGTACCTACAGTGTTAATCTTAACTTTTTTCGAATTCTTTTTTTATATAAGACAACTTTTACTGCTTTTCAATAAATGTAATAAAGTTTTCAGATGTCAGTTGTCAAATGTCAGATTTGGATTCCAATTTCAAAGATTTACGCTCTAATTTCACTAAAGTTACTAAACGAGTTTTAAATAACCGATCAATCTCAGCAAAAAAAGTCAATAGAATATGAAGATGCTTTAATTAAAAGCTATAACGAAATTATAAAACAAGTAAATTCATATTTTGAAAATCGAGATAAGCCGAGTTCAATAATCGAAAATTTGTCAAAGTGCAGAGAACAACTCACTAAATGTTTTTCTAGAATTAACTGCAATATAAAAATACCCAAAGATCTTTTTGAATTAATACAAGAAAGCGAATCAAGTTCTGATTTTGATACTGAGGAAGAAATCTCTGACGCACCGACAACTTCAGCATACAAAGCTAGTATTATTAAAAAAATTACCGTATCTTTTCTTGAGGATTTCGCTGGATTTTCCAATTCACTTCACAATAATAATTTAGATACAATTAGCGAAGAACAGCCGACAATGGCGACTCCAGAGCAAAAGAAAACTTTTATTACTTCGTGTGCATCCATAATTAGAGAAAACTACAGCGGCGATCCGCTTTCACTTGCATCCTTTATAGATAAAATAGTTTTGATAGAGGATTTGATGGAAGAAAATTTGACAAACACTTTCATTTCGTTTATAAAATCCAAGTTAGAAGGAAAAGCGCGTGAGGCAATTCCAAATGAAGTAACAACAATTCAACAAATAAAAGATGCGTTAAAAGGTAGAATAAAACCTGACAACTCAAAAGTTTTTGCAGGAAAAATTCCATCTTTAAAAGTTTTTAATAATAATCATACTGAATTCGCCAAGCGTGTAGAGGAACTTTCCGATGCTTTAGAACGATCATTAGTTATAGAAGGAATGACTCAGGAAAAAGCGCACAAGATGGCAGTCGAACCAAACGTTTGTCGGCTTAACACTCGCTCAGACCTAGTAAAATCAATTTTAGCGTCAACTACATTTACTGATTCTAAGGATGTAGTTGCGAAAATGATCGTAGAACAAAATAACCAAGCAAGTGAAAGGCAGGTATTAGCGTTTAGATCGCGTTATAACAGGCAAAATAGTAGTTTTGAGGTAACTTCAGGTCAAATCAATATAATAGGAAACACTTTTCGAGGTACAACAACAATTTTAACAGAAACAACAATAACAATTATAGGCATAATAACAACAATAATTATGGCTCGCGAAGTAATGGTAATTTTCGTAATAACAATAGAAGGCCCGTAAACAGAAACAACAAAAATAACAACAGTAACAACAACAATCGACGTTCAAATACAACAAATAACGCTAGTGTTCGCACTTTAAACGCCAACGGCCCTCAGGAGCGAACACTGGGTTACCAGAATCTGAATTAAATAAAGTTTTTAAAAATAAATCAATTTATTGTCTAAACTTGAACTACTCAGATTTTATCGAATTGAATTGCAATGACTCTTTTAAAACATGCACTTTCTTAGTAGATACACAGGCTGATATATCAATTATAAAACTTTCAAGTTTAAAACAGCATACTTCAATAAATAACAACAATATCATAAATATAACGGGTGTTACGACAGATACAGTTTCAACATTGGGAACCATTAAAACAGAACTGTTTTATTCAAATTTTTTAATTCCACATACATTAAATGTAGTAGATGACAAATTCAACATACCGTCAGATGGTATTTTAGGCAAAGACTTTTTGAAAAAATACAATTGCATAATAGACTATGCAAACGAGAGCATAACAATTGGCATTGGCAAAACTATTCATAAAATTTCAATTTTACATAATACAACCTATAATACATTAGTAATTCCTCCTAGATGCGAAGTATATCGCTTATTTATGCTGAAAGAATCTAAATATCAAGTTTTTATAGACGCACAGGAAATCTGTAGTGCTGTGTTCACCGCAAAGTGTATTGTTGACACTAACAATCCTATAATAAAAGTTTTAAACGTCACCGACGAGGTAAAATACGTAAGAAATTCTAAGATAGTTACGGATGAAATCACCAACTATGACGTGTATAAAATCAATGATATTTCAAAAGATTCGAAAAGGGCAGAGGAATTAAAATCAATTTTAGAAAAACAAATACCAAATTATGCCAAACCAAAACTCCTCGATTTATGTCTAAAATATGATGACGTGTTTTCACTAAAAACCGATCGTATGACGCTTAACAACTTTTATGAACAGAAATTACGATTGACAGATACAAATCCTGTTTAAATAAAAAATTACCGCTTACCATATTGTCAGAGAGAGGAAATTAATAGACAAGTTGATAACTTATTACAAAATGATCTTATAGAACACAGTTATTCCAACTATAATAGCCCATTGATACTTGTGCCAAAGAAAAATCCAAATGGACAGAAATCTTACCGCATGTGTGTCGACTTTAGAGCCGTAAACAAAAAATTGATAGCAGACAAATTCCCACTTGCACGAATAGTGATATTCTTGATAATCTAGGCAGAGCCAAATATTTTTCTACATTGGATTTGTATTCAGGTTTCCACCAAATCCCATTAAATAAAGATTCTAGAGACATCAATTCATTCAGCACTGGTCGTGGTGCATTTCGATGGAAAGTTTTGCCATTCGGCTTAAACGTAGTTCCGAATTCATTCTCAAGAATAATGTCAATTGCCTTTTCAGGAATCTCTCCCAACCAAGCCTTTCTATATGTCGATGATCTCATAGTCATTGGGTGTAGCGAAGCTCACCATCTTAAAAATTTAGAACAAGTCTTTCAAACATGCAAAAAATTTAATTTACGTCTAAATCCCGAAAAATGCAACTTCATGCGTTCAGAAGGCACTTTCCTAGGACACAAATGCTCATCAAAAGGTCTACTTCCCGACGATTCCAAAATAATTGCAATAAAGAAATATCCGAAACCTTGTGATAAAGATGCAGTAAGACGATTCGTGGCATTCGCCAATTACTATCTAAGGTTTATACCAAATTTTGCTTCAATAGCAGCACCTTTAAATAAATTTAGCAGGAAAAGAGTAGAATTTAAATGGGATGAGTGATGTGATATAGCATTTGAAAAACTTTGAAAATATTTAATTTCTCCTCAAATTCTCCAATACCCAGACTTCAAAAAGGAATTTATAATTACTGTCGACGCTTCAAAAATTGGTTGTTGTGCCATTTTAAGTCAAAATAAAGATGGCATTGACTTACCAATTTGTTTCGCGTCCAAATCATTTAATAATTCAGAACAAAAGAAATCAATAATTGAGTTAGAGCGTTTAGCTATATTTTTTGCAATAAAACAGTTCAGACCATACGTATATGGCACACACTTTACCGTTAAGTCCGATCATCGTACATTAGTTTGCTTGTTTAATATGAAAGACCCCTCTTCAAAACTTTCACGTATTCGACTTGAACTGGCAGAATACAATTGCTTACTTAACCGGTAGATTCTAAAGTAAAAACCAAAACACAAAATATAGGTTAGGTTGAAGTGGCCGGTTCATGAGGATCTCACATAGACTGAATGAGTCCGTAGTGTTACCAGAAGTTTGTTTTAACGACCAAGCTGAAAACCCTATCAAGAACCAGGACCTATGGTATAAAAAAACGCCGTCCTCTTGACAAATACTAGAAGCTTCCTAGGACTTAAGCCACTTGCTGTTCTAGATCCGACAGCTTTATCACTCCTAATAGCTGGAGCCTTAGCCTGGCAAGCGCAGGGCACGATATTTCTCAGGGGGCCCGCGATTTAGAGGTACTAAGACATTTTTTTTAATTCAGGAGAGTCTTTAGTTGTTCCATGAGGAAATTTTAAGCCGAATTTCAAAAGCAACGAATATTGATAATGATTTTTTACCTGGTCCCTCGAACAGTGAGGAGACAATAAAAACATCAAACAAAAATATATGTTTACATGAATCCGAAATTGTAAAGTTTTCGTGGTAACACTGATGAAGGTTCATCTTCAAAAAGCCTTCCAACTATACCACCAACTCTGTATCAAAGTCTAGATTATTTAAACGACTTCGATATCGGTACCGTGAGTAATGAGTTTTTGCGATCTGAAGAAGTCAACGAAATAATTCGTCGAGGTCATCAAAAGTGCCTTGTTATTTTTCCACGTGATTGTCATGACGAGGCATTTCCTACCTCGTTGTTAAACAGAATCTTGCCAAATGGAGAGAAAGTGGAGCGTCACTGGTTGGTGTGGAGTGCCAGTAGCAATGCTTTTTATTGCCTACCATGTCGTCTGTTAAGCACCAATACTTTAAATCGACCTAAAATTTGTTGTCCTGGCGAATATTCGAAATTCCAGGTATGGAAGAAGCTATACGCTAACTGCCATCACACGAAAATACTGAAGATCACATTAAATGTTATATTCAATGGCGATCTTTACAAAACCTAATTCGAAAGGAGGCTACAATTGATACACTTATCTATGAACCGCTAATCACTGAAACTCAAAAGTGGAAAGAAATTTTATATAGAATTTTGGACACTATTTTTTTTTCAAAAAGCGAAAAGATGGACATTTTTTGGGCATCTAAGATCTCATAAGCCATTATGATCCGATACTTAGAGATCATTTGGAGAAAGTTAGGATTTCACAATAGCAGCACAAACGTTTACAAGTTCACTATCTTTCCCCAGACATTCAGAACGAGTTTATAGAAATTTGTGCAAAGCATGTGAGCGAAACTATATTAGATTAAGGCAAGAATGCTAAGTATTTTGCTATTATCGTTGATGCTATGCTTGATGCTAGTCAGGTTGACTACGTTCATTTTGCGCTCACTCCATTTCAATTCGAAAGCAACAAATTTACAATTCCAGAACAGATTTTGGCTTTTGTGAATTGTACCAAAAAACTGCTCAGAAAATCGCTGATCTAATTTGCCATACATGATTGAAGATTGTCGTGCACAAGGGTACGATAACGGCGCCAATATGAAAGGAGCTTACAACGGAGCACTACGTCACATTCTCGACAAAAACTCGAATGCTGATTACTCGCCTTGTGCAACCCGCAGCTATGATACCGTTTTCTTTTCTGGATAAAGTGTTACGCAAGCGTTGTTGTTCTATTCTAAAAAAACAGGCAACGCCTTTACGGGGTATTTCGCTCCTTTATAAAAATTCTTGCCTGCTCGCAACGCAAAAGCGTTACACTTTTACCCTGTATAAAATGGCGGTGTGGCAGTGCAACTTTGTGAAACTCTCAATTCGCTCTTAAGTTCCACATATACTTTGTTAATATGAGTGAATTTGGTGAGTTGAAATGTTCTTTGTATGCACTATAAATGTTGACCATTTTCTGGGGTAGGAGTAACTCTGTTGTTGTTGTTGTTGTTGTAGCGATAAGGTTGCTCCCCGAAGGCTTTGAGGAGTATTATCGATGTGATGGTCCTTTGCCGGATACAGATCCGGTACGCTCCGGTACCACAGCATCATTAAGGTGCTAGCCCGACCATCTCGGGAACGATTTATGTGACCACATTAAACCTTCAGGCCATCCCCTCCCTCCCCATCCCAAGTTCCATGAGGGGATTGGGGTCGCCAGAGCCTCGTCTGTTAGTGAAACAGGATTCGCCGCGGATAGGTGAGGTTGACAATTAGGTTTGGGGAAGCTATTTATTGCGCTGGCAACCTGCAGGGTTGCGCTACACAGCCCCTGGAATCTGATATTTTAGTCCCCTCTTACTCATACGACAGGCATACCTACCGCGGGTATAGTCTGACCCCCTAACCCGATCGGGTAGAGTATTACCATTTACTTAGGCAACAATTTATTTCAGAAAAGAAAACGCTATCAATTTATGTGGTGTTGATGCTGCAGAATGTTGTACGGCTGCAATTATTTTCTTCGGCAGCACTCCACAACGATGTGACATCCTCAAAAAAATTGTACCTAGCTCTCTTCATAAGTATTTCAGCCAAAAGCCAATTTGACTGCGCAAGCATACGGCGATGTTACCGGCATTCTCAAGTACATCAACAAGTTCGAATGTATCTTGCTGTCCTCAATTTGGTTCAAAACCTTACCATTAATGAAAGAAGCGTGGTCCTCCAAGCGAGAGACGTCACCACAGATGTTGACGTCCGACATCTAGATGCCTTATTACCTGATTTGAAGTTGAACAGGAACCAATGGGAAACAATTTTAAACGAATGCAAAACAGTTGCTATTCAATTGAACATCTCGCCAAAGTTTCCGGACATTCGAAAGAGAAAACCCAAAAGGCGTTCTGAAGATAATTTAAATGAGATGATTACGGATGATTCAGAGTCTGATTTCAAAAACAATACATTCTTGGTGATCGTTGATTCGGTAATCACTGGCATTACTGAACGATTTGCAGCTATGAGAAATTTGAACGAAAAGTTTTCCTTTTTGTGGCAATTTAAGACATGGATGAAACTACGGTTCGGGCAAGCGCAGCAAAATTTGTCGAAAAATACAAGTCGGATATTTCTCAAAGCTTAGAATGTGAAATAGTTCACTTGAAACACATTTACGAAGCAAATTTTGATAAAGGTCTGTCACGATTGGAATTGCTAAATGCCGTCTATTTTCAAAATATGTATACAATTTTCCCCCCAACTTTTGTATTGGTTTACGTACCTTTTGCACTTTACCTGTCACTGTATCTAGTGCAGAACGTTCCTTCATCGTCCTTTCAAGAACGAAAGACTTTCATAGATCGTGTTCATCTAAAGAGCGAGTTTTAGGACTTGCCACGCTTTGTGTTGCATCCGTTTTGGCAAGACAGTTAAATTTTGATATTATTATAAAAAAAATTGCAGCGAAAAAAAGCAAGTAAAGCCACTCTTTGATATCCGATTATTCTATATTGAATAATTAAAATTTATAATCATCATTAAATTTATCAGAAATGTATGAAAATGTTACCAAATAACTAGAAAAGATTATTTGAAATAATATGTGGCTGTTCAAAGAGAATTTTATTTCTACGTTACAATGAAATAAAACAAATAGTAAATATTCTGTGTTAATTTTATTGTCAGCTCTTAGCCAAAAATCATTTAGTTGATGTGGCAAAAAATTTTTTTATGTAATCCATCAATAATGATTTATGAATGAAACGTCATTAATTCACGATTTTTTATAGGGGGCCCGTAAATTTGTTTAGTCCCGGTCCCGGATTTTCTCTCTACGGCCCTGGTTCGAAGACGCCAGAGGGGATTGAAGCCAGAGTCTCCGGACCGAGAGCCAAAATATCAGTACCTCTAAAAGCACATACGAGCAGCTTTCAAGCGGAAGTATTCGCCATATGTTGGTGCGCTAAGCTGAACCTTCAGCGCTGATACTCCAATGAAACAATTTCCATACTCAGTCAGACAGTCAGGCCCCACTAAAGGCAATTGTGGCGTTCGAAATAAAGTCAGCACTGGTCCTTGGGTGCACAACGTTGTACTGTTGCACTGGGTCCCAGGCCACAGGGGAGTACAGGGTAATGAGCAGGCGGACTCTAGTGTCTAGTTTGTTGCGTCCCTCCCACAAATTATCATCCTCCCAGCAGATCCATGCAGCGGGTCTGCGCCATACTCTCCTCCTCCGGGAAGGTATCGAAACCAATCCGTGTCCTTCTCCTGACCCCGGTCATGAGAAATGGTTTTGCTGCATTTGCCGGAAAAGAATCTTTTTAGGATGGTCATACTCTTGTCAGTGTGTCACGTGCAAGGGATGGTTGCATCGGACAGTTTGCTCTGGGCTTGATCCCAAAACCCGACGTCCTCGTACCTTTTTCAAATCTTTTGTGGCTTCTTGTTGTTAACGCCCTCATTACATTATGAGAAAATACGGCACCTGAGAACACAGCCGTATGAAGCTGAAAAACACAAGCAGGTCCTGAGTGAACTCCACAAACAGAGAAGAACAATGGAGCAATACGCCAGGTTTGAGACCATCTAAGTTATTCTTAGGAAGTTATAGCACAAGTCGCTACAGGGCAATAATAGACCTATCGAAAGATAACCGAAGAATCCCAAGAGCTTTCTTACAGGGCATTATAGAATGAGCAGCCGTATGTAGAAAGTGGGCATACTATCGAATAACACATGCCGATTTTGTGATCGATCAGCAGACGGCGGACCATATCCTCCAAGAATACGAAGCAATCTCAAAACGTAGGGCTAAGTTTATGGGCTCACCATGGCCAGTGCATTCCCACATTTAATCCCTCAAGCCAAGAACTCTGCTAGGGTTCATCAAAGAAGTCGGCTACGATGAGGTGCTGTGAAGGACATGTGCAAGTCACTGTGCAATCCTCAATAAATTATCTATCTACGTTCCGGTAACAAGCACAATTGAGGTACTAACCCTACCATCTCCGGACCTATTGATATGACTACATTGAACCTTCTAGGGATTGAATATTAAAAATGACCGCAATGCGAAAGTCTGCTAAAATTTACCATTCTCCATGGAATGCTACATATATAACTTCCCACGTTTTGAATCAGTAATGAAAAGAGCAAAATTTACTAAAATTTTAATTGGTTGTGGGTAAGGTGTTGATGTCCTCTCTTAACGCAATGTAATGGCAACGACGACGCATGGAAAATAATAAAAATCCTATAAATCTACTGATTATAATTAATAAATCCCTCCCTTTCTATGCAGTTGTATGCATACATACATATGGGTTTTGTTCTCCAAACGCTATTTAAAGAAATCAATTGGTATTTACACGAACTTCGAACTCTTTGGTATTTGCCTTCTTCAGTTGATTATCAACAAAAGCATGACAAATTATCACTAACCAATTCATACATGTTGTTTATATATTTAATATGGTAGGCAATTTACTTACCCTTTCTGGTGCGATGATCCTGGACAATCGGGCCTGACTAGACGAGACTTATTTTGCTTTAACATAGCGTGCTTAACGCGAACCATATCATGTTAGGGCACAATTTTGATTATGCAACCAATCAAAGAAATGTCGTGCTTGTAATACTGCTATGATAGCAGCAGCAGCTCCCGGTGGCGGCACATAAACAACAGTTGCATGCGGATCAGTTGCATTTTTTGCTTCGGCTACCTATTCAATTTTAATTCACATTACATTATCTACTATTGCAATTTTTAATCAATACAAATCAATATAAATTACCGAAGCAAATACTGGCAAACCAAGATGCGTAGTTCCACCCTTTTTTGGGAAAAAACATCCAACCAATTTTGTACCGTATTCCAAAGCATGTTGGTTGTGGAAAGTACCTTGTTTACCGGTAAATCCTTGACAAATGACACGTGAATCTGCATTTAATTGTAGGTTTCTTGTTGTTTTGGCATATCCTGAGCTGAATCGCACCCCGGCAGAGATGATATATATTAGAATAATATAACATTTTTTTTTATTATTTAAAAATACACATACGTATGAATGAAAAGCAAAGATTAAATAATGTTGCTTTGGTTGTAGCGATAAGGACACTCCCCGGGAGCGATTTAGTATGACCACCTGAAACCTTCTAGGCCATCCCGTCGATTCTATACAACTTTCAGATTCTAAAAACGGATCTCGACACGCGTCTTTTGATACCACCTTTGTTTAGGTTGTGCACTGTCTTGAAAACGTTACCTTTTTTGGTTTTGGAAATCGAATCTTCCAATTCCAATTGGTGGCAAGAGGACTTGGCTGCATTTAGTTAATGCGCCCGGTTAATTTAGAAGTGCCTAAACAGCTAACACATGTCACACCTAAAAGCCCGTAGCACAAGCACTTTTTTAGTTTAATTACCACAATTATAGTTTTTCATCGTTTTAAAATGTTTCCCGGAATAATTAATAAATTTTCGTATTAAGATGACGCTGTCATTTCAATGACAGCAAGAAACGTCGATGTGTTAGTGGAGAGCGAAAAAAGCTTTGAATGTGTGGGTGAACTAGTTACCTCCGTCTTGTAGGGAAGTAGTTGAACTTTATATGAAGCAATGAAGAATCCACCAGTTTAATGTGCTGCACTTGTCAGCTTTACATTTAGCCAATACTGCTGGCGATTTAGTAAAAATTGGGCTAACGAGGCACAAGAAGCTTTAAATAGTGATAATATTATGGTACAATATCATGCACTTGGGCTGCTTTATCATATACGTAAATCAGTTTGTTTGGCTGTATTTAAATTGGTGAACAAGTTGGCACGTAGTTCCATGAAGAGTCCATATGCAGTTTGCATGCTGGTGAGTAGAAACGTATATTCAAAAATAAGACCAATTTTAATTCGTGTTGCCCTACAGATTCATTTCGCTTGCAAGCTTATCGAAGAAGAAGGTATATCTGAGGATGATATGTTGAATTACCCTATGTTTACATTTATCGAATCATGCTTCCGTCACAGAAACGAAATGGTCATCTATGAGGCCGCACATGCAATTGTCAACTTGACAAATACAAATGCACTTATGCTCCCGTCTGCATTTTCGATTTTACAATTATTTTGCAGTTCGCCAAAAGCCAGTTGTGTTTTGCAGCCGTGCGCACACTTAACAAAGCAGCAATGACTTATCCTGCCGCTGTAACCACAATCGATTTGGACTTGGAAGGACTTATAGCTGATTCCAATCGTTCAGTTGCTACATTAGCTATTACAATTTTATTAAAGACAGGCACCGAATCATCCGTTCAGCGTTTAGTGAAACAGATTTCATCGTTTGTTGCTGAAATTTCAGATGAATATACAGTTGTTGTTGTCCAAGCTATATGTGCTCTCTGCTCTAAGTTACCACGTAAACATACAGTTTTAGTGAGTTTCTTAAGCGGCATGTTGCGCGAGGAAGGTGGCTTGGAATATAAAAATTCGATTGTTGACACAATTATTACAATAATAGAGAGGAATGCATCATTGAAGAATGCGATCAAATCTTGCTTGCCGTACGTATTCTGCAGTTGCTAGGCAAAGGGCTGGACATTTCGCTAATACACCATCAAAATATATACGTTTTATTTATAATTTTGTTATCTTGGAAAGCCCTATTGTACACGCTGCAGCTGTTACAGCACTCCAGCACTCGCAGAGTTTGATGCATCTTGCCCTGCACTGATCGCAAATATATTAGTGCTGTTCAGTCGTTGTCAAATGGATCCCGATGATGAAGGGTGCGATCGCGCTATATATTATCTACACCTGATGGAATCCAACAAACCTAAAATTTATAAACTCTATATTATTGAATGTGAAACATGTTCATTAGCTTTATTGGAGAAAGCATTGACAGAACATTTGAATGGTGATTTGAGCGCTCCATTCGATTTGTCAGTTGTACCAGACAATGTCAAAGAGGAAGTCGCAAATGAAGCAATGTTGATTTCAAATAGTGAATTAGACGTGCATTTGTTTCTTTTTTTCACATTTCAATTGATAATATTTTTGTTTGTTAGCGCCACGTACGTGCACCGAAATTCACACGAGAGGAAGAAAGCGATGCACGCTTATCGCAATTACAGGGTATATATACATACATACATCGTATCGCTGCGCCCATACAACTTACTGAAAGCGAAACTGAATATACAGTACAATACATTAAACATATATTCGCTAATCGTGTCGTATTTCATGTGAGTTGCAAAAAAACTATCCGGCATAAGAATTTTGCATATGTAGAAAATTTTTTCAGTTCGATCGTCTAAATACTTTGCCTCATCAAATTTTGGAAAATGTGCGCGCTGAGCTGACTATACCAGAAGGATTTACCACGCGCGCTGTTATCCCATGTGCAAAATTGCAATGATTTGCAGACCAGATTTGTTATTGCCGAATTCCCACCAGATATTGCTGGCTCACCTGGTCGGTATTAAACATGAAAATAGCTTCATTAATTCACATCAAATTGGATTCCATAACACCCTTCAATATTCTTGATCTGAAAAAAAGAGTGTATATAGTTGATGTATATTGGAACGATTATCGGTCATCCCTTGTCAAATTTGGTTTTGAGACAAACCGTTTTCGGCGTTGTGCCATCATCAGTGTCGATTTTCGTTACAACAGATAAACACAATTTCTGACACAATATTCGAGCCTTTAAAACTTGTTTACAAGAAACGAAGTAATCACACAGGTACAACAGACAAACACACAACAACAAACAAACACAAAAAAATTAACGCACCAAAACAACAAACCCACAAAGAAAGTAAAACGACTAAAAGTACGGATTTTTACGTGCCTCAGTCAGCCACACAAATCTATCAGTAAAAACCTCCCTCGGTTCTGAATGAACACACAGCACACACACATAACAAGCATAAATTTTGACAATACCTGCTCATGTACCTACGAATTATAAATACAAGGCAAATGACAAAACCAGGTCAGAAGGAAAATCGACACTGATGATGGCACAATGCCGAAAACGGTTTATCTCAAAACCAAATTTGACAAGGGATGACGAAAAATCGTTCCAATATACATCATTTATCCACCCTGTCGGAAAATCAACAAAACCAAATAAGTATATAGTTACAATCCACTTAGCTTCAAGTTGTAGACTTAGATTGATTCAAATAATATAAATTTAGCTGCTGCAGCAATATAGCTCGAAGTAATTAATATGTTTTTTATGTTATTACTAAAGTACCTACTTCTTTTTATATTAACAGTTTAAGTTGCAATTTCATGTACATATGAGTCTCCTAGATGCAAAACCAGATTTATCTATCATAAGTGGAACTTAGAAAAGCACAAAAAAGCTGAAATTTTTAAAATTTTCTATGAATTTTCAATAAAGGTTTATAAAATCTGATTTTTGTTCGTCTTTTATTTGAATGTTTGCTAGGCGATGCAGTGTTGTCGCAATTTAAATATTAATTTAAAAATTTGAAATATCTGGTTTTGCATCAAGGGGCCTCATATATAATAATCCTAGTTTGGAAAAAATGACTAAATCTCATTTATAGAAATTTATTCAAATAATGTTTATATATAAATAAATATTGGAAAGAAAATTTTTTTGTAAGAGTTAATCGGGGATTGCCCGTATTGCTTTCTTAAATGTATGAAAACATTTATTTCAAGCAATTTTTAATTTTATAATTTATTTAATAATTTGGGAAAATTTGAAGAACATGACATCAGGACGGACAAGGCGAGAGCTGTTTTGATTATACCTATTAAATCTCTTCAAAGGCTTTTCTTCCGGGAGTGGGATTCGAACCCGCACTCCTACGATAGTTGAAATGGTTACAAACGCATTCAGTTATTTCATACCTTAGTTGTTGTAAATTTTTTCGTAATTGCCTTCTTTGGTATATATTAATCTTCTACACATCACATACTTCGTATGTAATTATGTCTTGAAGATATGCATGTTTGTAAGGCGGTTTCAGAGAAACTTGGTATTGTTGCTGTTTTTGTTCTATTTATAGAACTACAACGAATTGACCAATTGCTGTCTGTTTGTATGAGTTAATCGGGGATTTCCCGTATTGCTTTAAATGTATGAAAACATTTATTTCAAGCAATTTTTAATTTTATAATTTATTTAATAATTTGGGAAAAATTTAAACAACGTGACATCAGGACGGACAAGGCGACAGCTGTTTCGATTATACCTTGTAAATCTCTTCAAAGCCTTTTACCTCGGGAGTGGGATTCGAACCCGCACCCCTACGATAGTTGAAATGGTTACAAACGTATTCACCTATGTCATGCCTTAGTTGTTGTAAAGTTTTTCCCAATTGCCTTTTTTGCATATATTAGTCTTCTACACATCACATATTTCGTATGTAATTATATGTTGAAGTTATGCATGTTTGTAAGGCGGTTTCAGAAAAACTTGGTATTGTTGCTGTTTTTGTGCTATTTATAGAACTACAACGAATTAACCAAATGTTGTCTGTTTGTATGAGTTAATCGGGGATTGCCCGTATTGCTTTAAATGTATGAAAGCATTTATTTGAAGCAATTTTAATTTTATAATTTATTTAATAATTTGGGAAAAATTTAAACAACGTGACATCAGGATGGACAAGGCGACAGCTGTTTCGATTATACCTTGTAAATCCCTTCAAAGCCTTTTCTCCCGGGAGTGGGATTCGAACCCGCACTCCTACGAGAGTTGAAATGGTTACAAACGCATTCAGTACGTCATGCCTTAGTTGTTGTAACGTTTTTCCCAATTGCCTTCTTTTGTATATATTAATCTTCTACACATCACAACTTCGTATGTAATTATGTGTTGAAGATGTGCATGTTTGTAAGGCGGTTTCAGAGAAACTTGGTATTATTGCTGTTTTTGTCCTATTTATAGAAATACAACGAATTAACCAAATGTTGTCTGTTTGTATGAGTTAATCGGAGATTGCCCGTATTGCTTTAAATGTATGAAAACATTTATTTCAAGAAATTTTTAATTTTATAATTTATTTAATAATTTGGGAAAATTTAAACAACGTGACATCAGGACGGACAACGCGACAGCTGTTTCGATTAAACCTTGTAAATCTCTTCAAAGACTTTTCTCCCGGGAGTGGGATTCGAACCTGCACTCCTACGGTAGCTGAAATGGTTACAAATGCATTCATCTACGTCATGTCTTAGTTGTTGTAAAGTTTTTCCCAATTGCCTTCTTTGCATATATTAATCTTCTACACATCACATACTTCGTATGTAATAATGTGTTGAAGTTATGCATGTTTGTAAGGCGGTTTCAGAGAAACTTGGTATTGTTGCTGTTTTTGTTCTATTTATAGAACTACAACGAATTAACCAAATGTTGTGTGTTTGTATGAGTTAATCGAGGATTGCCCGTATTGATTTAAATGTATGAAAACATTTATTTCAAGCAATTTTTAATTTTATAATTTATTTAATAATTTTGGAAAATTTAAACAACGTGACATCAGGACGGACAAGGCGACAGCTGTTTCGATTATACCTTGTAAATCTCTTTGAAGACTTTTCTCCCGGGAGTGGGATTCGAACCCGCACTTCTACGATAGTTGAAACGGTTACAAACGCATTCAGCTACGTCATGACTTAGTTGTTGTAAAGTTTTTCCCAATTACCTTCTTTGGATATATTAATCTTCTACACATCACATACTTCGTATGTAATTATGTGTTGAAGTTAAGCATGTTTGTAAGGCGGTTTCATAGAAACTTGGTATTGTTGCTCTTTTTGTTCTATTTATAGAGCAACAATGAATTAACCACATGTTGTCTGTTTGTATGAGTTAATCGGGGATTGCCCATATTGCTTTAAATGTATGAAAAAATTTATTTCAAGCAACTTTTAATATTAGAATTTATTTAATAATTTGGTAAAAATTTAAACAACGTGAAATCAGGACTGACAAGGCGACAGCTGTTTCGATTATACCTTGTAAACCTCTTCAAAGCCTCTTCTCCCGGGAGTGGGATTCGAACCCTTACTCCTACGATAGTTGAAATGGTAACAAACGCATTCAGCTATGTCATGCCTTAGTTGTTGTAAAGTTTTTCCGAATTGCCTTCTTTTGTATATATTAATCTTCTACACATCACATACTTCGTATGTAATTATGTGTTGAAGTAATGCATATTTGTAAGGCGGTTTCAGAGAACTTGGTATTGTTGCTGTTTTTGTTCTATTTATAGAACTACAACTAATTAACCACATGTTGTCTGTTTGTATGAGTTAATCGGGGATTGCCCATATTGCTTTAAATGTATGAAAAAATTTATTTCAAGCAACTTTTAATTTTAGAATTTATTTAATAATTTGGTAAAAATTTAAACAACGTGACATCAGGACGGACAAGGCGACAGCTCTTTCGATTATACCTTGTAAACCTCTTCAAAGCCTCTTCTCCCGGGAGTGGGATTCGAACCCGTACTCCTACGATAGTTGAAATGGTTAAAAACGCATTCAGCTACGTCATGCCTTAGTTGTTGTAACGTTTTTCCCAATTGCCTTCTTTTGCATATATTAATCTTCTACATATCACATACTTCGTATGTAATTATGTGTTGAAGTTATGCAAGTTTGTAAGGCGGTTTCAGAGAAACTTGGTGTACAATGTATACTTTTAGATTTTAAAAGAAAATGGTTTTTGTTGGCGCTAATGTTCAGTGCTGACATCTGATTCATAAATCTTCTTTATTGAATAAATTATTTCCTATTCATACAAAGTTCTTAACCTATACTTATATACATTTTTACATTAATAATTACATGCTAGAGGTGCATGACTCAGAAGTGAGGAATGCTTTGTTAGCGAATTATTATATTGACTTACATATTCTCAATATGATGGCTACTTGAGCAATTTGGGTATAACGCATTAATGCATTAGGTGACTTGGTGAACGCGAATGAACTTATGGTAGTTACCTGGGTCAATGAACGTATGTTTGTAATGTTAAGCGTGTTTGAAGTGAGGTGAATTCCACGCGATACTACACTATCGGCCTTTTAAGTGAGCGTATATAATTTTATGCTTAATTATAGACGGTCACTCCAATGTGACTGTGATAAGTGTGCCGTGTTGTTTAATTTTTCGTTGAATGACCCAGTCAACTTACTTGGTGTTACCAAATAATTTTTTGCATTCAGTTGTAATTTATGTCATATTGGTAACTTGATATTATAAGTTTATATGTTTTCTTTTTGTTTTTACTCATTTGCATTTGCTTTACATACTATACCCGTTATACAAATTCTCGCTTTTTCATAATAAGCTGATTTTTTCTCTTTTTTTTTGTGTATTTGCTATGATGGGTAATTTATTATTTTTTTTTTGTTTTGTACTTTGTGTTTTTTTTTTTGCACAGCCGACCCTTAAGAGCGTCGACTCCCTTAAAAATCGGCATGTGAATTAATGGTAACTGGATACCAATATGAATTGTTTGCTTTTGTTTATTGACTAGTAAATTGGAATACTATTGTTGAAACTCCTTTTTTTGTTGTTCAATTATTGTGAGCCATTGGCATATTTTATATTGGGTAAGCCTATTCTTATGGATTATTATTTCCTTAATTTGTAGGTAGGTTAAAAGTAGAAATGTTTCCCACTTCTATTTTCTAATCTATTTAGAATGAAAGATATTTTCCTATTAGTAAAAATGTTTTTCCTAAAGTTATGACCTCTCTAAAACTAGGTTTCCTAACTGAATAATCTCATACTTATATCTATTTCTTTAATTATTTCTATTAGATAACATCTTTTTATTGTTATTTCATTTCATTAAGGTTACATTACGGCGGCCACCGTGGTGTGATGGGTAGCGTGCTCCGCCTATCACACCGTATGCCCTGGGTTCAACTCCCGGGCAAAGCAACATCAAAATTTTAGAAATAAGATTTTTCAATTAGAAGAAAATTTTTCTAAGCGGGGTCGCCCCTCGGCAGTGTTTGGCAAGCACTCCGGGTGTATTTCTGCCATGAAAAGCTCTCAGTGAAAACTCATCTGCTTTGCAGATGCCGTTCGGAGTCGGCATAAAACATGTAGGTCCCGTCCGGCCAATTTGTAGGGAAAATCAAGAGGAGCACGACGCAAATTGGAAGAGAAGCTCGGCCTTAGATCTCTTCGGAGGTTATCGCGCCTTACATTTATTTTTTTTTTTTTTTTTTTAAGGTTACATTAAATTTAGTAAAAAAAAATCTGTAGCTAATTTATAGAAATTTATAATATGATATATGTAACTAATTATGTAGAAATTTAGGAGCTGTTATTGACGGAAGAGCAATGTAGTTTGTATTAGTGGTAGCAGTTTAGCTCGTTAGTGGAAGGAGCATACAGTGGATGCAAAATTTATTCGATCTTTTAATTTATTTTTCATATTTTTCTAGCAACTTATTTGATCTTATTTGTCATGCGATTTCTGCGGCGGCCACAAAGAAAGAATCTTCATGACTTGAATGAAGAATTATTTTTATTTTTATACCGGGATTGTCACATGCACACCCTCTTTGGTTAGTGCAATTATTTGATCTTTGAGAACTAGTGCACCTTTTTATTATTTTATTAAATTTACCTACTTCAGTAAATATTCAATTCTTATTCACCAATTTGTCCTTCAAGACAACTGTGTTTTTCCTTATAAATTTTAAGTCCTGGATTGCCGGCATTTCTTGTATGCCTGGTCGAATATTGTCCTAAGTCAATAACTTCCTCAACAATCTGGTTGCGGTAATTGCGGTTTGCTGATTGCCATGAAGTATGCCCTTTGTTCTAGTATATTTTCTTCTTTTGCCTTTGTTCGTTTTAAAATTCAAATCGGTTGCCTTTTTGGTCTTCCATATCACTCTGGTGTGCTTTCAAAATTGTTTAGTGACTCAAATTTTGTGGCAGGATCTTTGAGATCTTCTTCGATATATTTTGCTTCAGACTGTCAGTATTTATATTAATGAAATCCTTTTGGCATTGCTTGATCAACAATTTTGCCTTAACTGTTGAACTGGCAGGATCTTCTTCCAGCTAATCCTGCTTTACGACAGATTGTTCTGCCCAGCTAGATCTTTAGCAGTTTTGGCAATTTTGATCTAGACTGGCAGGATCGCCATGTACAAAGGATTTTAAGTATTTATGATGATGGCAGGATCGCCATGTACAATGTCTACTTTTAGATTTCAAAAGAAAATGATTTTTGTTGGCGCTAATGTTCAGCGCTGATATCTGATTCATAAATCTTTTTTATTGAATATATTCTTTCCTATTTATACAAAAGTTCTTAACCTTTACATATATACATTCTTACATTAATAATTACATACTAGAGGTGCATGACTCAATAGTCAGGAATGCTTTGTTAGCGAATTATTATATTGACTTACATATCGTCGATATGATTCCTACTTGAGCAATTTGGGTATGACGCATTAATGCATTAGGTGACTTGGTGAACGCGAATAAACTTATGGTAGTTACCTGGGTCAATGAACGTATGTTTGTAATGTTAAGCGTGTTTGAAGTGAGGTGAATTCCACGCTATACTACTGTTGCTGTTTTTGTTCTATTTATAGAACTACAACGAATTAACCAAATGTTGTCTGTTTGTATGAGTTAATCGGGGATTGCCCGTATTGCTTTAAATGTATGAAAACATTTATTTCAAGCAATTTTTAATTTTATAATTTATTTAATAATTTGGGAAAATTTAAACAACGTGACATCAGGACGGACAAGGTGACAGCTGTTTCGATTATACCTTGTAAATCTCTACAAACGCCTTCAGCTATGTCATGCCTTAGTTATTGTAAAGTTTTTCCCAATTGCCTTCTTTTGTATATATTAATCTTCTACACATCACATACTTCGTATGTAATTATGTGTTGAAGTTATGCATGTTTGTAAGGCGGTTTCAGAGAAACTTTTTATTGTTGCTGTTTTTGTTCTATTTATAGAACTACAAAGAATTAAGCAATTGTTGTCTGTTTGTATGAGTCAATCGGGGATTGCCCGTATTGCTTTAAATGTATGTAAACATTTATTTCAAGCAATTTTTAATTTTATAATTTATTTAATAATTTGGTAAAATTTGAGCAACGTGACATCAGGACGGACAATGCGGCAGCTGTTTCGATTATACCTTGTAAATCTCTTCAAGACCTTTTCTCCCGGGAGTGGGATTCGAACCCGGACTCTTACGATAGTTGAATTGGTTACAAACGCATTCAGCTACGTCATGCCTTAGTTGTTGTAACGTTTTTCCCAATTGCCTTCTTTTGCATATATTAATCTTCTACACAACATTGTTGAAATCTCGATATATCTTAAATTTTATCTTTTGAGTTGTATATTTATATATCTTTTATATTATGCAGTCGACCATAGTTTGTCGTCGACTTTAAATAATAAATAAATAAAATATCATATACTTCGCATGTAATTATGTGTTGAAGTTATGCATGTTTGTAAGGCGAAATATGTGATGTGTAGAAGATTAATATATGCAAAAGAAGGCAATTGGGAAAAAGTTTACAACAACTAAGTCATGACGTAACTGAATGCGTTTGTAACCATTTCAACTATCGTAGGAGTGCGGGTTCGAATCCCACCACCGGGAGAAAAGGCTTTGAAAAGATTTACAAGCTATAATCGAAACAGCTGTCGCCTTGTCCGTCCTGATGTCACGTTGTTTAAATTTTTCCCAAATTATTAAATAAAATTTTTCTTATTATTTTATTCATGTGGCTGCTCCTGGCAAAGTAAATCAGCAGGTAAAATTCAAAGAATATGGCGGTAATAGAAATGGTAAAACCGCAGTAAAATTTATTGTCAAAAGAATCGAAAATGCAGAGTGATACGGCCGAAAAAATTACCGTCATTTGACGAGCATTGTGACGTGTGCGAGCAGAGCAGTGCTATGCTAACATCCTATAAGTAGGAGCGGAATGTACGATCACATTAATAGGAAAGAAACAAAAAATTTGGTCACAAAAGTTCATCACGCCCATGCAACTGTGACTATGAATTTTAATAAAAGAAACACTTGGCTTTAATTCAAAATGTACAAACAAAAATAAAGTGTACCTTTACGTATAACATTTTCACATTTCTAGGATAAGTCTATGGGTACGCTTACACAGCTACCGATAAACAAAAAAATTGCAATCAGCTGATGAAATCGGCCGGGCTGGTGTTGAAATTGCAACCGATTATCGGCCGGCAGCTTTTTTTCTTACATTTTACTTTTTCGCAAAAATACGCTTGCGTTTATCCTTGTATTTGCTTATCTCATAAAGGGCGCCTGTTTTGCACACAATTAATCAATTTTTGAGTCCACCGCACAAATAATTAATTTTTCACAGTAAATGCACGCAATTTATCGGACGATAAAATTTAACACGCGCGAATTTATCGGCAGTGAAAAACGACAACGGCCGACAACAATTCGCTGATCGGTTGAAATGTACACACGCTCATCTAAATACATGTGTTTATTTTTATCGGACGATTACGACCGGAATAGGGCGGTCAAAATCGGTGGCTATGTAAGCGTACTCTATGTCTTTCATCAACCAAACGTTGTGAACCTAGGTTTGCTTCATTGCAATGCAATAAAATACAGAGCGCAGTTAGGTTTTAGTAAGCTACGATTAAAAAATTTGCATTGTGGCAAACTCAGTAAATAGTAAATGAAACTAAGCAATTGTTTAATACCATTTTTATAGATGCTTACTTTTTCCTTAGCGGTTTAAACTTCATACCAGAGCCTAGATTCAGTAAGTGTGAGTTTTGAACTCAAACTAAAAATCAAGCGTTTTAGAGTTCCAGCTGTGTAATAATTGAACCGGATTACATGTAATTAGTTACGAGAAACTAGTTAAAAGCGTTGTGTTTTAAGTTCATAGGGTTTTGCAAGCACCTATCGGAATAATTTTACACAAAACACTTCTTCCGAAATCAAATCTCTTTTGCATTTGCTTCAAAAGCTGAATATAAAAAAAAGGTTTAATCGCAATTCATTCCAAATTTATGAAGCTATCACTTTCAAAAAGTATTTCTGCCTTACTTCCAGTTAAAATATTTCTTGGCACAAGTACTAAGTTTTCAAGTATCCTAAGTGGTATATTAGAACGATTCGAACGAAAATCGACACTGATGACGGCACAACGCCCGGTTTGTCTCGAAACCAAATTTGACAGGGATAACGGAAAATCGTTCCAATATACAAGTTAAATTACTAAAGGTTATTTAGTTGAAAAAAAATGTTTTTATTGGGAGCTATGGCTCCTTTATTACTCAATGTCAGAATTAGAACTAACTTTTACAAATATTATTTTCTTACAACTAACTTATTTTGTCGCCGCTCTACCGACTGCGCTGCTGTTGCCGCTTTGTGAATTCGCTGACGATGCGCTTCCCACCGCTTGCTGCATTTCTGCTTATTTTCGTGATGTTATGACTTGGTTGAAATGTTGACGATGCATTTCTCACCGCTTGCTGCATTCTTAGTTATTTTCGTGGTGTTATGTTTCGTTATGGAATTTTGTTTACCAGCTTGTGCAACAAGTGTCTTCTTGCTTTACTATTTGGCGTGCGTCGTGCTAACAGCTCCCCCCCTGAAATTCAAACGTCCGCGTTTGAGGTGCTGGGTTTTGGAAATATTTGATTTAGCCCCTCTATTGCAGCCTCTGTTAGTTCGATGGGCTGCTGCTGGTTGACCTTTTTGGGGGGTAATCTTGACCTTGTAATGGATATAATAATGATTATAGCTACCAGTGCGATACTGATATTAGTAGCATAGTTGAAATGATTTGCAGATTTTGTGTATTCTATTAGTTTGGTGTTATTTATGTTTATCTGCTTTAGCATTTGTAGGTACAATATTTCTTCGGTTCTATTTTATTCTGAAAATGGCTGAAGTATAGCGGGTAGGGGCTTGCTTGTGCGCTTTTCTGTATTGGAAAATTTTTTCCCGTTGATTATAATTGTAGCGTTGTTGTAGTGTATTATAAATGTGCCGTTAAGGGATGTAGTTTCTTCGTTTATTACGATTTCTCCTTTAAAGTCGTTCAAAAATAGGATGTCTGGTGAGAGTGCTTCAACTTCCGGTATGTGTTGACTGTTGGTCACTGTGCAGTTCGGCAAGCGGCTGTTTAGGAGATTACTTATACAATAGTCCCTACTTAAATCTAATAAATTATTTTTTGAACATATTTGAATTGAGTTGTATTGTTTACATTCTTTTTGTATGCCATAAAGGTTTCTTTCACAGGTAAGTATTGATTCGAAATTTATTTTATTAATCTTATTGTTTTTCTTTATTGCTCTAATGTCTATTGTTTTACAAGTTTGTTCTTCTACCGTGGGTAGACTTATGATATAAATGATAATTTTGCCATTTGTTGCTATTTTAATTTGTGAGAATTCTAAAGCTTCATCCAAATTTATAAACGGAATATTATCTTTTTCGAAAATCTGTTTGGCAATGTCTACTTCTTCACTTGACATAATATATGAGTTTACTATATTGGCTTTAGCCCAATGAATTGCATATGCTATATTTATGATTTCTTCCTTTAAAATTTCTAATTTGTATTTCAATTTCAAAAATGTTTCTATTTCCCTGCTTTTGTCATTTTGCAATTCCTTGGTAATATTGTTTGTAATATTTGTAATTTCATTTATCTTTTTTATTGTTAGTTTGTTAATAATAACCTGATTGTTATTATTTTCAAGGACGTTATTTAATTTATTCAAAACTATTTCATGATCCTCGTGGTCTGGATTTCCTGCGATCCATTTCCACGCACTACCTATGAAATTTAGTGACCTTTTCGATCTTCCTTCTATTTTTAGATTATTTAGATGAGCCTTAATTTGTGATATGAGAAGGGGTAAGAAGGGATAATTGGGATTTTTATAGAGTTCTTCTGCTTGTGTTTTCAGTTCTATATGCTCCAGGATTTCGTTGTATTTGTCAATGTCGATTTCGTGTATTATTCTAAATGTTCCGGTCTGTAGTTTGGCTGTTCCTTTTTCTATTGTTACAAGTTGGGAGTTAGAGTAGTCGAGTATTTGTACCTCTGCTAAGCAGAGCGGTATGAAAAATCTGCAAAGAAGAAGTTTTACACATCGTTTAATTAGTTGCGTATCCTACTTTTGTGTACTATTTGTCCTTTTTCGGTAATTACTGTACTATTTCGATCCTCCTTAACTATTTCCTTAGTATATGGCTTACTTAATTTAGTCCCTAACCTCCTGTTTTTCTTGACGTAAATGATTTGACCTGGTAAATATGATTTTACGTTATGTTTCTTTCTGTTGTGGTATTCTATGTCCTTTCTCTGTTTAAGTGCCAGTTTCTCTAAGTTACTTTGCCTACTTCTTTCTATATCTTCTGGAGTAAACGTAACGTTTCTACCGAAATATAAATCTACTGGCCTCTTTTTAGTCACAGAATGGATAGTATGATTGTATTCCGACACAGCTCTTTCTAGGAGCTCGTCAAAGTTCCTGTGTCCTCCATTCTCTTTGAGGCAACGCATTATTTCCACCAGAGTAGAATGGAACCTTTCTACTTGCCCGTTTGCCTGGCTTTTGTATGGTGGTGTTGTAAAAACTTCTATTCCCAACTCGTCCGTCATCATAAATTTAATTGAACTAGAATTCAATGAAGGTTCGTTGTCGATTACAATCAGTTTTGGCACTCCGAAATAGAAAATCAAGTCTCTTAAAGGACCTCTAACGTCTACTATTGCCCTGCTTGAAAGCTTCCTTGTTTGTGCGTATTTCGTAAATTTGTCCAGGGCAGTCATAATTACTTTACCTTCTGTTAAAAAAATGTCTATGTGGACCGTGTGTCCGGGATATGTGGGTAATGGCGTCTCGCCAATTTTGGGTTGGTTGGGATGGCGTTCGTATTTGTTTTCTTTGCAAGTTGTGCAATTAGTTACAATTCTTTTTATTTTGCTGAGCATTCCTGGGAAATAGCTTTTTTCCAGAATCTGTACTTTGTTTTCAACTGCATTTCTGTGTGCGCGTTTATGGATGTCTAAAATGGTGTTTTCCTGGTCCTGTTCGTTGGTGATGTCGTCAACTAATTTTTGGGTATAGCGTATCTTATAGTTACTAAAATGTAGTGGATAGATGTTTTGGATCATGCCCATTATCCTTTCATCTGTGTTGATTCCGTTGATGACGGAGGGGTTAAGGTATCGTTTTAGGTGCGTAGTGAGAATTTGATTGTCATATTGGGGTTCTGTAATTATGTGACGATGGATTGTTGGAAATATTATTTTAAATTGATATGATGTTTCGTCTTGCTTGAAAAATATTTGATTTTTAAAAACGTTTATTGGGGCCTCTGTACATGGTATGAGGTTATGGCTTGAGCTCTCGTCACTGTGGATTGTGGGAGTGAGGGAATTTATTTGGGGAGGTATCCTTGATAAGGCGTCTGCGACCAAGTTGGAGTACGCTGGTTTATACTTCAGTTCGTAATTATATTCCTCCAGGATTGCTTTCCATCGTTTCATTTTGCTATTCGTATTCCTTGTACTTAAAGCGTATGTAAGCGGTTGGTGGTCGGTAAATATATTTACTTTTCTTGACCCGTACAAGTAGTTCCTTAAGGAGCTTAAGGACCATATAATGGCCAGCATCTCCTTCTCATTGGTTGCATAAGATTCTTCAGTTTTATTGAGGGTTCTGGATATGTATATTACGGGTTTTTTATTTTGTGATAGTACGGCGCCTATTGCGAAGTCGGATGCGTCCGTGGTCAGTTCGAAGTCCTTTTCAAAATTCGGATGGGACAGAACGATGTCCGGTGAAGTAAGGGTGTTTTTTATTTTGTCGAATGCATTTAATGCTTCCTGATCTAGGGTAATGAATTGCTTCCTTGATGCGTTTTTGGAAATATTTCCAAATTCGCCTCGCAAAATGGCCGTAAGTGGCTTGGCGATCTTGGCAAAGTCCTGAATAAATCTTCTATAATAGCCTGCCATGCCAAGGAACGAACGAAGTTCCTTAAGATTTTTAGGAGGAGGCATATTAACTATGGCTTCTACCTTTTTTGGGTTTGTTTTTATTCCTTCCGGGGTAACAACGTACCCCAGGAATTCTACTTCCTGTTTGGCAAACTCGCACTTGTCTAGCTGTATTTTCATGTTTGGACTCTCTAGGGTTCTGAACACTAATTCAATATTTTTTAAGTGTTCCTCTTCGTTTTTCCCAAATATTATTACATCATCGATGTAGACGTAACATCTTACACCGATATGTTGCCGGAGGATATCATCCAGTGCCCGTTGAAATGTGGAAGGGGCATTCTTAAGCCCAAATGGCAATCGGAGAAATTCGTACTTTCCGTTGTTTACGGAAAATACCGTTTTCTCGATATCGGACTCACGAAGTGGAATCTGATGAAATCCGCTTTTAAGATCAACAACGGTAAATAGTGAATTATTTCCGAGGTTTGCAAGAACCTCATTTATTTCTGGTATAGGGTACTTATCGGGGATTGTAATTGAATTGAGCTTTCGATAGTCGATCACCATCCGGTATTTCTTTTTACCAGAGGCGTCCAACTTTTTGTCGACTATCCAGACTGGTGAGTTATAGAGGGATTTTGATCTCCTAATTATCCCGTTATCTAGTGTGTCCTCTATTTGCCTTTCTATTTCCTCTTTAAGCGCCATTGGATAAGGATAAGGCTTGGAATATACTGGTAGTGCGGATTTCGCCCTTTACTAAAGTAGTATATGTTAGTTTTTCGTCGGGATCCGAGAACAGATTGGGACATTTCCCAATTATGCCATTAATTTTTGATTGAATTTCGGCAGAAAGATGTGGTATTTTTATTCCTACATTATTCACTTCTTGTGACACCCTTTGTTTTAGAGGGATAACTATATTTTCGAAAATTGTCATCATATTTTTATCAGTGTGGATTGTTGCTTGCAGTTGTTTGAGCGTGTCGTTACCTATTATTCCGTGAAAGGAGTTTAATGTTGGTAAAATGAAAAATTTAATTTTGCCTACGCCGTGTCCGAAAATATCCACGTACGTGTGGTGAGTGATCTCTATGTCTCCTGCGACAGAGTTAACTTTAAAAGTATGCTCATTAGGAATTGGATTTCTTATCCTCGAGGATTGTATGTAATTTTTATTCGAGCCGGTATCTATTAGAAAGTCTAGTACATCTCCGCTCCTAGCAATGAACTCGTAATAGGGGAGTGAAGATGGAGTTAGTCTAAAAAATGAATAGTATCTAGTTCGGTGCAATCCTGCCCGTTCAGGGCCGGATTATTGTTTGTGATTAAATTAAGGTTACTTTTTGGTATGTGGTCTGGTTGATTTTCATTTCCATAATTAGTTAGGACGGGATTATCTCGTAGATTTGGTGGGGATCTACCTGATCGTAGTATTCATCCGGTTTAGTGTAGTCCGTATTGGCGTAAAAAGTTCTTTGCATTTTATTTGGTGCGTGAGGATGTTGGGTAGAAAGGGGACGCTTCTGCGCGAAGTTGTTTTGGTTATTCTGCGGCCGGTTTTGATAGTTGACCTGCCTGGAATGTATGGACTGGTCTACATCCATTGGTACTGGTGGTTTTGGTGGTAGATTATTTCTGTTATTATTGGAGTAATTATTTTGATTGTTGTATCCTGTTGGGTTCGAACGGAAATTTGGGTTATGCTGGGGATAATTGGTTTGGCCGTAGTATCCCGTGCGGAGTCCTTGGTCATATCCGGGGTAATTGTAGTTGCTAGGACGATTTGTCTGTGGAATGAATGGATTATTTGGGTACCTATTTGGTTGTCGATTAAACTGTTGCAACCTTGGTGCAAAACTAGGTTTTGGTGCTAAGGAATAAGTCAGCTCGGGATAGAAGGGTCTGTTATTGTTATAATTTGTGGTATTTCGTGGTAGTCGTGGCGGTCCATTGATAATTGATCTATTCACAGTGTTCGCGTGGTTCATTCGGAAGGACATGTTATCAAGTTTTTGACACAGGTGCAATGCCTGTGGCAGGGTGGTTGGTTCACGGATACTGAGGAGACGGGGTAGGTCTCCATTAAGCCCGCGAATAAACGTATCCAGAGCTTTCTCTCTGTAGGAGTTTGTCATGGCTCTGATGGACTCTTCGCCCAAGTCGAGACAGGAAATTTTGTCAAGGATTAGTGAAAGATGTTGATAGACCTTCTGATAGAAGGTAGAGATATCATCGTGGCGCTGGGCCAGTGTGGTCATTTGGTATTCTAAAGTACCAATATCTCTCTTGTCGGAATAGTGCATCATGAGGCACTTTCTAATATGCATCCAATCTAGTGGAGTACTATAGGATTCGAGAGCCGTGTTGGCATCGCCGACAATTTTATGTCTGATTGTATGTAGTATGGCGAAATATTTAGGTGTGTCTTTCAAAGATTCATATGCTTTTAATATTCTGTCGACACTTTTTCTCCAGGAGCTAAATTCTCCTGGTCGTCCTGAGAATTCTCTCAGGCATTTTACCATATCTGGTACCCTATATAGATCGTTTATATTTTGCGCATTTAATGTAACACTATGGTCTGGTGGCAAATCATTAGGGGAAGTCCTATTCATTCTATCTAACGCTTCTATAGCTGCTGATTCTAATTCCGTCGTATTAGAGACGGAAAGATTTCCCTGACGGGTATTTCCGTATTCCAACCTAAGTTGGTTCAATTGATCAACGAGTTCCTCCGCGGATCCTGGCATTTTCCTAAAGATTTGTTTTTTTTTTTATATTTGATTGCTAATTTCTTTTAGTTCTTCTTTTATTTCACAAGGCACAACTCTGTTTACTTTTCACAATGATTTCTGTATAATATTTTCTTTAGATTTTATGGATTTGTTTCCTAATTTCTAGTTAATTTTTCTTTCACAAAAAGCAATTAAATTTACTTTTCACAATAATTCCCTTTTCTTTTTTGTCTCACAAGCGCAACTCAATTTACTTTCTCGCAATGGTTTCTGTGTAAATTTTTATCTTTGATTTTATGGATTTGTATGCTAATTTCTCTTTTAATTTTTCTTTTCTTTCACAAAGCACAATTAGATCTACTTTTCATAATAATTTCTTTTTCTCTTTGTTCTTCAATTGTTATTATTATTTTTGTTTTCAATTATTTACTTATTACTATTTAATCTTACGCTAGTATCATGTCCAACGCTGGATGTGGGGTTTTCGCCGCTTCGGTGTTCGTCCTTTTCCCTCCTGGTACTTGGGTACCTCGGTCGTACTGCTTATTCCACTTCCCGGTGCCGCTGTAGACGCGTGGCCTTACTTGTTATTTTTCAGGCACTTTTAACGTTTTTTTTTTTTATATATACGTCACTCGCGTGGCCTTACTTTTTGATTTTCAGGCACTACTACTTTCCGACACTCGCGCTGGTCCCTGCTCGGGCGCCAGTTAAATTACTAAAGGTTATTTAGTTGAAAAAAATGTTTTTATTGGGAGCTATGGCTCCTTTATTACTCAATGTCAGAATTAGAACTAACTTTTACAAATATTATTTTCTTACAACTAACTTATTTTGTCGCCGCTCTACCGACTGCGCTGCTGTTGCCGCTTTGTGAATTCGCTGACGATGCGCTTCCCACCGCTTGCTGCATTTCTGCTTATTTTCGTGATGTTATGACTTGGTTGAAATGTTGACGATGCATTTCTCACCGCTTGCTGCATTCTTAGTTATTTTCGTGGTGTTATGTTGCGTTATGGAATTTTGTTTACCAGCTTGTGCAACAAGTGTCTTCTTGCTTTACTATTTGGCGTGCGTCGTGCTAACATACATAATTAATTTACCCTGTCGGAAAATTTACAAAACAAGATAAGTATCTTAAGAGCTTTTACACCACAATAGTCCTGGAATTCCTTGAACTCACTGAACTGTTTTGAACAGAATGAGAAAGTCTTAAATATCGACGTTCCAAACGAAGAGAAACGATTTAAAAATTTTTGCATAGAATTTTTTTTGTAAAAAATTTGAAAGGTATTGTTTCTAGTTTCATTCTTTTTCATAGTTTTCAGTTCATTGTCAAATTTCTTTAAGACACACGTGTATTTGAGATAAATTTTTTTTGCTCAATTAGTCACAAAAATATATCACGAAAAGTGTTTAACAACCGATCGAAATACCTAACCACTAAAACAAGTATTTTTTCTGATTAGTCCGTTGTTTCACCAAAAATTAATCACAATATGTTTGCTCAAACATTCAAAACTTCTCTTTTTAATGCCTCGCCTAAATTATCTCCCATGAGAAATGTCCTTGTTCTGCTACGTTTTATTGATAGAGCAATTTTCGTGGTAAGAATTCCATTGAAGTAAATTGAAAATTATATGTGGGTTAATAAATTTGCGGCAAATTTTATTAGCAGTATTTTAAATTTTGTTTTCAGTGAAAAAAAATAAAAATACCCAAACCGTGCCGAGAGAGGACTAAAATTGAGAAAAGAGACCAGCGGACAAAAAGTGGTTGGAAGGCCCATTTTTGGTTCAAAGGACGGAAGTGGCAACCGTGTTCTCAAATACAAGCTTCCACATCAAATACATATGGGGTATTCCATCCCATTTCGACCAATTTTGAACCCGACCCCTTTAGAATTGGCTGAAAGTTTTTCTTCTTTTTCTAGCTTACGAAAGACGTTTTCAAATTTTTTCATCCAACTCAAAAAAAGTTATGAATTTAAAAAAAAAAAAACACCGTTTTTGTTTTCCAAATGCTATGACTTTTTCAAAAATTTACCGTTTGGGATCTTATTTTTTTTTTTTAATTTGTTTTTAAATGTACTTTTCGGAAAAAATTCAAAGAAATTCTTAAAGTTTTTTTTTTTGTAATTTTTCAGTTTTTCGAGATTTTTCAAATTTGGCTCTTTTTTCTCATAAAAAACTTCAATCAATTCTGCAATCATCCCCACTAATCCCGGAGTGGGTCGAGAATTTTTTTTTTTATTTAATTGAAAAAAAACTTAAATTTTTTTTGTATTTTTCCGAAAAGTACATTTAAAAAAATATTAAAAAAAAAATTATCCCAAACGGTCAATTTTTGAAAAAGTTATAGCATTTTGAAAAAAACACAGCAGTGAGGTGCAGTCGACTTGGCAACCATCGGTGAACGCTGAAATGCAGTAATTGGAAAATACTGAGAGATTAGAAATTGTTGAACGTCCTGGAACAAATCCACGCTGATTTGGGGGGATATGCCGCTGAACTAACGACATTAACTTTCCCATAACCACTTTCTCAAACAGTTTCGGCGGCCAATTTAGAAATTGGTAGATAATTTGAAACATCACTCTTATTACCATTCTTGTGAACTGGTTCAATATAAGTAAATTTCTAATCATCCAAAAAAATGCCTGATTTTAGGGACAAATTAAAAATGTACAACAAGGGTTCCGCAACCGAAACCATACATTTCTTTAGAAAAAAAGATGAAAATTGTTGATAGTCGCACTGCTTTGAGCTCTTGATAGTCTTAATACTTATAATAATATCATCTATGTCAAGAACTAATGTTGGGAAGTTAAGACAAGACGATATGTTATTTAGCATACCACTATTGTCACTCGGGGCGTCACTAAAGTCGAAATTCGCTTTGAAAAACTCTGCGAACAAATTTGCCGAGTCATAAGATGATGTTAAATTTATACCTTGGGAAGACACAGACCGCGGAATAGCTGAAGATGACCGCTTAGAACGAATAAAATTCCAAAACGACTTTGGATTGGATTTGATGTTATTCTCGAAGTTATTAATATACTGATTGTATACGAATTTATCAAGGAAATTGAACTCCTTAACGTACTTTAAGTATTATTGCTTGTGTTGAAGGGAATTCGATTCCTTAAAAAGCTTAAAATATTTATTACGTTGGTTTTTAAGTTTTTTAGGTCCTTTGTATACCACGGTAACTTATAAAACCTTGCTGGAAGACGAGGAATATTATTTTCTACTATTTCCGAGATATTACTTTTAAATAAATTAAAACAGTCCACAAAACTGCGGTGATGAAAAAGAAGTTGCCAGTCAACATTGGAAATTAAATTATTTATCAATCCAAAATCACACCGACTATAATTGAAACCAATCTCATTATTAAGTGCAACATTTGCATACTCATAAAACTCAAGCTCTAATATTAATGGTATATGAAGCTTGTCAGTATTCGATAACGGGAAGCAAGAGCAAAGTAAATTACAATTTAGATCATTGCTAACAAAAATTAGATCTAGTATTTTATCGAGTGAGTTTACAAAGTTATTAATTTGAATTAATTGTAAACTGTAAAAACTATCAACTAAATACATTTCATTAGCATAATTTACATTGGTTGGTATAAGAACATTTTCACCTGGAAGATAACTCCAAATGATTCTGTTTAAATTAAAATCACCTAATACACATAACTACGAATTCAAATCGTCCCTCGAAACATACATAATATTATTAACATGAGCTTCATAAAGCTTCTCCGGACTATTTGGCGGGATATAAGATACACTAACGTGAAGAATACCGGTTTTGCCTTTTATTGAAATTTTTAGTTGGTCTATAGCAGTATCAGCTATATTAAGAGGAACCTGAGACGAATGTATTTCTTTCTTAACAGCTATTAAGACTCCTCCTCCTGGAGAGAGACCAGTGCTTAAACTATTTCGATCTTTGCGAAACACATTGTACCGATTCTTATTAAAAATCTCATTATCATACAAATCTTCGGTTAACCACGTATCCACGAGAACACTTATATCATAACCACTTTTAGAAGTAGCGGCATAAACAGTTGAAGCTTTAGTCGTCATTCCCGACATATTTTGAAAATAAGTAGTCAAAGATTTCTTTGTAGAGCGAGCACTACTATTCAAACATGGAATAGCTTACTCATTATTAGTACCTGAGTTAACACTCACACATTCTTCTGCAGGGACACAGCCTTTTGAAAAAAACGAAACGGCCTCAATTTGAAAACAGACGGCCAAATTGATGCATCAAGAAAGTTTTTTTTTTTTGAAACTGAGTCAAGCACTGTGCGTGTGGATATGTGAATTTTCAGCGATCAGCTGTTAGTTGCGCTACTTCTTAAGATTTAAAATGATTGAGGATGTCTTCATTAGCTCCTTGCGCGGGATAATGCAGCCAAGTAATTCACATCTGCGCGACACTTCCCTATGCGGCTTTTTTGCTAGTTAATCAATTCGAATCGCTGTGCCGGGTCGCGCAGTTCTGCTGACGCTAGAAGTGGTTTGCCTCATAAGCATACATGCAAAGAATATTTTGCAGCACAAATCACACACACAAGATTGCGCATTGCGCATGTAAACAACAGATCAACTGTTTTTTATGGGCAATTTTAACGTCATTTTCCTTTAGCTCTTGTTTTTTCTCTCTTTCCTTCATTCGCTCAAGCAGTCAAGTGTAGATGCGCAGAACGAAGCAATTTTGAACTCATGAATGCGCAATATTATGTTTGTGATTTGTGATTTTGCAGTGAGGTGCAGTGTTGCGTAGTACTGATAACGGTGGTCTCACCTTTAATCATGATCTAAGTGTCACAAATCAATCAAGAAGATGGCGCATTGCGCATGTAAACATTAGATCAGCTGTTTTTTATGACGTATGAATTGACTCTTTTTTTAGCTCTTTTTTCTCGCTTTGTTTTTATTCGCTCAAGAGTCAACTATGACATAAATGCGTAGAACGAAGCAATTTTGAATTCATGAATGCGCAATCATTCTAGGTGATTTGTTGTAAAGTGCCACAAATCACAACAGAAGACTTCAAGATCGATGTTGAAGAGTATCCTACTGTGGTCCGAGAAGGAGCATGTGTCTGCGACTCTCAAGTCATCGATTCCTACAGTGTGAGGGTCAGTGGCCAGGGAGTTAACTATGACTTCCTCTCTAATTCCATTCCTAAACGTTGGCTGGTTGCCTTTGTTGCATACAATTAGGTTAGTAGTAAGTAAGTAGTCAAAGATGGACTCACCTCTTACATTTGTGTCGCTATTGCCCCATAGCTCATGATTTCCGTTGGCATCGCAGCCTATGACATCCCATGCGTTTCCGCGAACTCCACAAGTTTTCGGACAGGTTTCGGTGGTGGCGTGTCCCCCTCGTACGGGAAGTATGCGCACATTCTTTTGTTCGCACACTACAGTGGCGAGATCTCCGTTGCGGTGCTGTGTAGAGATAAATATATTAATATTTTTATTAGCTACAATACATGCTCTAATTTTACCCTATTTTGGTGCATGTGCACGGTAGCCGTCCAGCTCTAATCCGCAAACCCTGTCCCTAACCAGGCAGGGTTCTTGGATTAGAGCTATGTCCACTCCGTTTTCTGCAATGAACTTCATTAGGTCGAGCGAGGCGGAAGCTGAGTGGTACAAATTATTCTGCACCACCGCGAGCTTCTCCCTTTGCAGAATCTGGCCCTTTAACCGGCAAAAAACTTTAAGGGAGCCCAGTCCGAACCTAACGACCGCATTGTGCTTCTTTATGGCTTGCTTGCAGCTGCAGTGCCACCGCATATAAATTAGATTAACATGAACATACTTATAGCTATAGTCTGTAAACGCCTTTATAACATAAGTATCATATATTTTATATTCTACCGCTAATTTCTCTCTTTGTACTAATCATACATTAATCAACTACTCTTTAACTGTCTATTAAAGTTAATAAACTTAGTCTTTGTAGAACTTTCTAGCCGTGCACTCGTCTATTAAATTATTTCGCATACGCTTAAAAAGTAAGGCCTGTACACGGCGACAGTACACAGCGACGTTTGATCAATTGCGATCAGCAGGTCGCCACGCGCCCTTGTCTTCGAGGGAGTCATAGAGACCACCTGCCACAGCTCTGCCCTTAGCTCCTTATTCTGCTTGCCCAGTAGCTTCAGTATGGACTCCGTTGCCATTACTGGGGGTGGCATCCACACTGAGACTACCGGACGAAGCGGTAAACTGGAGCGAGGCATCACCTCCAACTGTGATCCCGGCCAAAGAGCGCCCAACCCGCGGACTGTCTTTTTTAAGAAATCTAGAGGTTTCTTGTTGCAGCAGCCGACGACCTTGACGCCCTTCTGCCAGCCCGCCCCGTCGGCGGATATCTCCTCGCTGTCAGCTTCGAACATTCTTTCCATTATTTTGCCCTCTACAAGCAACCAACTTTCCGGCGTTATCTTCCCGTCAGGGTTGATTGTGTCGATGGTGGCCACTTGTAGATCTGAGGCGCAGTCGAAGGCAGCGTGAGGTCTACGCTTTTTCGACTCCTTCTCTGGTCCCTCATCGGATCTGATTCTTTTTCGGCCTTGTGTGCCCATCGATCTGGACGAGGACGCTTGGTTAGCGTCCTTGCCCTGATCATCTGGCGCTTTCTAGCCGTCAGTTTTAGCAGCGTTAGTTGCCTTGCACTTTGTTACTACCTTCCTGTGCTTCCTAATAAGAGCCATTTCTCTCACAGTGAGAGTGGCAGGATCTTTCTTCTGCATCTTCCAAAGGTAGTAGGAAGAGTTTTTGTAGCCCTTCAGGGCTTTCTGCTCCCTTTCTGCCTTCTCCGAATCTGAACCTTTATCCTCCGCAGTTTCTGACGTCTGGGCTTCGTCATTCAGCAGAATGCTCTCAGCCTCAAAGTCTATTTCATCGTCGCCGCTCACCAGTGATGATAGCTCATCCTCGGTGGCGCTGACAAAGGTTAGACTCCTCAACCAAGGGCTTACATCAGCACCAGAATCAGAACCTGTTTTTTCCATGCTCCACAGAGCGTGCTCGGACAGGCACAGAGCTCTTTTTCTCCCAGTAACATTCGTAGACCGTGTAGCCTGGAGTTCCGCTCCACAGCCTGAGAAGTCGCTGTATCTCGACACCAGATGGCCTTCTCGCCCACCATCTACCGCCGGTACTGGGGATCCGACCCCCTGCACCGTAACTGTACTTCCTCCTTTGCCGCTCATAATCGACGAACTGAACTCGTCATCACCCTTGGAGTTTCTTTCACGTCTACCACTCCTTCCAAAAGACTCGGACTCGACCGCCCCCAACCTGGGGAAAACTGACGTCGTTGTGTGCTGCCCCTAACAGACGCACACGTGCCGTAAAGGCTATGTGTGCCAGGTGCCGCCCCTAACATGGGGAATCAGACCCATCCGGCGGACAAGAAGTGCCGTCCCTAACATGGGAAAACAGCCGCACACTTTTAGCCGTTAAGGCAAAAACAGCAGTTCTTAGTTACCGCTCCACGATGTTCGAACCATACGGGTGGAGGATGCCTGAGCTTCTCCTTTTGTATGTTCACTGCTTCGCGGAAGCGGCATAAGCCCCCGCACCGCGACAAGGTGCCTGCCATAGGGAGGAAATGTAGTTAGGTTTTTCTCCTTTTTTAGCAGGAGATTTTTATTTTAAGAATGTAATATACAAACCAAAGTTCATTCTGTTACTCATTTTATCTATGGGGCTTCACATGTACTTTATAAAGACATACTTTTATATATATATATTTTTCTTTACTTACTTTACATACTTCTTATTCTTACGAACTTATTCCACAATGAAAATAAAAGAAACATGTAGTCATTAATCACGTTCCCTACTTCTAACTATATGTTGTTAATGTGTTGAAAGTAACAAAACTGAAATAGTATTTACAAATGTGGTATGTCAGACTAATTTTATATAATTAAAATGATTTAATACATTGCATGCATTGTATACCTCCGGTCTCCGGACAGATATACAATTTTTCTTTTCCGCCTTCGAATTCAATATACTACAATTGTATAGTACAAGCTCAAGATAAATTGGTATGTATATATATGATTTTCAATTGCTGGTTGTGTTTGTGGTGGCGGCTGCTGAGGTTGTTGCTGTGGCTCTACCAATTGTGGTGTTATATTTTTGTATATCTTTTAAGTTGAACCCTTTTGCCTCACTATGCTGATCATAATCAGGGTCATAAGAAGATATTCCGCGGCATTTATGAAATGAGTGTTTTTGGCAGGCCCGCAGCCCTTTCCAATGTGTGTTTTGTAAGTTGTTAGCAGCGTTTCTTTGTCTTTTCCCTAAGCAAAGAGACTTGATGATTCCGTTGCTGCCTTGTACTTTAGATAAAATTTCGGAGATATGTGCCTTGAAAATAATAGTGCATTCGAATCTGAAATCTTTTCCCCAAGTACTGCCGGCAAAGAGACTTGAGGATTCTGTTGCGGCCTTGTACTTCAGATTCAATTCAGAGACATGTGCCTTCAAGATAGTAGTGCAGTCGAATGTTACCCCTAAGATCTTTGGTGACTAACAGTCGGTAGAGTTATGCCAGTAAAATTTTAAGTTTTCATAAAATGATCAAAAAGAATAATCAAATTTGTTTCCTTTAGATGATAAAAAACTTATGAACAGAGATGGGTAGTAATGATTACCTAGGAATTAAATTAAATAACCCATTACAAGTACTCAAGGAAAGTAATCAATTCCATATCCAAAGCAAAGGAATTGGTTACATTTTAATTCATTAAAAAAATACCAAAAGCAATTTCTTTTTGTTGAGCCTCAAGTACAAAAAAATCGTTTTTAATTGAAAAAAAAATTTTAATTAAAATACTTTACGCAAAGGTAATTTCTGTCGCAATACTTTCGAAAGGATTTGAAAAAATAACTAAACATTTTTCAATTACTTTACAACAGAAAGAAGAGCCAAGTTAGGTGACATCTTACGACTTTACTTCATCATTATACCCCCACGGTCCAAAAGCAAATTTTTCTATAATACGAGCACTTTCTAATATTGGTAGCATCCATGTCATCGCCATATATCAGGATAGGTATAGTAGGATTTGTTTGTAATGGATCCGTTGTCTAATTGAAACTAAAAACTCCAACCAAACTAGAATAAAGTGGGTAGTTTCCGACGTGAAAAAGATGATGAAGATGAGGAAAAGCACTAAAACAGTGAAACTGTATGAAAAATGGTCGAGCCCCAATTTCAGCAATACCACGGCTTATCGACTCATGAAGTCATGTTTTCGATAAAAAAAAATATGAACGTGGCTTAAAATAAACAAAATAAATTGCATATTCAATACTATTTGTCTAATTTTGACTCAGTTAACTTTATATCTTTCACATTCTCAAAGAGCACTAACAAATAATATTTTATATAATTTCTCCAAAAGGCGCACCCAACATCTATCAAGACCTTGAGAAGACTTATGTTTGGCAGGAGACGAGTACATTTACTGATACGCCAGTCCATCCACGCAAATGCATTCATATACTCACAAAAATTCTATGTCTGATCAATCAGGGCGAACAATCGGTTGCCCGTGAGGCCACCGACTTTTTTTCGCTATAACAAAATTATTCGAATCGAAAGATATTGTTTTACGTCGCCCAATGAGCTTAATTCCATAGCAGAAGATGTCATAATTGTAACAAGTTCAGTTACAAAAGATATGACCGACAAGGAAGATCTATATTGCCCATCTGCAATACGCGCTCTATGCAGCATAAAAGATAATCAATACAAGTAGTTGAACTTTATATGAAGCACGGAAGAATCCACCAGTTTCATGTGCCGCACTTGTCAGCTTTACATTTAGCAAATACTGCTGGAGATTTAGTAAAACGTTGGGCTAACGAGGCACAAGAAGCTTTAAATAGTGATAATATTATGGTACAATATCATGCACTTGGGCTGCTTTATCATATACGTAAATCAGTTTGTTTGGCTGTATTTAAATTGGTGAACAAGTTGGCACGTAGTTCCATGAAGAGTCCATATGCAGTTTGCATGCTGGTGAGTAGAAACGTATATTCTAAAATAAGACCAATTTTAATTCGTGTTGCTCTACAGATTCGTTTCGCTTGCAAGCTTATCGAAGAAGAAGGTATATCTGAGGATGATATGTTGAATTCCCCTATGTTTACATTTATCGAATCATGCTTCCGTCACAAAAACGAAATGGTCATCTATGAGGCCGCACATGCAATTGTCAACTCGAAAAATACAAATGCACGTGTGTTCTGGTCTGCATTTTCGATTTTACAATTATTTTGCAGTTCGCCAAAAGCCAGTTTGCGTTTTGCAGCCGTGCGTACACTTAACAAAGTAGCAATGACTTATCCTTCCGCTGTAACCACAAGCGATTTGGACTTGGAAGGACTTATAACTGATTCCAATCGTTCAGTTGCTACCTTAGCTATTACAAATTTATTAAAGACAGGCGCCGAATCATCAGTTGAGCGTTTAATGAAACAGATTTCACCGTTTGTTGCTGAAATTTCAGATGAATATAAAGTTGTTTTCCAAGCTATTTGTGCTCTCTGCGCTAAGTGACCACGTAAACATACAGTTTTAGTGAGTTTCTTAAGCGGCATGTTGCGCGAGGAAGGTGGCTTGGAATATAAAAATTCGATTGTTGACACATTTATTACAATAATAGAGAGGAATGCATCATTGAAGAATGTGATCAAATCTTGCTTGCCGTACGTATTCTGCAGTTGCAAGGCAAAGGGCTGGACCTTTCGCTAATACACCATCAAAATATATACGTTTTATTTATAATCGTGTTATCCTGGAAAGCCCTATTGTACACGCTGCAGCTGTTACAGCACTCAAGCACTCGCAGAGTTTGATGCAGCTTGCCCTGCGCTGATCGCAAATATATTAGTACTGTTGAGTCGTTGTCAAATGGATCCCGATAATGAGCGGTGCGATCGCGCTATATATTATCTACACATGATGGAATCTAACAAACCTAAAATTTATAAACTCTATATTATTGAATGTGAAACATGGAGAAAGCATTGACAGAATATTTGAATAGTGATTTGAACGCTCCATTCGATTTGTCAGTTGTACCAGACACTGTCAAAGAGGAAGTCGCAAATGAAGCAATGTTGATTTCAAATAGTGAATTAGACGTGCATTTGCTTCTTTTTTTCACATTTCAATTGATAATATTTTTGTTTGTTAGCGCCACGTACGTGCACCGAAATTCACACGAGAGGAAGAAAGCGATGCATGCTTATCGCAATTACAGGGTATACAAGTTTTGGGGCCCATACATCGTATCGCTGCGCCCATACAGCTTACTGAAAGCGAAACTGAATATACAGTACAATGCATTAAACATATATTCGCTAATCGTGTCGTACTTCATGTGAGTTGCAAAAAAACTATCCGGCATAAGAATTTTGCATATGTAGAAATTTTTTTCAGTTCGATCGTCTAAATACTTTGCCTCATCAAATTTTGGAAAATGTGCGCGCTGAGCTGACTATACCAGAAGGATTTACCACGCGCGCTGTTATCATATGTGCAAAACTGCAATGATTTGCAGACCGGATTTGTTATTGCCGAATTTCCACCAGATATTGCTGGCTCACCTGGTCGATATTAAACATGAAAATAGCTTCATTAATTCACATCAAATTGGATTCCATAACACCCTTCAATATTCTTCATCTGAAAAAAAGAGTGTATATAGTTGATGTATATTGGAACAATTATCCGTCATCTCTTGTCAAATTTGGTTTTGAGACAAACCATTTTCGGCGTTGTGCCCTCATAAGTGTTGATTTTCGTTACAACAGATAAACACAATTTCTGACACAATATTCGAGCCTTTAAAACTTGTTTACAAGAAACGAAGTAGTCACACAGGTGCAACAGACAAACACACAACAACAAATAAACACAAAAAAATTAACGCACCAAAATAACAAACCCACAAAGAAGATCAAACGACTAAAATTACGGATTTTTACCTGCCTCAGTCAGCCACACAAATCTATCAGTAAAAACCTCCCTCGGTTCTGAATGAACACACAGCACATACACATAACTGAATATACACAAGCATAAATTTTGACAATACCTGTTCATGTACGTACGAACTATAAATACAAGACAAACGACAACAACAGATCAGAACGAAAATCGACACTGATGATGGCACAACGCCGAAACCGGTTTGTCTCAAAACCAAATTTGACAAGGGATGACGGAAAATCGTTCCAATATACATCATTTATCCACTCTGTCGGAAAATCAACAAAACAAAATAAGTCAGTTATTGCCCTACAAGAAATGCTGAGAGTTTTACTAATACACTCACACTTGTAATTGACAATGCTGATCCTGCGATGACGTAAACATTGATACTCAAATTTATGTATGTTCCTTTGTTCGCTCACGCATGTCCGCATATTACCGACGACAGCTTATAATCATGAAAAAGGACTCAAACTGGGGAAGCTTCGGACACCTGGTGCAGAACAAAAGAACATACAGCAGATACCATTATGCATGTGAGACAGATACATAATTCTCAACGGAATTTTATGTATGCGAGAACAGTTTATCCGAATTAATCATGTTGTCACTACTGACTGTCATATGACAATCAAATGATTATCACGGTTGTTTTGTTATTTTTTAAATTCCGCCATTTTCAACCGACGAAAACCATATAAAAAATAAGTTTAAAAAATGAAAAAGAGAGCATTTCAAAGCTCCATGCTAAAAGAAAAAAATCAAAAATAATATTAAAAAATACCAAAAGCTGTCGGAATGTATGGGGCGCACTCAAAAAATTTATACGCGAAAAATAATAGTGGTTAGTGGTGATTCATTTTTAAATGTGTTTCCGCATGAGGGAAGCGCTCTTCTGTTGTTTTGTTATTTTCTGAATTTAAACATTCTGAACTCGAATTCTTATAAAACTATTTATTTTAAACAAATAATAAACACGTATGCTTTTATCACGTACAAAATTAAAAACGTTATGAAATAAAGTAATTAAAATTTTTGGCGGAATTTAACAATGGTTATTTATGATAGTATAACAGTCAAACCGAACCAAAAACCAAAGGCGGCCACCGTGGTGTGATGGTAGCGTGCTCCGCCTACCACACCGGATGCCCTGGGTTCAAACCACGGGCAAAGCAACATCAAACATTTTAGAAATAAGGTTTTTCAATTAGAAGAAAATTTTTCTAAGCGGGGTCGCCCCTCGGCAGTGTTTGGCAAGCGCTCCGGGTGTATTTCTGCCATGAAAAGCTCTCAATGAAAACTCATCTGCCTTGCAGATACCGTTCGGAGTCGGCATAAAATTATGTAGGTCCCGTCCAGCCAATTTGTAGGGAAAATCAAGAGGAGCACGACGCAAATTGGAAGAGAAGCTCGGCCTTAGATCTCTTCGGAGGTTATCGCGCCTTACATTTATTTTTTTATAACAGTCAAACCTGATATCTACAGTAAACTATCATTTATGACACTTTTTGATAGTTAGAGTGTCAGCACTGATCCAGGAATAGGAATGAGAGTGAGCAGTGCGGCTATATACTTAAGCAATAGGCCATGTTGGCGTATAAGAAGGAGACAAAAACTCACACGTACACAGTTGTTTACATCACATTTGCACAAGTCCCCTTAAGTTTGTGATAGAAAGTTTGTATGAGGCGCTGATCGTTAGGTTGACATTGCTGATAATCAGATGATAGTCATATGATAGTCAGTATTCTTGTAGGGTGCTTGTCAGGCTTTTAACTTGAACGCGAACGTACTACTAACAATTTACAAGCGACGCCTACTGAAAATATATAAAGCAAAGGCGAGCATTTGGTTCAACAACAATTCGCTAAAATAATAATAAAGGTAAATAACAAATCTAGCAGGAAAATAGTTAGAAATGCGGAAAGAAATTTTTTAAAATATGAGCTGGAAAGCTTATACTCCAAGACGGATGAGATAAATGCCGAATTATCTATCCATTTAAGATTGGCAGAACAACTACCTACGACTGCATTAATGGAATGTTTCGACCGCATAAAGACAGAAGTCGATCAGGAACTACAACAAAAATACAGGTCCCTGAACCGGAAATTGGACAAGCTGGCAGGACGACGAGAGTGTAACCAAAACCAGAAAACTCACTAGTTTCATGACAAGTTCGTTAACCTCACAACAGTGGTCATTATCAAGGAAGACGCACAACTTCGAAAAGGGCCTGAAGCACAATATCATGGACCAAAATACAGTAAGAAAAACGGAGCAGGCGATTGTAGATGCGGAGATCGCAATATCATTGATACCACAGGAGAACAGGAGCACACAAGACACATGTGCAGGGAAAGAATAAAAAAAGGAGGTGAAAGCACAGGAAGGACAAAAAGGTAATGCAGAGGAGAAAACAATAAAGAATATACGGTATAAACTAAGAAAAACAATATTGGCACAACGAAAGCGGACAAAGAAGGCACCACTGTGCTAATCGAAGAAGATGAATATATAGCCAAAACCGAAGAACTCATAGAGGAAATGAAACGTCGTAGAATAAGAGGGGCTGCCACAGGTAAATACCAAAAACAAATCAAAGTTGCTATAAAAAATGCAACAAATATAGTAGATTCTAACATGAGACATAGATTGGTCCAAATGAACGCTTCGGCTCCTCAACTGATTGCGCTACCAAAAATCCACAAGCCGGACACACCAATGAGGGCCACCATTAATTTTAAATCGGCACCATGTTACAAACTGTCCAAGTATTTTAAAACGATATTGAAAGATACTCTGGAGCTAAGGAAGGAATATGCAATAGCTAACACAACAGAACTAATAGAGAAACTTGAGACCGTAGAGCTAACAAATAACAGCAAATGTGTGTCTTTTGACATAAAAGATTTATACCCATCAACACCACTATCGGAGACTTTGGACATAGTTAGCTCAACAATAGTTCATAATACAAAAAACAAAGTGAAAAGTATGCAAATCACAAATACGCTAAAAAGCGCTTTACGTCAAAACTATTTTCAATTCAACAATAAAATATATAGACAAACAAACCGTCTTCGAATGGGAAGCCCCACATCAGCCATTCTGTTCATGCAAAATCTGGAAGAAAAGTACATACAGGAGCTGAAGTCCAAATTAGGCGTGTCATTTTATGCTAGATACGTGGATGACATAATATGCGTTTTAACTACTAATAACGAAGAGCTTGTACTGGAGTACCTCAACAAGCAGCACGGAAATATAAAATTTACAATGGAAACCGGAAAACACGGAGGAATCAACTATCTAGACCTCACGATAAATATTGATAAAGAAGCCAAAAGATTTAACTATGACGTATATAGAAAGCCAACGGCCACCGACACAATAATACATAATACCTCAAATCACCCCCAACAGCATAAAAATGCAGCATTAAGGCATTTGGTATATATACTTGAAAGAACACCTCTTACACAAGAGGCATATAAGAGAGAACTTGAGGTCATATATAACATCGCTGCAAACAACGGATATAAGGAAGCACTAGTAGATAAGATCAGAAAGACAAATGGAGAACCAAGAAGAGAACATATTAGAGATTACAACAAAAAAAAGTACGAAATCCAAACATTACACCAGAGTGAAACTTCGCGAATGACATGGTCGAGAATGAATGTTCCCCAGCGAACATCAATGAAACAGTTAGGGTTCTTCACATACAAGCAAAAGGCCGACGTCTCAACGTACTCGAAAACATGGAAATCTACAAACAGAAAACATTCGACGGTAGAATAATAAACGAAGAGATATACACAATTTCTGACACAATATTCGAGCCTTTAAAACTTGTTTACAAGAAACAAAGTAATCACACAGGTACAACAGACAAACATACAACAACAAATAAACACAAAACAATTAACGCACCAAAACACAGACCCACAAAGAAGGTCAAACGACTAAAATTATGGATTTTTTCCTGCCTCAGTCAGCCACACAAATCTATCAGTAAAAACCACCCTCGGTTCTGTATGAACTCACAGCGCATTCACATAACTAAAAATACACAAGCATCAATTTTGACAATACCTGCTCATGTACCTATGAACTATAAATACAAACCAAAGGAAAACAACAGATCAGAACGAAAATCGACACTGATGATGGCACAACGTCGAAACAGGTTTGTTCGAAACCAAATTTAAAAAGGGATGACAGAAAACCATTTCAATATACATCATTTATCCACCCTGTCGGAAAATCAACAAAACCAAATAAGTATATAATTACAATCTAGACTTAAATTGATTCAAATAATATAAATTTAGCTGCTGCAGCAATATAGCTCAAAGTAATTAATATGTTTTTTATGTTAATATTAAAGTACTTACTTCTTTTTTATATTAACAGTTTAAGTTGCTATTTCATGTACATATGAGTCTCCTAGATGCAAAACCAGTTTATCCATCATAAGTGAGATTTAGAAAAGCACAAAAAAGCTGAAATTTTTAAAATTTTCTATGAATTTTCAATAAAGGTTTATAAAATCTGATTTTTGTCCGTCTTTTATTTGAATGTTTTTTAGGCGATGCCTATTCGCAAGTTAAATACTAATTTAAAAACTTGAAATATCTGGTTTTGCATCAAGGGGCCTCATATATAATAATCCTTGTTTGGAAAAAATGACTAAATCTCATTTATAGAAATTTATTCAAATAATGTTTATAATAAATATGTATGTATAATTATAAATAAATATTGGAAATAAAATTTGTTTGTAAGAGTTAACGGGGATTGCCCGCATTGCTTTCTTAAATGTATGAAAACATTTATTTCAAGAAGTTTTTAATTTTATAATTTATTTAATAATTTCGGAAAATTTAAACAACTTGACATCAGGACGGACAAGGCGACAGCTGTTTCGATTATACCTTGTAAACCTCTTCAAAGACTTTTCTCCCGGAAGTGGGATTCGAACCCGCACTCCTACGATAGTTGGAATGGTTACAAACGCATTCAGCTATGCCATGCCTTAGTTGTTGTAAATTTTTTCCCAATTACCTTCTTTTGTATATATTAATCTTCCACACATCACATACTTCGTATGTAATTATGTGTTGAAAATATGCAAGTTTGTAAGGCGGTTTCAGAGAAACTTGGTATTGTTGCTGTTTTTGTTCTATTTATAGAACTACACAGAATTAACCAAATGTTGTCTGTTTGTATGAGTTAATCGGGGATTGCCCGTATTGCTTTAAATGTATGAAAACATTTATTTCAAGCAATTTTATAATTTATTTAATAATTTGGGAAAAATTTAAACAACGTGACATCAGGACGGACAAGGCGACAGCTGTTTCGATTATACCTTGTAAATCTCTTCAAAGCCTTTTATCTCTGCAGTGGGATTCGAAACCGCATTCCTACGATAGCTGAAATGGTTACAAACGCGTTCAGCTACGTCATGCCTTAGTTGTTGTAAAGTTTTTCCAAATTGCCTTCTTTTGCATATATTAATCTTCTACATATCACATACTTCGTATGTAATTATGTGTTGAAGTTATGCATGTTTGTAAGGCGGTTTCAGAGAAACTTGGTATTGTTGCTGTTTTTGTTCCATTTATAGAACTACACAGAATTAACCAAATGTTGTCTGTTTGTATGAGTTAATCGGGGATTGCCCGTATTGCTTTAAATGTATGAAAACATTTACATATTTCAAGCAATTTTTAATTTTATAATTTATTTAATAATTTGGGAAAATTTAAACAACATGACATCAGGACGGACAACGCGACAGCTGTTTCGATTATAACTTGTAAATCTCTTCAAAGACTTTTCTCCCGGGAGTGGGATTCGAACCCGCACTCCTAAGATAGTTGAAATGGTTAAAAATGCATTCAGCTATGTCATGCCTTAATTGTAATAATAGTTTTTTTCAATTGCCTTCTTTTGTGTATATTAATCTTCTACACATCACATACTTCCTATGTAATTATGAGTTGAAATTATGCATATTTGTAAGGCGGTTTCAGAGAATTTGGTATTGTTGCTGTTTTTGTTCTATTTATAGAACTACAACGAATTAACCAAATGTTGTCTGTTTGTATGAGTTAATCGGGGATTGCCCGTATTGCTTTAAATGTATGAAAACATTTATTTATAGCAATTTTAAATTTTATAATTTATTTAAAAATTTGGGAAAAATTTAAACAACGTGACATCAGGACGGACAAGGCGACAGCTGTTTCGATTATACCTTGTCAATCTCTTCAAAGCCTTTTCTCCCGGGAGTTGGATTCGAACCCGTACTCCTACGATAGTTGAAATGGTTACAAACGCATTCAGTTACGTCATGCGTTAGTTTTTGTAACGTTTTTCCCAATTGCCTTCTTTTGCATATATTAATCTTTTACATATCACATACTTCGTATGTAATTATGTGTTGAAGTTATGCAAGTTTGTAAGGCGGTTTCAGAGAAACTTGGTGTACAATGTATACTTTTAGATTTTAAAAGAAAATGGTTTTTATGATTTTTAATAATCGGGGATTGCCCATATTGCTTTTTTAAATGTATGAAAACATTTATTTGAAGCAATTTTTTAATTTTTATAATTTATTTAATAATTTGGGAAAAATTTAAACAACGTGACATCAGGACGGACAAGGCGACAGCTGTTTCGATTATACCTTGTAAATCTCTTCAAAGCCTTTTCTCCCGGGAGTGGGAGTCGAACTCGCACCCCTACGATAGTTGAAATGGTTGTAAACGCATTCAGCTACGTCATGCCTGTTGTGAAGTCTTTCCCAATTGCCTTCTTTTTTGCATATTTTAATCTTTTACACATTGCATACTTCGTATGCAATTATGTGTTAAAGCTATGCTTGGTACGGCGGTTTTCAAAGAAACTTTGGTTTTGTTGCTGTTTTCGTTCTATTTATAGAACTACAACGAATTAACCAATTTTGTCTGTTTGTATGATTTTTAATAATCGGGGATTGCCCATATTGCTTTTTTAAATGTATGAAAACATTTATTTGAAGCAATTTTTTAATTTTTATAATTTATTTAATAATTTGGGAAAAATTTAAACAACGTGACATCAGGACGGACAAGGCGACAGCTGTTTCGATTATACCTTGTAAATCTCTTCAAAGCCTTTTCTCCCGGGAGTGGGAGTCGAACTCGCACCCCTACGATAGTTGAAATGGTTGTAAACGCATTCAGCTACGTCATGCCTGTTGTGAAGTCTTTCCCAATTGCCTTCTTTTTTGCATATTTTAATCTTTTACACATTGCATACTTCGTATGCAATTATGTGTTAAAGCTATGCTTGGTACGGCCGTTTTCAAAGAAACTTTGGTTTTGTTGCTGTTTTCGTTCTATTTATAGAACTACAACGAATTAACCAATTTTGTCTGTTTGTATGATTTTTAATAATCGGGGATTGCCCATATTGCTTTTTTAAATGTATGAAAACATTTATTTGAAGCAATTTTTTAATGAATGCGTTTACAACCATTTCAACTATCGTAGGGGTGCGAGTTCGACTCCCACTCCCGGGAGAAAAGGCTTTGAAGAGATTTACAAGGTATAATCGAAACAGCTGTCGCCTTGTCCGTCCTGATGTCACGTTGTTTAAATTTTTCCCAAATTATTAAATAAATTATAAAAATTAAAAAATTGCTTCAAATAAATGTTTTCATACATTTAAAAAAGCAATATGGGCAATCCCCGATTATTAAAAATCATACAAACAGACAAAATTGGTTAATTCGTTGTAGTTCTATAAATAGAACGAAAACAGCAACAAAACCAAAGTTTCTTTGAAAACCGCCGTACCAAGCATAGCTTTAACACATAATTGCATACGAAGTATGCAATGTGTAAAAGATTAAAATATGCAAAAAAGAAGGCAATTGGGAAAGACTTCACAACAGGCATGACGTAGCTGAATGCGTTTACAACCATTTCAACTATCGTAGGGGTGCGAGTTCGACTCCCACTCCCGGGAGATAAGGCTTTGAAGAGATTTACAAGGTATAATCGAAACAGCTGTCGCCTTGTCCGTCCTGATGTCACGTTGTTTAAATTTTTCCCAAATTATTAAATAAATTATAAAAATTAAAAAATTGCTTCAAATAAATGTTTTCATACATTTAAAAAAGCAATATGGGCAATCCCCGATTATTAAAAATCATACAAACAGACAAAATTGGTTAATTCGTTGTAGTTCTATAAATAGAACGAAAACAGCAACAAAACCAAAGTTTCTTTGAAAACCGCCGTACCAAGCATAGCTTTAACACATAATTGCATACGAAGTATGCAATGTGTAAAAGATTAAAATATGCAAAAAAGAAGGCAATTGGGAAAGACTTCACAACAGGCATGACGTAGCTGAATGCGTTTACAACCATTTCAACTATCGTAGGGGTGCGAGTTCGACTCCCACTCCCGGGAGAAAAGGCTTTGAAGAGATTTACAAGGTATAATCGAAACAGCTGTCGCCTTGTCCGTCCTGATGTCACGTTGTTTAAATTTTTCCCAAATTATTAAATAAATTATGAAAATGGTTTTTGTTGGCGCTAATGTTCAGCGCTGACATCTGATTCATAAATCTTCTTTATTGAATAAATTCTTTCCTATTTATACAAAAGTTCTTAACCTATACATAAATACATTCTTACATTAATAATTACATACTAGAGGTGCACGACTCAATAGTGAGGAATGCTTTGTTAGCGAATTATTATATTGACTTACATATTGTCAATATGATTCTTCTTGAGCAATTTGGGTATGACGCATTAATGCATTAGGTGACTTGGTGAACGCGAATAAACTTATTGTAGTTACCTGGGTCAATGAACGTATGTTTGTAATGTTAAGCGTGTTTGAAGAGAGGTGAATTCCACGCGATACTACACTATCGGCGTTTTAAGTGAACGTATATAATTTTATGCTTAATTATAGACGGTCACTGTGATAAGTGTGCCGTGTTGTTTAATTTTTCGTTGAATGACCCAGTCAATTTACTTGGTGGTACCAAACAATTGTTTGCATTCAGTTGTAATTTATGTCATAGTGGTAACTTGATATTATAACTTTATATGTTATGTTTTCTTTTTGCTTTTATTCGTTTGCATTTGCTTTACATACTATACCCGTTATACAAATTCTCGCTTGTTCATAATAATCTGATTTTTTCGCTTTTTTTTGTGTATTTGCTATGATGGGTAATTGATTATTTTTTTTTTTGTTTTTTGGGTTTTTGTTTTTTTGCACAGCCGACCCTTAAGAGCGTCGACTCCCTTAAAAATCGGCATGTGAATTAATGGAAACTGGATACCAATATGAATTGTTTGCTTTTGTTTATGGACGAGTAAATTGGAATACTATTGTTGAAACTCCTTTTTTTTTGTTGTTAAATTATTGTGAGTCATTGGCATATTTTATATTGGGTAAGCCTATTCTTATGGACTATTATTTCCTTATTTTGTAGGCAGGTTAAAAGTAGAAATGTTTCCTATTTCTATTTCCTAATCTATTTAGAATGAAAGATATTTTCCTATTAGTAAAAATATTTTCCTAAAATTATGACCTCTATAAAACTAGGTTTCCTAACTGAATAATCTCATACTTATATCTATTTGTTTAATTATTTCTATTAGATAACATCTTTTTATTTTTATTTCATTTCATTAGGGTTACATTAAACTTAGTAAGAAAAATCTGTAGCTAATTTATCGAAATTTATAATATGAATTGGACCTCTGCGCGTTGGCGATGGCGAGTACCGAAGAAGATTTAATAATGAGCTGTACGAGCTATACGCAGACATCAACATAGTCCAGCGAATTAAAACGCAGCGGCTGCGCTGGCTAGACCATGTTATGCGAATGAAAGATGATGCTCCGGCCAAGAAAGTGTTTCTATCGGAACCCGCCTATGGAAGCAGGGGTAGAGGGCGGCCCCCACTCCGTTGGAAGTACCAGATGGAAAACGGTTTAAATTCCTTGGTGCGACCAATCGGCGCCGGTAGGTGGAGCGAAGGAGCGACTGGAGCACCTTGTTGGACGGCCATAACCGTTTAGACGGTTAAGCGCCAATTAAGTAAGTAAGTAAGTTATAATATGATATATGTAACTAATTATGTAGAAATTTAGGAGCTGTTATTAACGAAAGAGCAATGTAGTTTATATTAGTGGTAGCAACTTAGCTAGTTAGTGGAAGGAGCATATAGTGGATGCAAAATTTATTCGATCTTTTAATTTATTTTTCATATTTTTCCAGCAACTTATTTGATCTTATTCGTCATGCGATTTCTGCCGCGGCCACCAAGACAGAATCGTCATGACTTGAATGAAGAATTATTTTTATTTTTATACCGGGATTGTCACATGCACAACATCTTTGGTTAGTGCAATTATTTGATCTTTGAGAACTTGTGTACTTTTTTTATTATTTTATTAAATTTGCCTACTGCAGTAAATATTCAATTCTTAATCACCAATTTGTCCCTCAGGACAACTGTGTTTTTCCTTATAAATTTCAAGTCCTGGATTGCCGGCATTTCTTGTATGCCTAGTCGAATATTGTCCTAAGTCAATAACTTCCTCGACAATCTGGTTGCGGTAATTGCGGTTTGCTGATTGCCTTGAATTATGCCCTTTGTTCTAATATATTGTCTTCTTTTGCATTTGTTCGTTTTAAAATTCAAATCAGTTGCCTTTTTGGTCTTCCATATCGCTCTGGTGTGCTTTCAAAATTGTTTGGTGACTCAAATTTTGTGGCAGGATCTTTGAGATCTTCTTCGATATATTTTGCTTCAGACTGTCAGGATTTTTGTTAATGAAATGCTTTTGGCATTGCTTTATCAACAATTTTGCCTTAACTGTTGAACTGGCAGGATCTTCTTCCAGCTAATCCTGCTTTACGACAGGTTGTTGTGACCAGATTTTTAGCAATTTTGCCAAATTTGATCTAGACTAGCAGGATCGCCATGTACAAAGGATTTTAAGCATTTATGATGATGGCAGGATCGCCATGTACCTACAATTTATACTTTTAGATTTTAAAAGAAAATTGTTTTTGTTGGCGCTAATGTTCAGCGCAGACATCTGATTCATAAATCTTCTTTATTGAATAAATTCTTTCCTATTTATACAAAAGTGCTTAACTTTACATATATACCTTCTTACATTAATAATTACATATTAGAGGTGTATGACTCAATAGTGAGTAATGCTTTGTTAGCGAATTATTATATTGACTTACATATTGTCAATATGATTCCTACTTGAGCAATTTGGGTATGACGCATTAATGCATTAGGTGACTTGGTGAACGCGAATGAACTTATGGTAGTTACCTGGGCAATGAACGTATGTTTATAATGTTAAGCGTGTTTGAAGTGAGGTGAATTCCACGCGATACTACTGTTGCTGTTTTGTTCTATTTATAGAACTACAACGAATTAACCAAATGTTGTCTGTTTGTATGAGTTAATCGGAGATTGCCCATATTGCTTTAAATGTATGAAAACATTTATTTCAATCAATTTTTAATTTTATAATTTATTTAATAATTTGGGAAAATTTAAACAACGTGACATCAGCACGGACAAGGCGACAGCTGTTTCGATTATACATTGTAAATCTCTTCAAAGCCTTTTCTCCCGGTAGTGGGATTCGAACCCGCAAACCTACGATAGTTGAAATGGTTACAAACGCAGCTATGTCATGCCTTAGTTGTTGTAAAGTTTTCCCCAATTGCCTTTTTTGTATATATTAATCTTCTACACATCACATACTTCGTATGTAATTATGTGTTGAAATTATGTATGTTTGTAAGGCGGTTTCAGAGAAACTTTGTATTGTTGCTGTTTTTGTTCTATTTATAGAACTACAACGAATTAAGCAATTGTTGTCTGTTTGTTTGAGTTAATCGGGGATTGCCCGTATTGCTTTAAATGTATGTAAACATTTATTTCAAGCAATTTTCGTATGTATTTATGTGTTGAAGTTATGCATGTTTGTAAGGCGAAGTATGTGATGTGTAGAAGATTAATATATGCAAAAGAAGGCAATTGGGAAAAAGTTTACAACAACTAAGGTATGACGTAACTGAATGCGTTTGTAACCATTTCAACTATTGTAGGAGTGCGGGTTCGAATCCCACCCTCGGGAGAAAAGGCTTTGAAGAGATTTACAAGGTATAATCGAAACAGCTGTCGCCTTGTCCGTCCTGATGTCACGTTGGTTAAATTTTTCCCAAATTATTAAATAAATTTTTTTTTATTATTTTATTCATGTGGCTGCTCCTGTTAAAGTAAATCGGCAGGTAAAATTCAAAGAATATGGCGGTTATAGAAATGGTAAAACCGTAGTAAAATTTATTGTCAACAGAATCGAAAATGCAGAGTGAAATGGCCGTAAAAATGACCGCCATTTGACGAGCATTGTGACGTGTGTGGGCAGAGCAGTGCTATGCTAACATCCCAGCAAAAATCTAGTGACCAAAGATGGCGACCAACAACAAAATATCCCACATTGTTCCACAATTGTTAGTATGGCAGAATGAGATGGCCTAATTGAAATGCCCGATACATATATGCTTGCCTTTTCTTACATGCTATGTACCCTCAAATACGTCACAAAAATTTTCTGCGAATCAGCCATTCCGTTTACCATAGTTACACGCAACATCAATTGATAATCTTCCAAAAAATTTATGCATAAATTGTACAGATAATTTGCAAGCAGCATATACTTTCAAACAAGTAAATTGTACAGATAATTTGCAGGCAGCATATAATTTCGAACAAGTAGCTCGTCGTTCAGATGAAGAATTTAAGAAATTGTCGGCTACGCAGAAAGTGGAGACAAAATTAATTTATGCTTCTGCTGAGACTTCTAATGCTTTGCAGGTAAGTTTGCTAAGGAATTTCTTATAGTTAATAATTTACAACTATTATAAATAATGTAATATATTGTAAAAATGTTTAATAAAAGAAATGTTAATAGATTTGAATTAAAGAAATATTTTATTTATATAGCAGTATAATCCAAGTAAAAAAACGGTCATAACACTAGTCAAAAGACGGTCATATTAACGTAAAAATACTCGTAAAGTTACAGGTATATAACTCAAAAAATGATTGCCAGAACGTGAATGTAAGAACAGTACAGCACTATAGTTTGTTTACTTTTCGATAACCTAAAACCGTATATGTGTGAGCAGTATGGACAATCACATAAATAGGTACGACGGAATGGACTGGTCACAAATGTTACTGCTGCCCTGTACAAATGCTACTTAGCGATTTACGTGTTCCATCGACACAGCTGTTAGTCATTTTCCTAGTCAATTTACGGGCACATTTTTGCTGGGATCCTATAAGTAGGAGCGGAATGAACGATCACATTAATAGGAACGAAACAGCAAATTTGGTCACAAAAGTTCATCACGCCCATGCAACTGTGACTATGAGTTTTAATAAAAGAGACACTTGGCTTTAATTCAAAATGCACAAACTAAAATAAAGTGTACCTTTAGGTATAACATTTTCACATTTCTAAGATAAGTCTATGAGTACGCTTACACAGCTACCGAAAAACTGCAATCAGCTGATGAAATCGGCCGTGCTGGTGTTGAAATTGCAACCGATTATCGGCCGGCAGTTTTTTTTTTCTTACATTTTACTTTTTCGCAAAAATACGCTTGCGTTTATGCTTGTATTTGCTTATCTCATAAAGAGCGCCTGTTTTGCACACAATTAATCAATTTTTGAGTCCACCGCACAAATTATTAATTTTTCACAGTAAATGCACGCAATTTATCGAACGATAAAATTGACCACGCGCGAATTTATCGGCAGTGAAAAACGACAACAGCCGACAACAATTCGGTGATCGGTAGGGTGTCAAAATCGGTGGCTGTGTAAGCGTACTACATGTCTTTCATCAACCAAACGTTGTGAACCTAGTTTTGCTTCATTGCAATGCAATAAAATACAGAGCGCAGTAAGGTTTTAGTAAGCTACGGTTAAAAAATTTGCATTGTGGCAAACTCAGTAAATCGTAAATGAAACCAAGCAATTGTGTTAATGCTATTTTTATAGATGCTTACTTTTTCCTTAGCAGTTTAAACTTCATACCAGTGCCTAGATGCAGTAAGTGTGAGTTTTGAACTGAAACTAAAAATCAAGCGTCTTAGAGTTTCAGCTGTGTAATAATTGAACCGGATTACATGTAATTAGTTACGAGAGACTAGTTAACAGTGTTGTGATTTAAGTTCATAGGGTTTTGCAAGCACCTATCGGAATACTTTTACACAAAACACTTCTTCTGAAATCAAATTTCTTTTGCATTTGCTTCAAAAGCTGAATATAAAAAAAAAAGTTTTAATCCCAATTCATTCCACATTTATGAAGCTATCACTTTCAAAAAGTATTTCTGCCTTACTTCCAGTTAAAATATTTCTTGGCACAAATACTAAGTTTTCAAATATCCTAAGTGGAATATTGGAACGATTCGAACGAAAAGAAGAGAAAGACTTAAATATCGACGTTCCAAACGAAGAGAAACGATTTCAAAATTTTTGCATAGAATTTTTTTTGTAAAAAATTTTAAAGGTATTACTGTTTCTAATTTCATTCTTTTAAATAGTTTTCAATTCATTGTCAAATTTCTTTAACACACGTGTATTTGAGATAAATTTTTTTTGCTCGACTAGTCACAAAAATATATCACGAAAAGTGTTTAACAACCGATCGAAATATCTAACCACTAAAACAAGTATTTTTTCTGATAAGTCCGTTGTTTCACCAACAATTAAGGACAATATGTTTGCTCAAACATTCAAAACTTCTCTTTTTAATGCCTCGCCTAAATTATCCCCCTGGTGAAATATTCTTGTTCTGCTACGTTTTATTGATAGAGCAATTTTCGTGGTAAGAATTCCATTGAAGTGAATTGAAAATTATATATGGGTTAATAAATTTGCGGCAAATTTTATTAGCAATATTTTGAATATTGTTTTCAGTGAAAAAAATAATAAAAGTGCCCAAACCGTGCCGAGAGAGGACTAAAATTGGGAAAAGGGACCAGCGGACCAAAAGTGGTTGGAAGGCCCATTTTTGGTTCAAAGGACCGAAGTGGCAACCGTGTTCTCAAATGCAAGCTTCCACATCATTCCATAGCTTCCATAGGTACTTCGACATTACGAAATACATTAGTTACGTTCCATTGAGACTTGAGCGAGATACGGATAGAAATTTAACATGCAAATGCAACAACAACGTTGTGATCCTGATATTTATCTGGTTCAATTTCTGGTCCGTATAGCATTTATGTTCGTTTCGTTTTCTGTAGTCAATTTTTTGACAGCTAACCACTTTTGAGTTGGTAGTACTCATGGCTCATGGTTGGCTCATCTCTACAGCAATAACATACCTTTGTTCACATTGCCAAAATTAGCGTGTTGGTGTTGGAAGAATGGAATGGAATGAAAACATAAAACTTAGCAGCATTTGTAAGTAGTAAGAAAATGTTGTAAATTCGTTGGTTTCTTTTTAAGTTTGCCATCTCTTTCTGACAATCCCTACTCCAGTGAAATGAAAAAAATAAAATCAGCTGGTGAGATGAGCCAACCATATAGTTGAGCCATTGTAGCACTGAACTAAATACGTGTACATTTGTGTATACATAAAAGATCTCGCCATATTTAAAAGCAAAAACACTGAAAGAGTAAACAACTTGAAGATGATGTAAGGAAAATAAATAGTTTGCTTACGTGTGAAACTTTTTAATTTTAAGAATTCTATCAGTATCTTAAAATTTTGTGTACGTTTCTTCTTATTTTCTACAAAACAGATGTTTTATATTAGTGCTGCCAGCTCTCATAAAGTTGATCCAGATCGTTCCAATGAGATTTGAGCCAGAGCAAGAGCTCGATAAACCAATGGAACGGCCCTATTAGATGTGTATTTTAAAATCTATAGACGTTTACGCTTTAACTTTATATGGACTGCTAAGCGTCAAACATAAAATACATCTCTGAAATTGCCGCGCATAAAATTAGTACTACTAAATTTCATTACGCATTATACTCAGATGTAGCTGAAGTATGTCTACACTAATTCATTGTATCAGTTCTTAAAATGGTGCGTGTCCACAATTCATCGCAACTGATTCAGCTATATGTTATACACTATGGCCATCAGAGGGTTGTGTCTCCGCTTTTAGGTACACCTTGTGCTGTAGCTAGTTATTTAACCACTGCCGCGAGATGGGACTATTAAGCATTATCTAAGCGAGGATAAGCGCTTTTTTTACATGCGTATACGTTTACGTTTGCGCGTAAAAAAAACGCAAACGTAATCGTATACGCGTTTAAAAAAAACACGGATATTGTCGCGTTGTGCGGGAATGTATCATTGCATAAACACTTTTTGACCACCAAAATACCACAGATTATTGCTCGGTTTTTCAGTGCGAGTTTAAAATGTTTTTATAAATTGACTAGAGTTTAACCTTGCCACTTTGTTTGATAACATACAATTTTGCTGTTCATCTCAGCTTAAGCGGCCGAAGTGGCAGGGTTAAACTCTAGTCAACTTTAACTGGAGTTTACACTCGCACTGAAATACCGGGAATAAGTATAAAATTTCACAAAAATAATAAATTTTTTCGAAAAATCACACAGAATAACTGCAGTCATTGTTTGCGAATTTAGAAACAATGGGAATGCCAAATACGAACGTGTATGAAATGTAATGTCAAACGTATAAGCGCATGGTTGTATTTCAATGCACGAAAATGCTTTAAGCATTGTGAATCAAACTAAGTGTGACATCTTATCTGTCAACTGCCTGACAGGATGTTCAATATGGCTACTTATTAGCGTTTTTACAGGGTGTTCAATATCGCGGCGCATAGGGCCGGCTATCTTCAGCGGGTGATAGAAAGAAATACAGAATGAGACAGCAATAGTCAATTACAAATCAGGTGATCCAATCACTTTCGAATTTTGACGTCTATGCAGAAGATATCACACTTCGTTTGATTCACAATGGCTTTCAGAACGCATGAAATTGTTAAAAGAAAATTGAAAAAAAAAATGATAAAAACTTTAATATAATAAAAACCTTCTTTTAATAACAAAAAATACGCCATATATATTCTATATACATCAATTGGCAAGGATTATCTTATTTTAAAATTTAAGCTAAATATTTCATATTTATTTCATATTTATTTATTTAAGTATATGATTACAAAAATCTTACAGACTAGATTTTATATGGATATATGTGTACATATGTATATGGATAGTACTAAACTATTTAGCTTAAAACAGAAAATAACATATTTTTAAAGCAAGTTCGAGATATAGAAAATTCTATGCAATGATTGGAATTAATAGAGTTGATTACACTTAGAGCGCGTGTGATTGGAGCATTCATCGCATAATTAGATCTTAACTTTTCAATAGTAAACTGTCAGGTCGTGGGTCTTCCCCGCGTTGGGCTTCATTCAGACCTTGGCCCGCTTTGATGTAGAGAGCCTCACATGTTGAGGTGGAGTACGCTGTTAAAACAGCAATATTAAATGTTTGGCTCGTTCAAAATATATGAACAAAAAAACCGAAAAGTTACCAGCGGGTCCCTCCTAAACCAGGTGTGGTATCCACAGTATGGTTACGCAGAACACCTTTCTGCGTTGGCGGCCTTCTGTTGCGCTTATAACAAATCACCCTGGGTGGGTCCAACTCCGGTTTGAAGACCAAAACTATATCCACGCAAAGCACTTATTTTCACAGTTTTTTTTTGTTGGGTACCCAACAGAACAACTATCACACGAAAATCACCAATTTCCACTGCAAATATCTCCGGATAGAGATACAATTCTTATTTTCCGCCTTCGGAGCATTTTTTTCGAGATTAAGACGCATCTTTTGACACCTCTCTCGACATGTTGTGGGTAGCAGTCGATCCCTCAACTAGACTTTATCATAATAAAATTTATAGAAATCGTGTTTACCAAAAATGTAAACACGAGAAACGTCAAATGAAAATGTCCCAAAAACACCATTGTGAACTCACGTAAATTCACAATGACGAAAAAAGCTTTATTTGGAAGATTTCCAGATGGGCATGCATGACATGGTGAGAATAAGGACAGGGATAGCTATATGGTGGTCATGATTGCGATAGACAAAAGAAAGACCGTGGGAAACGGCAAATGGAAACGGTTCTTTTCAGCGGTTTGGATAGTATAAAAGGGGTAACTGGAGGAGAACAAAAGTAAAGTAAAATATAGCAGCATATCGGGCTAAAGTGCGCGCTCCGCTTATAAAAGGAAAAAACATTTTGGTTTTTGCCTGTGATAAAGTTTTAAAATTCCCTGTGCGCGAAGATCCAGAAAGGATCAGTTTAGTGCCGATAGCAATAATTCTTAAGTTTTGATATAAGGCAAATTGCCTTCAATTAAAAAAAGCGGTTTCGGTCGATAATTTTAAAGAAAAAGGACGACGCTGCATCCAACCATCAGGACAGGATTTCCTTGCTACATAAGGATGTGGAATATTTGTTTACCTGGTGAGTGTTTAAATTATGAAGATTTTTTTTTTTTTTTTTGTCATATAGACTTTCGCGCCGTTTGGGGTTCACGCGACCTCAATTTCGACTTCGGTCACCAGCCTCTTCCATAAATCCGCAAGCACGGATTTTCATGAGTGAAGATTCCCACTCAATCATTGTTTTCTTGCGTATTCCTAAATTCTAAAATTACTATCTTTTTTTTTATTTAAAATAATAAATTTTTTGTGGATACACTCATTTTATATTGCGTGTAGGTATGTGGGCAAATAATATTTACGTATGTGTGACATAAGGCGCGTGAACGCCAAATCGGCTTTGGGAGCCTTAATAAAAAAATGTAATTGGCGCTAATTGAGATTTCATTCTCGTAGTGGGAACCGGAGGTGGCCAGTGAAGCCTTTTTAAAGCGCCAGGGAATCACAATTTTTACAAATCACGAATTTTTACAAATCACGAATTTTTACAAATCACGAATTTTTACAAATCACGAATTTTTACAAAACCACGAATTTCTACGAATTCGGTATCAAATTTTACAAATGAAACAATTTTTTTTCAACTTCAACATCCTTGTTTTTAAATGCAACAATTTTTTTTCGCAACTTCAATATCAACTTGTTGCGAGTATCAACAATTTTTACAAATTCAACACCATTTTTACACAAATGCCACCCTACAACATTTTCATCGAATAAAGCGTAATTGCATCTCATCATATTTTGATATTGCAATCTCATCACCTATAAATCCTTTTATTTGCATCTCGGAAAGCTGCGTGCAATTGGATTTGTTTATTCACCTAGCCATTTACCCTAACGTTGGAGCGACCCACCTCGTTAAAGCAGTCGCCAAAAAAATTCACCATAATGTAATATGAACAAAAGCTTTTTATGGTAAATAGGAATTAACAAACGAGTCAGGGTAGTCTAAGAATTGTTCTTTTTGTATCCCAAATTTTAAATTGTATAAAAGTGGAATTTCACATTGATGTGCATAGACGTATAGCCGAGTCACTATAAAATTTATCCATTTTTTTGTCTTAAACGTAATATTCGATTAAACCAAAATTTATAACATTGTAAGGCGTCTGTCAGTCACAAAATACACCAAAACAATTTATTAGGCTGTTTTTACCCCCAGCGGGTAAGGGGGTCAGAATATACCCGCGGTAGGTATGCCTGTCGTAAGAGGCGACTAAAATACCAGATTCAAGGGATGTGTAGCGCAACCCTTCAGGTTGCCAGCGCAATATATAGCTTCTCCAAACCCAATTGTCAACCTCACCTGTCCGGGGCGAATCCTGTTTCACTAACAGACGAGGCTCTGGCGACCCCAAGCTCCTCATGGAACTTGGGGGTGGGGAGGGAGGGGATGGCCTGAAGGTTTAATGTGGCCACATAAATCGTTCCCGAGATGGTCGGGCTAGCACCTTAATGGTGCTGTGGTACCGGAGCGTACCGGATCTGTATCCGGCAAAGGACCATCACACCGATAACACTCCCCAAAGCCTTCGGGGAGCAACCTTATCGCTACAACAACAACAACAACATTAGGCTGTTTTCTTTTCTGTTTTACATTTTTTTTTGCAGAATGGGTATAAACTCTGCACAAATAAGCCCCCCGATCCCCACGTAAAAGAGCTCTTTTAGGCAGGCATTAGGGTGTGTTTTAAAACTCTTTTTTTATATAACTACACTTGAGTAGATAAGAGTTTGGTGATTTTGGCGACAGAAAGACCCAGAAATAAAGTCCAAAAGAATATTTGTCATAGATTTTCTTTTATATGGAATTTTTGCACATTTTGATTTTTTTTAGGTTTATTATATTTATTGGCCTCTTCATACGTTCATAAATACTGTTTTTAATACGTTTATTTTTTACTTTTATATGTTTGTGTAAAGGTATAAATTTTTTTTTGCGAGGAATGAACCCATATGTGTTAATCTCAAATTTACATATATGTATATATAAATTAAGTTGTTTGAAAAAAAAAATATTATTGAATCTGAACGAAGCTTGATTCCTTTTGTATAAGATTTTATTTCATTCGTGTATAGATTTTAAGATTATGTTTATTAAAAATGCGTTATTGAAGTGAAAAGAGAAGTAATATGGCTTGCTAAATTCTTTTGGGGCGGGATGTAAGGGTGGAATGATGAGGAGGTAAGTAGGAGTATGGAGCATGGTATTAGGGTGACCGCAGAATAGGTTACATGATGCGAGCGGTCCAAGGTTGGGTGGGATTCCTGTGGTGCGGTGGGTAAGTGAATCCGAAGAGGTTGAACGGAAGGAAATAAATATAAGTGTGCGTCCGGTTCCCAGATGGCGGGTTGAGAACCACGGCCTGCCAAATGTACTGAGCTAGCTAGGGCCACCATCGGGAACCAAAGCAACGTGTACGTGACAAAACACATTATGTTGGCGTAAGTTACGTGGTAGCACATGAAAGTTCAATAATGCAAGAAGTATTGGATAATCGATAATACAATTAAAGATATCATAAATGAATATAATAGAAGAAATTACCCTTCTACTCTCTAATGTATGCAGATTAATTAACTTACACCTGGATGTATATGAAGGGATCGGTAGGTAAAAATTTATGTCAGATAAGCAATATTTCATAAATATTTTTTGAACACGTTCAATCTTTTACTGTGAACCTCATAATATGGACACCAGATTATAGAACCATATTCCAGCATTGATCTTACAAACGCATTATACAATAACTTTTTAGTATATGAGTCTGTAAACTCTGCGCTATTTCTTTTTATACTCAGTTGAGCAGAGCTCACAGAGTATATTAACTTTGATTGGATAACGGTTGGTTGTACAGGTATAAAGGAATCGAGATAGATATAGACTTCCATATATCAAAATCATCAGTATCGAAAAAAAATTTGATTAAGCCATGTCCGTCCGTCTGTCCGTTAACACGATAACTTGAGTAAATTTTGAGATATCTTCACGAAATTTGGTATGTAGATTCCTGGGCGCTCATCTCCGATCGCTATATCGAAAATATCGAAAAATGGAAAAATTGAGATAATTCATTACCAAAGAGGGATAAAGCGATGAAACTTGGTAGGTGCGTTGAACTTATGACGCAGAATAGAAAATAAGTAAAATTTTGGACAATGGGCGTGGCACCGCCCACTTTTAAAAGAAGGTAATTTAGAAGTTTTGCAAGCTGTAATTTGGCAGTCGTTGAAGATATCATGATGAAATTTGGCAGGAACGTTACTCCTATTACTATATGTATGCTTAATAAAAATTAGCAAAATCGGAGAACGACCACGCCCACTTTTAAAAAATTTTTTTTTTTAAGTGAAAGTTTTACAAAAAATTTAATATCTTTACAGTATATACATAAGTAAATTATGTCAGCATTCAACTCCGGTAATGATATGGTGCAACAAAATACAAAAATAAAACAAAATTTCAAAATGGGCGTGGCTCCACCCTTTTTCATTTGATTTGTTTAGGATACATTTAATGCCATAAGTCGAACAAAAATTTACCAATCCTTGTGAAATTTGGTAGCGGCTTAGACTCTAGGACGATAACTGTTTTCTGTGAAAAAGGGCGAAATCGGTTGAGCCACGCCCAGTTTTTATACACAGTCGACCGTCTGTCCTTCCGCTCGGCCATTAACACGATAACTTGAGCAAAAATCGATATATCTTTACTAAACTCAGTTCACATAATTATCCGAACTCACTTTCTATTGGTATAAAAAATGGCCGAAATCTGACTATGACCACGCCCACTTTTTCGATATCGAAAATTACTAAAAATGAAAAAAGTGACATAATTCTATACCAAATACGAAAAAGGGTTGAAACATGGTAATTGGATTGGTTTATTGATGCAAAATATAACATTAGAAAAAAACTTTGTAAAATAGGTGTGAGACCTACCATACTAAGTAAAAGAAAATGAAAAAGTTCTGCAATACTGTTCGTGGTATTACATATATAAATAAATTAGCGCTACCCGACAGATGATGTTCTGGGTCACCGTGTTCCACATTTTGGTCGATATCTCAAAAACGCCTTCACATATACAACTACCACCACTCCTTTTTAAAATTATTATTAATACCTTTAATTTGACACCCATATTGTACAAACACATTATAGAGTCACCTCTGGTCCGCCTTTATGGCGATATATCGAAAAGGCGTCCACCTATAGAACTAAGGCCCACTCCCTTTTAAAATACTCATTATCACCTTTCGTTTGATACCCGTAATGTACAAACGCATTCTAGAGTCAACCCTGGTCCACCTTTATAACGATATCCCGAAAAGGCGTCCACCTATAGAATTAAGGCCCACTCCCTTTTAAAATACTCGTTAACACCTTTCATTTGATACCCATATCGTAAAAAAATTCTAAAGTCACCCCTGGTCCACCTTTATAACGATATCCCGAAAAGGCGTCCACCTATAGAACTAAGGCCCACTCCCTTTTAAAATACTCATTAACACCTTTCATTTGATACCCATATCGTACAAACAAATTCTAGAGTCACCCCTGGTCCACCTTTATAACGATATCCCGAAAAGGCGCCCACCTATATAACTAAGGCCCACTTCCTTTTAAAATACTCATTAACACCTTTCATTTGATACCCATATCGTACAAATAAATTCCAGAGTCACACCTGGTCCACCTATATGGCGATATCTCGAAAAGGCGTCCACCTATAGAACTAAGTCCCCTCCGTTTTAAAATACTCATTCCCACTTTTCATTTGATACCCATATCGTACAAACAAATTCTAGAGTCAGCCCTGGTCCACCTTTATGGCTATATCCCGAAAAGGTGTCCACCTATAGAACTATGGCCCACTCCCTCTTAAAATACTCTTTAATACCTGCCATTTGATACGCATGTCATACAAACACATTCCAGGGTTACCCGAGGTTCATTTTCCTACATGGTGATTTTCCCTTATTTTGTCTCCATAGCGCTCAACTGAGTATGTAATGTTCGGTTACACCCGATCTTAGCCTTCCTTACTTGTTATAAATGCCAATAAAAAATACGCTTTAGGGATTATAAAATTTAAGTGTTCAATGAACATAAATGGTGAATCAAATACGATACCTAAGTCTCGAATTTTATTGACCCTTACCAAAGGTATATCAGAAGCGTAATAAGTTGAAATCAAATTCTTATTTAATTTGGAATACGTAACACTGTAACATTTACTGACATTGAGAGCAAGCATATTCCTCTTGCACCAATCATTAAAAGCAACTAATTCTGTTTGAAGTGCAAGAACATCAGACCCATGTTTTATTTTGAAAAAGATTTTCAAGTCATCAGCGTAAATAAGATGACCGCACTTTTTAAAGCAAGCACTGACATCATTAAAAAACATTATAAAGAAGAGTGGACCAAGGATGCTTCCTTGAGGCACACCCGAAGTAGCCACATATGGCGCTGACTTTACATTATCGATAACAACAAAATTGATTCTATTGGATAAATATGAACTTATCCATTGTAAGAAGGTGGAATAAAACCCCCAATGCTGTAGCTTAGCCAATAATACTCGATGAGATAATCTATCAAAAGCTTTGGATAAGTCAGTATATATGCAGTCGACTTGGCAACCATCTGTGAACGCTGAAATGCAGTAATTGGAAAATACTGATAGATTAGAAATTGTTGAACGTCCTGGAACAAATCCACGCTGATTTGGGGAGATATGCCGCTGAACTAACGATTAACTTTCCCATAACCACTTTCTCAAACAGTTTCGACGGGCAATTTAGAAATTGGTCGATAATTTGAAACATAACTCTTATTACCATTCTTGTGAACTGGTTCAATATAAGTAATTTTCCAAACATCCAAAAAATGCCTGACTTTAGGGACAAATTAAAAATGTATAATAAGGGTTCCGCAACCGAAACCATACATTTCTTTAGAAAAAACGATGAAAATTGTTGATAGTCGCACTGCTTTGAGCTCTTGATAGTCTTAATACTTATAATAATATCATCTATGTCAAGAAATAATGATGGGAAGTTAAGACAAGACGATATGTTATCTAGCATACCACTATTGTCACTCGGAGCGTCACTAAAGTCGAAATTCGCTTTGAAAAATTCTGCGAACAAATTTGCCGAGTCATAAGATGATGTTGAATTTATACCTTGGGAAGACACAGATCGCGGAATAGCTGAAGATGACCGCTTAGAACGAATAAAATTCCAAAACGACTTAAGATTGGATTTGATGTTACTCTCGAAGTTATTAATATACTGATTGCATAAGAATTTATCAAGGAAATTGAACTCCTTAACGTACTTTAAGTATTCTGGCTTGTGTTGAAGGGAATTCGATTCCTTAAAAAGCTTATAATATTGTTACGAATATTAGCAAAACTAAGGAGTGCTGCCATCTCCAGGCCGATGCTAAGCAGTGACGTGAATTCACATCAATAATTCAATCATTATGTATCTACATAAACGAATCAATAATTGCGTCTACACATATGTACACATTCCGACGAGCAACATTTACATACAAGGCAGCGAGAGATGAGATGTCACACACAGATGAATTTACTTATACGCTTATGTGTGTGCGGGAGACTGTAAACTACAAACTCACATATGCACATCTGAGAAGCGCTAAAAAGTAGACAATTGTAAACAAGTAGAAACTATATGAGAACTATACACACACGAATATAGTTGGTAAGTTCTGGAAATGGAAGAGCCTAGAAGTATGCAGCGTAAACTATAAAAGCGGGGCAGGCGAGTAAGAAGTAATTCAGTTTGATTTGAGTTGTCAAGCAGTTTGATTAAGACGATATCTAGCGAGCAATAGCCGTGTTATTTTGAATAGTAGAGTTTCATTGAGCTATCAATCAGTGTGGTTATTAAGCAAGCTATTCGTTGCACAGTTTGTTATTGTGAAGTACTTTAATAAAGGCCATTTTGCATTATTACAAATTGGAGTTATTTATTCAACAGTTTATTGATTCGAACTTAGCAGAGGATTGCAAATAAGAGGACTTGCAAGTAAATTCGTTACAATTGGTGTCAGAAGAGGAATTGTTGAATAAATTCCGAAGACTTCGAATAAACTTGGACATGGCAAAGTTCAGTGAATTGAAGATCCAGCAACTGAAAAAGGAGTTGGAGAACCGTGGATTAAATACAACTGGCAATAATATCGAACTTCAAGCACGACTACGAGAGGCAATAGAATTAGAAGGAATTGACGTGGAAGAGTATGTCTTTCATCTTGATGGCGATGAGACAACAAAATTGGAGGTGAAAAATGAAACACCGCAGACAATGGCGAACACAGACTTGAACCTGATATTGGCTGCAATATCGGCACAAATGTCCGAAATGTCATCACAAATATCCACCAACATGTCATCTCAACTGGAATCGCAAAAGACAGATATAACATCTAAGATGGAAACACAGTTAGAAGAACAGAAGACATATATGGCATCCAAGATGGAATCACAGGAGACACGTATTGCAGAAATGTCATCTGAAATAACAGCGAAGATTGAAGCACAAGAGGCACGAATATCCGAAATGTCGACGCAAATTTCAGCACAGATATCATCGCAGATCTCTGCTCAACTGGAAGAGCAAGAAGAGCGTATCTCAACAAAGCTGGAAGCACAGGAAACAAAATTCTCATCGCAGCTGGAGGCTGTTAGTGAACGACAAAATAAAGTGGAGGCCGAGATGGATGCTTTGAAATATCGGATTCAGGAGTTACAATTGAACCGTCCAATCACTTCAACGTCTACTCTGAAGGTAAAATCCCCAACGTTTGATGGTTCTGTTCCATTCCAGGTATTTAAGCTCCAATTTGAGAAGACCGCAGGAATGAACAACTGGAATGTGGAAAATAAAGTTGCCGCGCTCTTCGTAGCATTGAAAGGACCAGCTGCCGAAATATTACAGACTATTCCAGAGTACGAAAGGAACAGTTATGACGCATTGATGGCTGCTGTAGAACGGCGATACGGAAGCGAACACAGAAAACAGATATTTCAAATAGAATTGCAAAACCGCTACCAAAAAGCTAACGAGACTTTGCAGGAGTTTGCTTCAGATGTTGAAAGGTTGGCTCATCTCGCAAATGCGGACGCACCCGTGGAATACACCGAGAGGGTAAAAATCCAGAGTTTTATAAATGGCATACGAGACGTGGAAACGAAGCGAGCTACATACGCAAACCCAAAGCCAACATTCGCAGAAACGCTGTCACAAGCTCTGATTCAGGAAACAGCGTCGCTTCTGTGTAAGCCAGTTTTCAAAGCACGCCGTGTGGAAGTAGAAAGGCCAGAGTGGGTAGACGCAATATTGGAGGTGCTGAAAGGATCGCAAAAGCGGAATGAAAAAGTTATCAAATGCTTCAAATGCGGGAAGTCCGGTCACATTGCACGTCATTGCGATCTTGGTCCTAATAGTTCCAACAATGTGGGTGGCCGTAAACGCAAAGCTGGAGGAGATGAGCAAGAGCGAGTAAGAGATAAAGAACGAAAATTTGCCCCGGCTATTGAATTTCCTGTGATATCTGTTTCGCAAATTGGAAGAAAATCGAGCAGTCTTCCCGTCAGAGGGAATGTGGATGGCAACGAACGAATACTGACAGTAGATACGGGCGCATCTCATTCCTTGATCCGATCTGACTTGTTCAACAGGAGAGTAAAACCGTTACCTGGAGCAAAGTTGCGTACGGTCACTGGCGAGTATAACCAAGTTCAGGGAGAAGTGATATGTGAAGTATTGATTGGGAAGGTCATGGTTCTACACAAATTTTTTGTGGCGGAGATTGTTGATGAAGTTATATTGGGAGTGGATTTCTTGGTTGACCATGACATCAAGATCGATATGCAGAGAAGGGTGATGCATTATGAAAACCAAGATGTGCCGCTTAACTTCAGTTTGGAAAAAGGGTTCAGCAGTAAGCGAGTGCTGGTGGAGGAGATTCGACAGAGACCACGAAAGTCAAGGAAAGTAGATCGAGCAAAGGTTGATGGATCGAATGTGCCAAATAAAGCGAAATTAAAAGTACCTGCGAGGAAAAGACCGGCATCAACAAACCCTAATGGACGCACTAAAATGACTGAAAGAATTTTTCAGAAAGAATGTAAGGATGGTTTCAAGCCAGCGCGCACTTTTGTTGGGAAACGTCGGAATGATACTGAGTATGTGAAGCCAATCCGTCAAGAACAAGCTCTACAAAGTAGTTCTTCATTGGCCAAGCAACAGAGTGCAATAGAACGATCCAGAATAATGAGTAGTAAGATGGAACACAGGTACGACAGGGAAAATAATTCGGAAGGTTTCCGGAATGGAGATTTGGTACTGTTAAACAACCCTCACCGGCGGAAAGGTGTTCCAGCCCAATTTCGGTGCAGTTGGGAAGGCCCGTACAAAGTTGTGAAGAAGATCAGTGATACCATCTACCGCATACAAACCACTGGGAAACCACGGATTAGAAGGGTGGTACATTTGGATTTGCTAGCGGCGTTTAGATTGGGAGATTTGTCTGATCGGGACGATCAGACTTAGGTGGAGGGCAGTGTTACGAATATTAGCAAAACTAAGGAGTGCTGCCATCTCCAGGCCGATGCTAAGCAGTGACGTGAATTCACATCAATAATTCAATCATTATGTATCTACATAAACGAATCAATAATTGCGTCTACACATATGTACACATTCCGACGAGCAACATTTACATACAAGGCAGCGAGAGATGAGATATCACACACAGATGAATTTACTTATACGCTTATGCGTGTGCGGGAGACTGTAAACTACAAACTCACATATGTACATCTGAGAAGCGCTAAAAAGTAGACAATTGTAAACAAGTAGAAACTATATGAGAACTATACACACACGAATATAGTTGGTAAGTTCTGGAAATGGAAGAGCCTAGAAGTATGCAGCGTAAACTATAAAAGCGGGGCAGGCGAGTAAGAAGTAATTCAGTTTGATTTGAGTTTTCAAGCAGTTTGATTAAGACGATATCTAGCGAGCAATAGCCGTGTTATTTTGAATAGTAGAGTTTCATTGAGCTATCAATCAGTGTGGTTATTAAGCAAGCTATTCGTTGCACAGTTGTTATTGTGAAGTACTGTGTTACATTTTGCATTATTACAAATTGGAGTTATTTATTCAACAGTTTATTGATTCGAACTTAGCAGAGGATTGCAAATAAGAGGACTTGCAAGTAAATTCGTTACAATATTTATTACGTTGGTTTTTAAGTTTCTTTAGGTTCTTTGTATTCCACGGTAACTTACAAACCCTTGCCGGAAGAGGAGGAATATTATTTTCTACTATTTCCGAAATATTACTTTTAAATAAATTAAAACAGTCCACAAGACTGCGGTGATGAAAAAGAAGTTGCCAGTCAACATTGGAAATTAAATTATTTATCAATCCAAAATCACACCGACTATAATTGAAACCAATCCCATTATTAAGTGCAACATTTGCATACTCATAAAACTCAAGCTCTAATATTAATGGTATATGATGCTTGTCAGTATTTGATAACGGGATGCAAGAGCAAAGTAAATTACAATTTAGATCATTGCTAACAAAAATTAGATCTGGTATTTTATCGAGTGAGTTTATAAAGTTATTAATTTGAACTAATTGTAAACTGTAAAAACTATCAACTAAATATATTTCATTAGCATAATTTACATACATACAGATTATTCCAAATGATTCTATTTAAATTAAAATCACCTAATACACATAACTGCGAATTCAAATCGTCCCTTGAAACATACATAATATTATTAACATGATCTTCATAAAGCTTCTCCGGACTATTTGGCGGGATATAAGATAAACTAACGTAAAGAATACCGGTTTTGGCTTTTATTGAAGTTATTGGTTGGTCTACAGCAGTATCAGCTATATTGAGAGGAACCTGAGACGAATGTGTTTCTTTCTTAACAGCTATTAAGACTCATCCCCTCGAGAGAGACCAGTGCTTAAACTATTTCGATCTTTGCGAAACAAATTGTACAGATTCTTATCAAAAAACTCATTACCATGAAAACCTTCGGTTAACCACGTTTCCACGAAAACAATTATATCATAACCACTCTTACAAGTAGCGGCACAAACACTTGAAGCTTTAGTCCTCATTCCCGACATATTTTGAAAATAAATAGTCAAAGATTTCTTTGTAGAGCGAGCACTACTATTCAAACATGGAATAGCTTACTCATTATTAGTACCTGAGTTAACACTCACACATTCTTCTGCAGGGACACAGCCTTTTGCAAAAAAACGAAACGGCCTCAATTTGGCATCAAACGGCCAAATTGATGCATCAAGAACAATCTTAAAGTTTTTTTTTTTTTTGAAACTGAGTCAAGCACTGTGCGTGTGAATGTGTGAATTTTCAGCGGTCAGCTGTTAGGTGCGCTACTTCTTAAGATTTAAAATGATTGGGGATGTCTTCATTAGCTCCTTGCGCGGGGTAAAGCAGCCAAGTAATTCACATCTGCGCGACACTTCCCTATGCGGCGTTTTTGCCTAATCAATTCGAATCGCCGTGCCGGGTCGCGCAGTTCTGCTGACGCTAGGAGTGATTTGCCTCATAAGCATACATGCAAAGAATATTTTGCAGCACAAATCACACACACAAGATTGCGCATTGCGCATGTAAAAAAAAAATTAGCTGTTTTTTATGGGCAATTTTAACGTTATTTTCCTTTAGCTCTTGTTTTTTTTTCTCTCTTTCTTTCATTCGTTCAAGCAGTCAAGTGTGACGTAGATGCGCAGAACGAAGCAATTTTGAACTCATGAATGCGCAATCTTATGTTTGTGATTTGTGATTTTGTAGTGAGGTGCAGTGTTGCGTAGTACTGATGACTGTGGGCTCACCTTTAATCATGATCCAAGTGAAGTGTCACAAATCAAACAAGAAGATGGCGCATTGCGCATGTAAACATTAGATCAGCTGTTTTTTATGAAGTATGAATTGACCCTTTTCCTTTAGCTCTTTTTTCTCGCTTTTTTTTTATTCGCTCAAGAGTCAACTATGACATAAATGCGCAGAACGAAGCAATTTTGAATTCATGAATGCGCAATCATTCTAGGTGATTTGTGGTAAAGTGTCACAAATCACAACAGAAGACTTCAAGATCGATTTTGAAGAGTATCCTACTGTGGTCCGAGAAGGAGCATGGGTCTGACACTCTCCAGTCATCGATTCCTACAGTGTGAGGGTCTGTGGACAGGGTGATAACTATGACTTCCTCTCTAATTCTATTCCTAAACGTTGGCTGGCTGCCTTTGTTGCCAATTAGGTTAGTAGTAAGTAAGTAGTCAAATATGCACTCACCTCTTGCATTTGTGTCGCTACTCCCTCATAGCTCATGATGTCCGTTGGCATCGCAGCCTATGACAAGGTCCATTCCATGCGTTTCCGCGAACTCCACGAGTTTTCGGACAGGTGTCGGTGGTGGCGTGTCCCCCTTGTACGGGAAGTATGCGCACATTCTTTTGTTCGCACACTACAGTGGCGAGGTCTCCGTTGCGGTGCTGTGTAGAGATAAATATATTAATATTTTTCTTAGATACAATGCATTCTCTAATTTTAACCTCTTTTGGTGCATGTACACGGTAGCCGTCCAGCCCTAATCCTCAAACCCTCTCCCTAACCAGCCAGGGTTCTTGGATTAGAGCTATGACCACTCCGTTTTCTGCAATGAACTTCATTAGGTCGAGCGAGGCGGAATCTGAGTGGTGCAAATTAATCTGCACCACCGCGTGCTTCTCCATTTGCAGAATCTGGCCCTTTAACCGGCAAAAAACTTTAAGGGAGCCCAGTCCAAACCTAACGACCCCATTAAGCTTCTTTATGGCTTGCTTGCAGCTGCAGTGCCACCGCATATAAATTAGATTAACATGAACATACTTATAGCTATAGTCTGTAAACCCCTTTATAACATAAGTATCATATATTTTATATTCTACGGCTAATTCCTCTCTTTGTACTAATCATACATTAATCAACTACTCTTTAACTGTCTATTAAAGTTAATAAACTTAGTCTTTGTAGAACTTTGTAGCAGTGCACTCGTTTATTAAATTATTTCGCATACGCTTAAAAAGTAAGACCTGTACACGGCGACAGTACACAGCAATGTTTGATCAATTGCGATCAGTAGGTCGCCGCACGCCCTTGTCTTCGAGGGAGTCATAGAGACCACCTGCCACAGCTCTGCCCTTAGCTCCTTATTCTGCTTGCCGTATGGACTCCGTTGCCATTACTGTAGGTAGCATCCACACTGAGACTACCGGACGAAGCGGTAAACTGGAGCGAGGGATCACCTCCAACTGTGATCCCGGCCAAAGAACGTCCAAGCCGTGGACTGCCTTCGTTAAGAAATCTAGAGGTTTCTTGTTGCAGCAGCCGACGACCTTGACGCCCTTCTGCCAGCCCGCCCCGTCTACGGATATCTCCTCGCTGTCAGCTTCGAGCATTCTTTCCATTATTTTGCCATCTACAAGCAACCAACTTTCCGGCGTTATGTTACCGTCAGGGACAGGAACATTCGTAGACCGTGTAGCCTGGGGTTCTGCTCCACAGCCAGAGAAGTCGCTGTATCTCGACACCAGATGGCCTTCTCGCCCACCATCTACCGCCGGTACTGGGGATCCGACCCCCTGCACCGTATATTTACTTCCTCTTTTGCCGCTCATAATCGACGAACTGAACTCGCCAATAAACTTGGAGTTTCTTTCACGTCTACCACTCCTTCCAAAAGACTCGGACTCGACCGCCCCCAACCTGGGGATTACAGACGTCATTGTGTGCCGCCCCTAACAGACGCACACGTGCCGTTAAGGCTATGTGTGCCAGGTGCCGCCCCTAACATGGGGAAACAGACGCATCCGGCGGACAAGAAGTGAAGTCCCTAACATGGGAAAACAGCCGCACACTAATAGCCGTTAAGACAAAAACAGCAGTTCTTAGTTACAGCTCCACGTTGTTCGAACCATACGGGTGGAGGATGCCCGAGCCTCTCCTTTTGTATGTTCACTGCTTCGCGGAAGCGGCATAAGCCCCCGCACCGCGACAAGGTGCCTGCCATAGGGAGGAAATATAGTAAGGTTTTTCTCCTTTTTTAGCAGGAGATTTTTATTTTAAGAATGTTATATACAAACCAAAGTTCAATCTGCTACTCATTTTATCTACGGGGCTTCACATGTACTTTATAAAGACATACTTTTTATATATATCGTTCGGAGTTTCCTCCGGCGTACCCCAGGGAAGTTATCTAGGCCCTTTGCTCTTTGCCCTTTTTATTAATGACTTGCCACAGACAATATTATATTCCCATACTATAATGTATGCGGATGATGTAAAACTTTGCTACACTTACTGTCCTACCGATTTGAGTTCCTTGGATCTTCTTCAGGCCGACTTGGACTCGTTCCAATGTTGGTGCAAAACAAATTTACTAGCTTTAAATTGCTCTAAATGTAAGCATATGACATTTCACCGAGTGAAGCCAGCATTGAAATCTTATGTAATAGATGGTACGCCTTTGGAGCGTATATCTATTGCAAATGATCTAGGTGTCCTTTTTGATCCGAAATTGAATTTTAACATGCATATTTCATCTATAGCCAACAAAGCGTTGGGTTTACTTGGATTTGTTAAAAGATGGGCTAAAGAGTTCGATGATCCGTACCTCACTAAGGTTCTTTACACATCGCTGGTTCGTCCAATACTCGAGTATTGCTCATGCGTTTGGTCCCCTGTTTCTCAAAAGCATATAAAGCGTCTTGAGTCAGTTCAAAAGCAATTTTTGATATTTGCATTGCGCGGCCTTAATTGGGACTCAAGTCTCCTCCTTCCTCCATACAGAAGTAGACTTCTTCTTATTAACTTACCCACTCTGGAAAATCGGAGAATATTACTGGGGGTATTGTTCATCCATAAGCTCATTATTGGAGAAATTGATTCCGCGGACCTCCTCAGCCGCTTGTTTTTTGCGGTTCCCCCTAGAGTATCCAGACACTACGTTCCTTTCTATTTAACCCTTTGTCGACGAAACTTTGCTAAAAATAATCCTCTTCTTATCTGGTGCGCGCACTACAATGACTTGTATAGCTGCATCAGTCTTGAATGTACTTTTGCCACTATACGTAATGCAATACTTGCCTATCTAATTTAAGAGATACAAGCTAATTTAATTTGCCGGCATTTTATTCCTTCGATAAAAAACAGGAACTATCTCGCTTAAGGATGGAGGAACATTTATCAACATGTATAATTAAGAAGGAACAAGACAGTACTGTGTTGATTGGAATCTGGTGCATTCCAACAACGTAAAAAACATGCTTTTTCATGAGTCACTGACCGGAATCGTATGCATTCCGGCAGCATAATCTTATGGGTCAGGCATAGAGCTGATTGGAATCCGGTGCATTCCAACAACACAGGTCATGTTACTTTTTTATGCCTTGTGATGGCGTATCCTCATTACACTACTCTTAGCACTGCCGGATTCCCATGACATGCTGATTGGAATCTTGTTGCATTCCAACAGGGAGATTGGAATCCACTGTATTCCGAAATCATGCTGAGCGGAATCTGATGCATTCCGCCAGTATAAGATTTCGGCATAAGATCTTATTTCTACCCATATTTCTTATTATTATTATATTCTGAAATTAAATAGTAATGTTCATTAATATTTCTTTGTTTGTAATATAACATTGTTGAAATCTCGATATATCTTAAATTTTATCTTTTGAGTTGTATATTTATATATCTTTTATATTATGCAGTCGACCATAGTTTGTCGTCGACTTTAAATAATAAATAAATAAATAAAATATATTTTTTTTTACTTACTTTACATACTTCTTATTTTTACGAACTTATTCCACAATGAAAATAAAAGAAATACGTAGTCATTAATCACGTTCCTTACTTCTAACTATATGTTGTTAATGTGTTAAAAGTAACAAAACTGAAATAGTATTTACAAATCTGGTATGTCATACTAATTTTATATAATAAAAATGATTTAATACATTGCATGCATTGTATACCTCCGGTCTCCGGACAAAGATACAATTTTTACTTTTCCGCCTTCGAATTCAATATACTACAATTGTATAGTACAAGCTCAAGATAAATTGGTATGTATATATATGACTTTCAATTGCTGGTTGTGTTTGTGGTGGCGGCTGCTGAGGTTGTTGCTGTGTCTCTACCAATTGTGGTGGTATATTTTTTTTATATCTTTTATGTTGAACCCTTTTGACTCACTATGCTGAACATAATCAGGGTCATAAGAAGATATTCCGCGGCATTTATGAAATGAGTGTTTTGGCAGGCCTGCATCCTTTTCCAATGTGTGTTTTGTAAGTTGTTAGCAGCGTTTCCTTGTCTTTTCCCCAAGCAAAGAGACTTGAGGATTCCGTTTCGGCCTTGTACTTTAGATACAATTTCGGAGATATGCGCCTTGAAAATAATAGTGCATTCGGATCTGAAATCAGTGTTTTGGCAGGCCTTTTCCGATGTGTGTTTTGAAATTGTTAGCAGCGTGTCTTTGTCTTTTCCCCAAGTGCTGCGGGCAAAGAGACTTGAGGGTTCTATTGCGGCTTTGTACTTTAGATTCAATTCAGAGACATGTGCCTTGAAGATAATAGTGCAGTCGAATGTTACCCCTAAGATCTTTGGTGACTAACAGTCGGTAGAGTTATGCCAGTAAAATTTTAAGTTTTCATAAAATGATCAAAAAGAATAATCAAATTTGTTTGCTTTAGATGATAAAAAACTTATGAACAGAGATGGGTAGTAATGATTACCTAGGAATTAAATTAAATTCCCCATTACAAGTACTCAAGGAAAGTAATCAATTCCATATCCAAAGCAAAGGAATTGATTACATTTTAATTCATTAAAAAAATACCAAAACCAATTTCTTTTTGTTGAGGCTCAATTACAAAAAAATCGTTTTTAATGGAAAAAAAAAAATTTAATAAAAATACTTTACGCAGAGGTGATTTCTGTCGCAATACTTTCGAAAGGATTTGAAAAAATAATTGAACATTTTCCAATTACTTTACAACAGAAAGAAGAGCGTAGTTAGTTGACATCTTTCGACTTTATTTCATCATTAGACCCCCATGGTCCAAAAGCAAATTTTTCTATAATACGAGCACTTTCTAATATTGGCAGCATCCATGTCCTCGCCATATATCAGGACAGGTATAGTAGGATTTGTTTGTAATGGATCCGTTGTTTAACTGAAACTAAAAACTTCAACCAAACTAGAATAAAGTGGGTAGTTTCCGACGTGAAAAAGATGATGAATATGAGGAAAATCACTATAAGACAGTGAAACTGTATGAAAAATGGTCGAGCCCCAATTTCAACAATACCACGGCTTATCAACTCACGAAGTCATGTTTTCGATAAAAAAAATATGAACGTGGCGTAAAATAAACAAAATAAATTGCATATTCAATACTATTTGTCTAATTTTGACTCAGTTAACTTTATATCTTTCACATTCTCAAAGAGCACTAACAAATAATATTTTATATAATTTCTCCAAAAGGCGCATCCAACATCTGCCAAGATCTGGAGAAGACTTACGTTTGGCAGGAGACGCGTACATTTAATGATACGCCAGTACATCCACGCAAATGCATTCATATACTCACAAAAATTCTATGTCTGATCAATCAGGGCGAACAATTGGTTGCCCTTGAGGCCACCGATTTTTTTTCGCTATGACAAAATTATTCTAATCAAAAGATATTGTTTTACGTCGCATGGTTTATTTGGGCATCATGCTCAATGAGCTTAATTCCATAGCAGAAGATGTCATAATTGTAAAAAGTTCATTTACAAAGAAAAGGAAGATCTATATTGCCCATCTGCAATACGCGCTCTATGCAGCATAACAGACAGTCAATACAAGTAGTTGAACTTTATATGAAGCAATTAAAAATCCACCAGTTTCATGTGCTGCACTTGTCAGCTTTACATTTAGCCAATACTGCTGGCGATTTAGTAAAACGTTGGGCTAACGAGGCACAAGAAGCTTTAAATAGTGATAATATTATGGTACAATTTCATGCACTTGGGCTGCTTTATCATATACGTAAATCAGTGTATTTGTCTGTATTTAAATTGGTGAACAAGTTGGCACGTATTTCCATGAAGAGTCCATATGCAGTTTGCATGCTGGTGAGTAGAAACGTATATTCTAAAATAAGACCAATTTTAATTCGTGTTGCTCTACAGATTCGTTTCGCTTGCAAACTTATCGAAGAAGAAGGTATATCTGAGGATGATATGTTGAATTCCCCGTGCGCACACTTAACAAAGTAGCAATGACTTATCCTGCCGCAGTAGCCACAAGCGATTTGGACTTGGAAGGACTTATAACTGATTCCAATCATTCAGTTGCTACATTAGCTATTACAACTTTATTAAAGACAGGCGCCGAATCATCAGTTGAGCGTTTAATGAAACAGATTTCATCATTTGTTGCTGAAATTTCAGATGAATATAAAGTTGTTTTCCAAGCTATATGTGCTCTGTGCTCTAAGTAACCACGTAAACATATAGTTTTAGTGAGTTTCTAAAGCGACATGTCGCGCGAGGAAGGTGGCTTGGAATATAAAACTTCGATTGTTGACACAATTATTACAATAATAGAGAGGAATGCATCATTGAAAAATGCGATCATGTCTCGCTTGCCGTACATATTCTGCAGTTGTTAGGCAAAGGGCTGGACTTTTCGCTAATACACCATCAAAATATATACGTTTTATTTATAATCGTGTTATCTTGGAAAGCCCTACTGTACATGCTGCAGCTGTTACAGCACTCCAGCACTCGCAGAGTTTGATGCATCTTGCCCTACACTGATCGCAAATATATTAGTGCTGTTGAGTCGTTGTCAAATGGATTCCGATGATGAGGGGTGCGATCGCGCTATATATTATATACACCTGATGGAATCTTACAAACCTAAAATTTATCAACTCTAGAAAGAAAGCGATGCACGCTTATCGCAATTACAGGGTATACAAGTTTTGGGGCCCATACATCGTATCGCTGCGCCCATACAACTTACTGAAAGCGAAACTGAATATACAGTACAATGCATTAAACATATATTCGCTAATTGTGTCGTATTTCATGTGAGTTGCAAAAAAACTATCCAGCATAAGAATTTTGCATATGTAGAAAATTTTTCCAGTTCGATAGTCTAAATACTTTGCGTCATCAAATTTTGGAAAATGTGCGCGCTGAGCTGACTATACCGGAAGGATTTACCACGCGCGCTGTTATCCCATGTGCAAAATTGCAATGATTTGCAGACCAGATTTGTTATTGCCGAATTCCCACCAGATATTGCTGGTCCCTGGTCAGTATTAAACGTGAAAATAGCTTCATTAAGTCACATCAAATTGGATTCCATAACACCCTTTAATATTCTTGATCTGAAAAAAAGAGTGTATATAGTTGATGTATATTGGAACGATTATCCGTCATTTCTTGTCAAATTTGGTTTTGAGACAAACCGTTTTCGGCGTTGTGCCATCATCAGTGTCGATTTTCGTTACAACAGATAAACACAATTTCTGACACAATATTCGAGCCTTTAAACTTGTTTACAAGAAACGAAGTAATCACACAGGTACAACAGACAAACACAACAACAAATAAACACAAAAAAATTAACGCACCAAAACAACAAACCTACAAAGAAGGTCAAACGACTAAAAGTACGGATTTTTACCTGCCTCAGTCAGCCACACAAATCTATCAGTAAAAACCTCCCTCGGTTCTGAATGAACACACAGCACTTACACACAACTGAATATACACAAGCATACATTTTGACAATACCTGCTCATGTACCTACGAACTATAAATACAAGACAAACGTCAACAACAGATCAGAACGAAAATCGCAGAATCGTATTTCGTATGTAATTATATGTTGAAGTTATGCATGTTTGTAAGGCGAAGTATGTGATGTGTAGAAGATTAATATATGCAAAAGAAAGCAGTTGGGAAAAAGTTTACAACAACTAAGGCATGACGTAATTGAATGCGTTCGTAACAATTTCAACTATCGTATGAGTGCGGGTTCGAATCCCACCCCCGGGAGAAAAGGCTTTGAAGAGATTTACAAGGTATAATCGAAACAGCTGTCGCCTTGTCCGTCCTGATGTCACGTTGTTTAAATTTTTCCCAAATTATTAAATAAAATTTTTTTTATAATTTTATTCATGTGGCTGCTCCTGGTAAAGTAATTCGGCAGGTAAAATTCAAAGAAAACCGCAGTAAAATTTGTTGTCAAAATAATCGAAAATGCAGATTGAAATGGCCGAAAAAATTACCGCCATTGGACGAGCATTGTGACGTGTGCCCGCAGAGCAGTGCTATGCTAACATCCTATAAGTAGGAGCGGAATGTACGATCACATTAATAGGAACGAAACAGAAAATTTGGTCACAAAAGTTCATCACGCGCATGCAACGGTGACTATGAATTTTAATAAAAGAGACGCTTGGCTTTAATTCAAACTGCACAAACAAAAATAAAGTGTACCTTTAGGTATAACATTTTCACATTTCTAGGATAAGTCTATGGGTACGCTTACACAGCTACCGATAAACCGAAAAATTGCAATCAGCAGATGAAATCGGCCGGGCTGGTGTTGAAATTGCAATCGATTATCGCCGGCAGTTTTTTTCTTACATTTTACTTTTTCGCAAAAATACGTTTGCGTTTATGCTTGTATTTGCTTATCTCATAAAGGGCGCCTGTTTTGCACACAATTAGTCCACCGCACAAATAATAAATTTTTCACAGTAAATGCACGCAATTTATCGGACGATAAAATTGACCACGCGCGAATTTATCGGCAGTGAAAAACGACAATGACCGACAACAATTCGGTGATCGGTTCAAATGTATACACGCTCATCTAAATACATGTGTTTATTTTTATCGGGCGATTACGACCGGAATAGGGCGGTCAAAATCGGTGGCTGTTTTGCTTCATTGCAATGCAATAAAATACAGAGCGCAGTTAGGTTTTAGTAAGTTACGGTTAAACAATTTGCATTGTGGCAAACTCAGTAAATTGTAAATGAAACTAAGCAATTGTGTTAATGCTAATTTTATAGATGTTTACTTTTTCCTTAGCATTTTAAACTTCATACTAGAGCCTAGACTCATTAAGTGTGAGTTTTGAACTCAAACTAAAAATCAAGCTTCTTAGAGTTTCAGCTATGTAATAATTGAACCGGATTACATGTAATTAGTTACGAGAAACTAGGTAACAGTGTTGTGATTTAAGTTCATAGGGTTTTGCAAGCACCTATCGGAATAATTTTACACAAAACACTTCTTCCGAAATCAAATCTCTTTTGCATTTGCTTCAAAAGCTGAATATAAAAAAAAAGCTTTAATCGCAATTCATTCCACATTTATGAAGCTATCACTTTCAAAAAGTATTTCTGCCTTACTTCCAGTTAAAATATTTCTTGGCACAAGTACTAAGTTTTCAAGTATCCTAAGTGGTAAATTGGAACGATTCGAACGAAAAGCGACACTGATGCCTGCACAACGCACGGTTTTTCTCGAAACCAAATTTGACAGGGATGACGGAAAATCGTTCCAATATACATAATTAATCCACCCTGTCGGAAAATTTACAAAACAAGAAAAGTATCTTAAGAGCTTTTACACCACAATAGTCCTGGAATTCCTTGAACTCACTGAACTGGTTTGAACAGAATGAGAAAGACTTAAATATCGACGTTCCACACGAAGAGAAACGATTTCAAAATTTTTGCATAGATTTTTTTTTGTAAAAAATTTGAAAGGTATTACTGTTTCTAGTTTCATTCTTTTACATAGTTTTCAATTCATTGTCAAATTTCTTCAAGACACGTGTATTTGAGATAAATTTTTTTGCTCTACTAGTCACAAAAATATATCACGAAAAGTGTTTAACAACCGATCGAAATATCTAACCACTAAAACAAGTATTTTTTAAGTCCGTTGTTTCACCAAAAATGAATGACCATATGTTTGCTCAAACATTCAACACTTCTCTTTTTAATGCCTCGCCTAAATTATCTCCCAGGTGAAATGGCCTTGTTCTGCTACGTTTTATTGATAGAGCAATTTTCGTGGTAAGAATTCCATTGAAGTAAATTGAAAATTTTATGTGGGTTAATAAATTTGCTGCAAATTTTATTAGCAGTATTTTGAATTTTGTTTTCAGTGAACGAAAAATAAAAGAGAGGACTAAAATTGAGAAAATTGACCAGCGGACCAAAAGTGGTTGGAAAGCCCATTTTTGGTTCAAAGGACCGAAGTGGCAACCGCGTTCTCAAATGCAAGCTTCCACATCAAATACATATACATATATGTAGGTACTTCGACATTACGAAATACATTAGCTGCGTTTTTTAACATCTATAGACGTTTACGCTTAAACTTTATATGGACTGCTAAGCGTCAAACATAAAATACATCTCTGAAATTGCCGCGTATAAAATTAGTACTACTAAATTTCATTACGCATTATACTCAGATGTAGCTGAAGTATGTCTACACTAATTCATTTGTTATGGTCCGCTTGGGAGAGTCACCTTTGGAACGCACCTAGTGGCTAGTGATGGCAAATAAAAGGTGCCATGGCAATTTTGATCGAAAGGAACACTAGAGGTCGCCACGGCCGCGTGAATGATGATCTATAGGAGGGAAAGACGTTGTTTCCGGAGGAAATTAATAAGATAGAAATAGAAAGGTTCAGAAAGCAAAATTCGTCAGCTGGTGTTGTGTGGAATTGGTTAAATGTAAAGATGTAAATTTGGTTCAATTCCCATAGTAAATCATGTGCTAGCTCCTACGGAGACATTTAACGTTAGATTGGTGCAGTAAAATCGTTATTATCAGCTATTAAACAAAAGCGAAATCACATTCCAGCATCAAGAATTTGTAATACTAACGACCAAGCTTATTTGTGCAACCGATTATCGGCCGGCAGTTTTTTTTTCTTACATTTTACTTTTTCGCAAAAATACGCTTGCGTTTATGCTTGTATTTGCTTATCTCATAAAGGGCGCCTGTTTTGCACAGAATTAATCCACCGCACAAATAATTAATTTTTCACAGTAAATGCACGCAATTTATCGGACGATAAAATTGACCACGCGCGAATTTATCGGCAGTGAAAAACGACAATGACCGACAACAATTCGGTGATCGGTTGAAATGTATACACGCTCATCTAAATACATGTGTTTATTTTTATCGGACGATTACGACCGGAATAGGGCGGTCAAAATCGGTGGCTGTTTTGCTTCATTGCAATGCAATAAAATACAGAGCGCAGTAAGGTTTTAGTAAGTTACGGTTAAAAAATTTGCATTGTGGCAAACTCAGTAAATCGTAAATGAAACTAAGCAATTGTGTTAATGCTATTTTTATAAATGCTTACTTTTTCCTTAGCAGTTTAAACTTCATACTAGAGCCTAGACTCAGTAAGTGTGAGTTTTGAACTCAAACTAAAAATCAAGCTTCTTAGAGTTTCAGCTGTGTAATAATTGAACCGGATTACATGTAATTAGTTACGAGAAACTAGGTAACAGTGTTATGATATAAGTTCATAGGGTTTTGCAAGCACTTATCGGAATAATTTTACACCAAATACTTTTCCGAAATCAAATCTCTTTTGCATTTGCTTCAAAAGCTGAATATAAAAAAAAGTTTTAATCGCAATTCATTCCACATTTATGAAGCTATCACTTTCAAAAAGTATTTCTGCCTTATTTCCAGTTAAAATATTTCTTGGCACAATTACTAAGTTTTCAAGTATCCTAAGTGGTATATTGGAACGATTCGAACGAAAAGCGACACTGATGACTGCACAACGCCCGGTTTGTCTCGAAACCAAATTTGACAGGGATGACGGAAAATCGTTCCAATATACATAATTAATCCACCCTGTCGGAAAATTTACAAAACAAGAAAAGTATTTTAAGAGCTTTTACACCACAATAGTCCTGGAATTCCTTGAAATCACTGAACTGCTTTGAACAGAATGAGAAAGACTTAAATATCGACGTTCCACACGAAGAGAAACGATTTCAAAATTTTTGCATAGAATTTTTTTTGTAAAAAATTTGAAAGGTATTACTGTTTCTACTTACATTCTTTTACATAGTTTTCAATTCATTGTCAAATTTATTTAAGACACGTGTATTTGAGATAAATTTTTTTGCTCGACTAGTCACAAAAATATATCACGAAAATGTTTAACAACCGATCGAAATATCTAACCACTAAAACAAGTATTTTTCTGATAAGTCCGTTGTTTTACCAAAAATGAATGACAATATGTTTGCTCAAACATTCAACACTTCCCTTTTTAATGCCTCGCCTAAATTATCTCCCAGGTGAAATGGCCTTGTTCTGCTACGTTTTATTAATAGAGCAATTTTCGTGGTAAGAATTCCATTGAAGTAAATTGAAAATTATATGTGGGTTAATAAATTTGCGGCAAATTTTATTAGCAGTATTTTGAGTTATGTTTTCAGTGAAAGAAAAATAAAAGAGAGGACTGAAATTGAGAAAATTGACCAGCGGACCAAAAGTGGTTGGAAGGCCCATTTTTGGTTCAAAGGACCGAAGTGGCAACCGTGTTCTCAAATGCAAGCTTCCACATCAAAAACATATACATATACCTACATATATCGATATCGTATTCGACATTACGAAATACATTAGCTGCGTTTTTTAACATCTATAGACGTTTACGCTGAAACTTTATATGGACTGCTAAACGTCAAACATAAAATACATCTCTGAAATTGCCGCGCATAAATGCAAACTAAATTTCAGGGATGCACCTTAACGTTAAGCTAATCGTTTATCAAAAAATTTCCACCGTTTCCGTTGAAACATTTCGAAATATTATCGATAAAGAAATTATCAAGATAAATTGTATCTCGTTTTTAACCGAAACGAAAAGCTTTCGTTAACGTTAAAAACGTTAACGAAAACGTGATACTTTATGTTTGAATTGTGCTGGCAATGCTATAGCCATGGTGAAGCCGTAAGGTGGCAACAACGAGCGCACATACACACACAAACTCTATGTAATTTGTTTGTGTAATTCGTTGGTGGTAATGTCAAAAATACTCTGAGAAATGTTCGTACTGTCAAAATTCATGAGAAAAGTTGCAATCAGCTTGGATAATGCTTTCACCTTTAATGACTCCGCCATCAATCAGCTTTGCCAGCATAGTTTGAAATTAATAATCAACATAAACGATTTGATTTCGTTTTGATATGGCAGAAAACGAAACGAAATCATTTCGTTAATTTGACGATCTTAACGTTAATAAACGAAACGAAATGACTTCGTTTCGTTTATTAACGTTGATTATCGTAACGAAATGATATCGTTTCGTTGGTTAAGCATGCCTGCTAAATTTCATTAAGCATTATACTCAGATGTAGCTGAAGTATGTCTACACTAATTCATTTGTTATGGTCCGCTTGGGAGAGTCACCTTTGGAACGCACCTAGTGGCTAGTGATGGCAAATAAAAGGTGCCATGGCAATTTTGATCGAAAGGAACACTAGAGGTCGCCACGGCCGCGTGAATGATGATCTCTAAGAGGGAAACACGTTGTTTCCGGAGGAAATTAATAAGATAGAAAAAGAAAGGTTCAGAAAGCAAAATTCGTCAGCTGGTGTTGTGTGGAATTGGTTAAATGTAAAGATGTAAATTTGGTTCAATTCCCATAGTAAATCATGTGCTAGCTCCTACGGAGGCAGTTAACGTTGGATTGGTGCAGTAAAACCGTTATTATCAGCTATTAAACAAAAGCGAAATCATATTCCAGCATCAAGAATTTGTAATACTAACGACCAAGCTTATTTGTGGTACATGTTGCGAAGTCGGTCGCTGTAGCTGTTGTTTCGACACTAGAGCAGCATCAAAAACAAAAACGGTCTGATTTCCCATTTTCGTATAATTTTTGTCAGAAACGACAGCGAAGTTGAGCATAGAGCGCAAATATATTCACGAAACGATTCTGTAGTGAGAAATAACACTACGAGTAACGAGGCGTGTGCGCGTTGGCACCCAACCTCATTGTACCTGCTCACTCATACGCCCCACAAAATATATCAACAAAAACAAAATCAACTTCATTGCAAAAAGCCGCTTAGTTGTGCACGCGTCCTTGACATTCGAAAATTCGAAGAAGAAGAGTAAGGAGTATAAACAAAATCAGCAGAGAGTAAAGAAATTCGCTTCCGCCAGCCGTCTTTGTAATAGCGGACACTACAGCAGCAGCAGCAGCCGGCACCACAACGAGAGGCCGCTGCATGTGGCCCCCTGGATGAGCCTACACCAGAAGTACCACAACCACCTAGACAGCGCAACCACCGTCGGCAGCGCACTACCATTACACCGCGCGCAACCACCAGCTTAGCGCAACCGCCAACTGCGCCAACCACCATCGCCAGTGCCACCAAGGCGAGTTATATCATCGACAGCGCCTACCCAAACGCTGTAGCCAACCAAACGCGCTACCACCAGCTATAGCGCCAACGAAACCACCGGATGTAGCCCCACCCTCTGCTTTAGCATTAACAATTAGCAGGGCCACCTCGTATAGGCCTGCTAATACTGCCACCAACTACGACAATAACTGCTTTCGAAACTGGGTGAGTTCGTTCTGTAATACAGAAACCACATTTTTTATATTTTTATTTAACCAATTACTAGTTGGGTTTGGAATTAACAGAATCATTGTAAAAATATTTGAGAGTTGAGTTGGACTATAAATTTGTAATGCCAGCCTAAAAATAATTGTAAACATCTTTGGGAGTTGAGTTGGACTATAAATTTCTAATGCCAGCCTAAAAATAATTGTAAAAATCTTTGGGAGTTGAGTTGGGCTATAAATTTGTAATTCCAGCCTAAAAATAGTTAAGTTACGAAAAGCTGCATACTCAAAATTTTAATAAGGTTCTGAATTAAAATTTCAAAATTTATTCAAAAATGTTTTAGGAGCTGGTTTACAATTCATTCACATTCGTTTTAATTGCACTGAAATTTAATTTTAAATTTGGTTATTGAAAAAAAAGTATCGATGGTTAAACCGTGCTGTTACTTTAGTGCGTGTAGATACCTAAACATTATCACATATATAGGTATTTTAGATTTTCTTTCATATAAATAAGATAATTGTCTTATAATGCAAGAAAACCTAAAATGTTCTTCGGAGGAAAAAATTGCCGAAAGCATACTCAAAAAAATAGCTTAGAATTTTAAATGAAAATTTGTAAATTTTCTGAATAGTCTTGAAAACCTGCCGAGTTTTAAAATTTTTTTTTGAAAACGTTTTCAAAATCGGCCTACACATTTTCTGTATACATACAATCAATTTTTCAAACTAACAAAAAAAAAACAAAGAATATATAAAATTGGATATTTATTACTGCTGAATTAGGGTGGGTCCAATTGGTCAGTAAAACCTGTGCTTCAAATAATATAGTATGCAAGCTCATGGCCACAGTTTTTTAAAGGTCTTTATTTTATTATAACGGCTGCTGAAGCTGTAAAGGCTGAACTACCAGAGAGGTGATGTGTGAAGCGTTTTCAGCGTAAATTTTGGCAACTCTGAAAAGAGAAAGACGCAAATTTTGGATGCTCTTGCGAAAATTTTGTTAAATATTAAATAAATTGTTATATAGAAATTATCTTGCTTAAAAACTAGTGTACTAATTGAAAATAAGCACAGGTACAAGGAAGAAATTGATGTAGTTGGTGAGGAAGGATGGAAGCAAGATGTGACAGGTGCAAAGGCACCATTCGGACAGAAGTGGCAAAAATCCGATGTCAAAGCGTGTGTGGGAAATATTTCCATTTAACTAGCAAATGCGCTGGCTTGGACCAATACAGCATAGATTAACTGAGTGAGGTTCCGATGCTTAGGTTATGTACGATGATTGTTTGCAGTACATAAGTAACGTTGATGACATCCTTAAATATATGCAAATAGTTGAGAAACAAAATGGCCAAAGGCTAGCTGAATATAGAAATGAGTTCGATATTTCTCTGAAGAAAAATGAAGATGAAATTAAGTAAGTACTGAAGGAAGTAGAAACAGCGTTTGCTGAAAGAATTAAGGCAATGAAAAAAGCTCAAGAGACATGTAAGAAAAGTGTTAAAGAAGTAAATAAAATCCGTGATATAGCTGATGTTCTAAAGCGAAATAGCGAGCAGGTATGTAAGGTAATTGAAAACAACAAAGAAGATAACAAGAAAATGGTTGAAGCAATAACTAAAGAAAATGAGAAAATGTGTGCAGAAATAAAGAAAAATACAAATGAGGATACCAGACTTTCATATGCAAACGTAGCAAAAAGTGCCAAATCAAAGAAAAGAAGAGTTGCCAGAGCTAAGAAATGTAGTTCCTCTAATAAGTAAGCCTAGTACCAAATAGGAAGTTAAAAAAACTAAAAAAGATCTTAACTCAAAAGTTGATCCCAAAGAGTTGCAAATTATGAACATAGTGGGTGGACAAGACGGAGTGGTAATCGTAGAAAGTGCAAATAACGTTGAGAGAGAAAAAATAAGAAATGCAATCGAAAATAATATTGGAAATAATTATGAGGTGAGGATCCCTAAAAAAATTAACCCATCTGTTCTTATAACTGGAATTAGTTACAAATATGAGATTGAGGAGCTTGCTCAAAGAATTGAAAGGCAAAATAATTGCTTAAGCCAAACTGACATAAAAATTACAAAGTTATACCAAGTAAATAAAAATGGAAATATTTACTACAATACAGTTCTAGAATTGGATGTCAAAGAGTTTGCGAAGATATTAGCTAAGGAAAGGATTAAGCCTTGTAGGATGGGAACGATGCAAAGTCTACGATGCAGTGCAGGTTTTGTGCTGTTTTAAGTGCAAAGGTTTCAATCATAAAGCTAAAGACTGTAAAGAAACGGAAGTGTGCACTAAATTTCATGGCGCACATATTTCCAAAGAATGCAATGAGACAGCAATTAATAAATGTATCAACTGCATTAGAGCAAACAAAGATCTGAATATGGGACTAGATATAAACCACGATACTATGGATAGATTTTGCCCTGTATATCAGCAGAAGCTGAATGTTAGGAAAAACATATGGGATACTAGCAACAAACCAAATATAATGTGACTATATCACGGAAAACTAAAGCGTATAATACACGTACTAAGGAAGGCTGTATTCTGCAGTGCATATATCTTAATATTAATAGTATTGTTTGAAATAAAGTAGAACTAGAACGTCTTATGGAAGTTAAACAACCAGCCTTAGTAGTGTGCTCCGAAACCTGTACAACAGATAATATAATGGACTCCGAGTTAAATATTTCTACATATAAATTAATCCGTTGTGATTCACACAGTAGGCACACGGTTGGTGTGTTATTTTATATACATGAACAAGTAGAATTCAACGTTGTATGCAATAAGTCTTTCGACATGAACATATGGTGTATTATTATAAAATTAAAAAATGCGCTCTAAAGTGGAAATTTGGAGTAATCTATCACTCACCTAGTAGCAGCGATTCAGATTTTGTTAAATATTTAAATGAGATCGTCACAGAGCACCTTAAAGATTAGGATAATAATCTAATTATTGGGGACTTTAATATAAACATGAATATACCATCCACGTACTCTAACCAGCTTAGAAGTGTGTTTGCACAAATGGCCATGGTACAAAAAATTGATTTTAATACGAGATTAACGGAGCACTCAGCTACAAAAATTTACCTACTATTTGCCAATAATGACCAGATCAAAATTGAATGTGCCAGCGAATACAAAATATCTGATCATGAGACAATCTGCTTTCAAATACCTACTTCAAAATATTGCAGAATGCCGTTTGTTGGAAGAACTACAGCGCGGAGAACCTGATAAATCTGCTGCGGATATGTGATATAAGTTCTATATCTAATATAGTGTTAGAAAATAGGGTTCAGGCTTTGAATGATATCTTGTCTGAAGCCATGCAAACGTTGACATACGAGAAGACAGTAACAGTACTACATAAAAGAAAATTTGAATTATATAAAATTACGATTAGCACAGGTCATTGGGATGATTATAATGCCGTTAAAAAATATATAAAAAAAACTATAATACTTAAAAAGAAGAAATACATGGAAGATCAAGCGATTATTAATAAAGGAAATATGAAATCCATGTGGAAATGTTTGAAAGATGCTGTGGAACTTGCAGATAATAAAGAGCATATTAAAAAATAGTATTTAACGGCGAATGTCAAGAAAATAGCAACGATATAGCTAATGTCTTGAATTGTTACTTTGTTCAGAGCATAATCCAAATCAATGATAGTATTGAAACAATTGAACTTGTTGATGAAAGTGAAACAACCAACTCGGTAGCAACATTTGAGCTCACCAGTATCGAGTTAGAAGATATAATGAACATAACAAAATCAGTTAAAAACAAATATGGCGGTAAAAACCTATTGTCAGAGGGTGTTATTAAGGACTCTGTGGTGTACATTGCACACTTATATAAGGACATTATAAACGAATCGTTTGATAGTGGCATTGTTCCCAGCTGCTGGAAGATATCCACAATAATACCAGTGGCAAAAGTAAAAAATACAATGAAACCTGACGAGCTGCGTCCGATTAATACCCTACCTATTGATGAAAAAATAATGGAAACAGTAGCATACCTAGACGATCATAATATAATCATACCAGAGCAATCAGGCTTCAGGAAACGCCACTCCTGCGAAACAGCATTGAATATGGTAATTGCAGAGTGGAAAGAGGCTGTTGCTGATACAAAGGTAGTAATATCTTGCTTCTTAGACTTAAAGAGGGCGTTTGAAACAATCGATCGAAATGAATTGCTGAAGTTAATGGATAAAATTGAGATCAAGGGAAAAGCTTTGGAATGGTTTCGTAGTTACCTGAGTAACAGAAAGCAGAGGACGGTAATTGGAGACACAGTTTCATTGGTTGTTGATGTTAACATTGGGCTGCCACAAGGCTCAGTACTTGATCCGATATTGTTTATAATTTACATCAATGATATAAAAACTTGCTTGAGAAATTGTAAAATAAGTCTTTTTGCGGATGATGCATTAGTTAGCATTAGTGACAAAATGTAGATTGCGCTGTCATGAAAATACAAGAAGACTTAAATAATTTATTTAAGTGGCTGTGCAGTAGAAAGCTGCAACTTAATATTGATAAAACTAAGTATATGATATTTAACAAGAACCATAATAACTTAATCCAATCTAATCAGAAAATAAAAACCAATGCAATTGAAAGAGTAGATCAAATGAAGTACGTAGGTGTAATAATTGATGAGAACCTAAGTTTCACCGAACATATGAATAATTTAGAGAAGAAAATTGCACAGAAAATAGGATTTATGTATCGAACATGTAAGCGTATTAGCCAACATCACAAAATATTAGTATATAGATCAATTGTAGAGCCACATTTTATTTACTGCCCATCAATACTACTAGTAACAAATGATACGTTAATTAATAAGCTCCAAATACAGCAAAACAAAGCAATGCGTTTGATACTAAAATGCTCTTATAGAACATCAAAAAGTATTATGCTTCCTATGTTAAATTGGCTTAGTATTAAACAATTAATCTGTTATTACTCTTTGAAGTTTATACATTACATAACACAGGGAATGTTACCAATTATCTGAGTGATAGGATACAGTACAATCATGAGATCCATAACTATGGAACTAGGTGTAGCAGAAATTTAAGACTGCCCAAAGTAAGAACCGCAAAAAAGACCTTAGAATACGTAGGCTATAAAATGTATAATGACCTACCAGCAGAGATAAAAGACTGTGAAAACGTTGTTAAGTTTAAAGAAAAACTATTTCTATATTGTAAAAATTTAATATTTAATATTTTTTTAATATTGACGGCCGCCGTGGTGTGATGGTAGCGTGCTCCGCCTACCACACCGTATGCCCTGGGTTCAAACCCCGGGCAAAGCAACATCAAAATTATAGAAATAAGGTTTTTCAATTAGAAGAAAATTTGTCTAAACGGGGTCGCCCCTCGGCAGTGTCTGGCAAGCGCTCCGGGTGTATTTCTGCCATGAAAAGCTCTCAGTGAAAACTCATCTGCCTTGCAGATGCCGTTCGGAGTCGGCATAAAACATGTAGGTCCCGTCCGGCCAATTTGTAGGGAAAATCAAGAGGAGCACGACGTAAATTGGAAGAGAAGCTCGGCCTTAGATCTCTTCGGAGGTTATCGCGCCTTACATTTATTTTATTTTTTTTAAATTTAAACATGTAATACTAGTTAAACGATGAATTTACTCATTTCTTTTTAATGAAATAGTTTTAAGAAACAATTATGAATTTTCTAAATTGTACTATACAATGAATTAGGCTTTTTTGGCCCTAATAAATAAAATAATAATAGTACGCAGGGCTAAAATTTAACTGACATGATTTCCAAGTTTTATATATATATCACTATTTAAATATAGGGGTGCCGTTTTGCTATCGAGAATTTGAAAAAAAAGCACAATACTTCAGAAGACGTTTCCAATGTCATGTTTAGATATTGGAATTGCCTTTTAAATGCGTGAAAAAGACCCATTTTAATTTACTACATATGTATAGCTGCAAAAAAAATTTTGCAGGAAAAAAAAATTACTTACACATTATAGTTACGTAAATTATACAAAAAACTGTTAATGAATTGTACAATGAAAACTGTTGGGGTTTACCCGAACAAAATTTCGAAAAAATTTAAAAAAAAGAATAGTTTTTAAAAGTATTGGTATTATTTAATTCAAATATAAATTTTTATTAATTTTGCACAGTTTTACACGTTGTATGGAAGTAAAACCAAAATCAGCCTTCGGAAAAGAGTTGTTAAAAAACCAATGCGAATTTTCAAAAGACTTCAGCTTTTTTTTTTTATTTACTCCAACTAGAATAAGTTTGTAGCTCAAAATTATTGACTAAACATTTGTAAGTTTACATGAAGACTTTTAAAAACTGCGAATTTTGTCGAAATTCGTTTTCGTTATTCAAGCTTTTTTTCGATTTTAAATAAACGAAAACCAAATGAATTATAAATAAATTCTTGTAACAATGGGAATGGGCGTTCTCTTTTATTTAGAAGGCACTTAGGCATTCAGGTAAGGGGCCACCGAAATACATGGGCGACGGTTGCCATGGATTTGGAGGGTGGGCTATGCACCGGGCGTCGCAACAACACCCGCGGCGCCCCCAAATGATATTCGGCCCTTTTGCCCTTTCCTTTCATTTCTATTTTCAGCTTTTTTTTATTTTAATTTTCAGCGTTTTTTTTTTGTATTTTAATTTTTAACAGTTAGTAACCGGTCATTTCCGGTTCGGTTAGTTTCGTCTTTTTTTTGCGCTAGAGTTTTTTCGAATTTCTTTTTTGAATTTTAAATTTTGAATGGTCTGTCCGTGGCATCCGGTTCGACCGGATGTCGTTTTAATTTGAATTTCAAGCGTTTTGAATGCGTTCTGCGCTTTTTTCAGTTTTTTTAAAGGCATGATAAGAACTTTTTTTTGTTATGGCGCAGGAACAGTAAGGTTGGCAAGGACCCCGCCCAGCCGACATGACTAGCCACAGAGCACCCCCAGATCATGCCGACTGCCTTCCTTACTGCTCCATCAAAGATGCGATTCCATAACAGATGGCGTTCAATGGGATTTGGTGCCTGAGGCGCTGTCGTGCTGGTCATTCCTTGTCAATTTGTGAAGTTGACCATCCCACCAGTCCGAGGTGAGCAGCCGCAGGAGCAGCCACCTGCGTTGCGGTGGGATAGTTGGATGGATCAAGTTGTCCGGAGTGATCATCGTTGACAGTTGCTGAGGGCGCCATAACAGATGGCGCCCAACGTGGCACCTGAGGCGCTGGTCTCAGTGGTCAGTTCGGGCAACGTGTGAAGTTGACCATTCCACCAGTCCGAGGTGAGCAGCCGCAGGAGTAGCCACCTGCGTTTAGGTGGAATGGTTGACGGATCAGGTTGTCCGGACTGGTCATTGGGGCAGTAGTCGAAGGCGTCACGAGACTACACGTCAGTCCTCTTGACTTTTGTATTCACCCGGTGAGGCAGTGCTTCACGCACTTAGTTTTTTTTGGTAATTGGGGCTTTTACTTTCCCGGAAGTCGTCCGTTAGCCGGCTTGGTAATATTTATGTCCGCTAATCGGGGTTTTTATTTTTTTTGCAATGTTTAAATTTTTATAGTTTTTTTTTCAAAGTTTTCTTTAGCCGAATTTGTATTGTTTGTGTGTTAGTGTGAATGGTAGGTATGTGTGCGTAATAGGACCCCAGCTCATCCCAAGTCTCAGGTGGCAGCACAGAATGCCACCTGGATTGTGACGGGTTGAGCTGGGATTCAAAGTGGTACCCCTTCCTGTCCCACCAGACTGGGGAGCGGCTACGAAACCGCTCCAGTGAGAATGGACGGGAGGCCTCAACACCCCCAACCAGTCCCAGGGGCGAGCCCCTGGAGACTCCCCCTGCGTTGCGGCTGGGCGTGTTGAGACCAACCCATGGGTGTCTGGAACTGACCCTAGTGGCCCCAACCAGTCTCGGAGAGGGGCTTTAAGACCCCCTCGCATTGCAGTTGGGTGCACTAGGGACAAGTATGAATGGCTTTGTGGGTCGATTTTTTTTTGTGTCCTTGAATGTTGGGATTTTTTAGCATTCCCATTACATTTAACTAACAATTTCTTTTGCAGCTTTTCGCGAATTTTTTGTGACCTCGCGCTAAATTTTATATATATATATATATATATATTTTTGTTTATTAGTAAACAAACCATCGTCTGGAATATACGTTTTGCAGTAAATAGAAGTTTTTTTTTCTAATAACGATACTAGGATTTAACAACTTACAATTTTTTTTACCTGATTATAATGTCGCGTGAGCAGTCCTTCGGGCAACCGGGTCGGAATACTCCGTTCGGGAGTGCGGGAAATTTTCGTGGTAACCAGCACCGGGGCGGTAATAATAGGGGGCCTTTTCCAAGGCCAAGCGTCCATTTATGGTGCACACCCCAGTAGGGGGCAATACGGAAATCCCGCGGGGACTCATACAGGCTCGGACTTGAACGACCACCGCGAAAAATCGGATAGAACTGGAAGTACCAGTAATTTAAACGCGCCCCTGATAAACGCGCATAATATCTCGGGGCTAATGACCAACGTGTTGACATATGCACTGGACGGAGCTAGTGCCTTACCACTAAATTACGGAACATTTGGAAACGCTGCAAGCGATAGGGCGAATACCCCAGGGATTCGGACAGAAGCTAATCGTGGAGACTCGTGGGTGGAAGTATTACACCAACTGTTCCAGGCTTCACAGGAGGAAATGCGGAGAGAGATGGGGTCGATCCGAACCAATATGGACCAGGTCAACGCCGCCCTCGAATCGGCGCAGCAATCTATAAATTTGAACCGGAACGCGAATAGAACGGAACGTAACCCACTTCCAGCGGCTTTAACCCTAATGAACCCTGCTCCGAGCAACATAGCAATAAAACCCCAGGAGTAGAAAATATCGTTCGACGGTACTGAGAGCGTTTCGGACTTCTTATTTAAGCTAAACACCCTGTGCGAGCGCACACAATGCACGGAAGAACAAATAATGGCTAGTTTCCACTTATTCCTTTCTGGGCGGGCCAAAGAGTGCTACTGGTTTTTCACAAAACAGAACCAAAGCGCGACATACGCCTTTTTGTGCTATTCCTTGAAGAGAGAGTTCGGTACTCTAAAAAGTGACCACGAGATCATGATGGAGATCTCCATGCGGAAGAAAAAGGCGATTGAGTGCCACGACGTATTCCACACGGACATAATCTCCTTGAACGCGCGCTTAAGAGAACCCATGTCAGAGGTATTGCTGATTGACATCATAAAAAGGAACGTCAACAGTAGCCTTAAGTTGATGCTCTTCAACGCGGATGTAAGAACCCTTCATGATCTACGCGACGTATCACGCAGAGGGGAACAAGTGCTGAAAGAAAGCAAGCTGTTGGGAGCCACTTACCCAGGACGGCATGTGAACGAAGCCCGTGTGATAACCCCGGACTGCGAAGTGGATCCGCAGATAGAGGCGCTGGAATATCGACGCAACAGGACACCGGACTATTCAGGAATCCAATGCTGGAATTGAAGTGCAGGAAGAAATACCACAGGAGAGTACAGGAGCGTAGACTGCTGCAACCTACCACGCTAACGCCTACAGAGGATGAAAGGCCTCTCGTAAAGGCTAAAATAAAAGATAGTTTTATTTTAGGGTTGTTGGACTCGGGAGCCAACTTCTCCATCTTGGGAAAACATGGAGTAGAATTCCTAAGAGATAACGGCTTCGATTACCAGCCCTTACATGCATTCGTTTATACCGCGGTTGGCAACAAACAAAAAAATTTAGGCTCATTATCTCTACCGGTCACTTTCAAGAATATCACAAAGATTATTCGTTTTTACCTTGTTCCTTCACTTCTCCAAGAAGCTTACTTCGGGGTAGATTTTTGGAGAGCATTTGCGTTAGCTCCCGAAATATTCCCATGCGTAGAGTGCATAGAGGTGAGGAATGAAAAGGACGAAGAACTTAATCTCCATTAATTGTCACCAGCCCGGAAAATAGAATTGCAAAAGGTCATAGAGATGTTTCCTTCGTACGAGAAGTTAGGCCTGGGGCAAACCGAATTAGTGGAGCATCACATCGACACCGGTGATGCCGTTCCCATAAAAAGCAAACATTTCCCTCTTTCGCCACCGGGGCAAGCCGAAGCTTTTAGCGAATTAGACAGGTTACTCGAATTGGAAGTTATAGAAGAATCAAACTCTCCGTGGTGTAGTCCTATGATACTGGTCCGGAAACTAGGTAAATTTAGGCTGTGCATATATTACAGGAAGGTCAATGCGGTGACTAAGAAGGACTCATACCCCCTGCCTCATATCAACGGCTTATTGAGCAGACTGAAAGATACGCATTTTATTAGTGGCATTGATCTGAAGGACGCGTTCTTCCAGATCAAATTGACAGAGTCCTCCAAGGAAAAAACAGCATTCGCAGTTCCGGAGAGGCCTCTGTACCACTTCAAGGTAATGCCCTTTGGTCTGTGCAGTGGACCGCAGACTATGAGTAGGCTGATGGACAAGGCAATCCCTTCGCGTCTTCGGGAGAATATCTTAGTCTACCTGGATGACCTGATGGTATGTAGTACAAATTTTGAAAAACACCTGAAACTGCTGGCGGAAGTGGCAAAATGTTGGACAGACACAGGTCTGACAATAAACGTAAACAAAAGCAAATTTTGTCAGAAGGAAATTTGTTACTTAGGGTACCTGATAGGCAGCGGGTTTTTGAAGGTGGATCCAGGAAAAATAGAAGCGATACAAAACTTTCCGATCCCTCAATCTCCTCGGCAGGTGCGTAGGTTTGTGGGCATGGCGAATTGGTACAGGGCGTTTATTACCAATTTTGCTGTCTTGGCAGGTCCCTTGACCGACTGTCTCCGTAAGTCACCAGGCCCGTTCAAGCTTACCTCTGAAGCTATAGAGGCCTTCGAAAAGCTAAAAGTAGCGTTGAGTTCCACTCCTGTTTTTGCCCAACCCGATTTTTCCAAAGAATTTGTAATCCAATGCGACGCTTCCAAAATAGGTGTTGGCGGAGTGTTGTTCCAGGTCGATGATGAGGGCGCTGATCATCCAATCGCGTTTGTGTCGAAAAAGCTGAATAATGCTCAACGCAACTATACAGTAACCGAGCTGGAATGTCTCGCCGCCACAATCAGCGTGAAGCGCTTCCGACCCTATGTCGAAGGTATTACCGTTTCGGATTATCACGGACCACTCCAGTCTCAAATGGCTGATGACGCAAAAGGACTTGAGCGGGAGGTTGGCGAGGTTGTCGCTCTTGCTGCAAAGATATGATTTTAAAATGGAACATCGGAAAGGCACCCTGAATGTAGTACCCGTTGCGCTTTCGCGGTGTGATGCTGATGAGTTAACTTTCACTACCAAACCCGGGGAAATAGATTTAGTCTCTCCCGAATTTAGCAGTAACGAATATTTAGACTTGATTTGGACCGTCACCAAAAACGAGGAATCGCTTCCGGATTTACGAGTGGTGGACGTGGTAATTTTCAAAAGAGTTAAATTTCGTAAGGGGGTGGAAGGGGAAGAAGACTCGCCGTGGCGTTTATGGTTTCCGAAAGGGTTCACTGAGAAGCAGTGAGATTAGCACATGACGCTAACCGGAGTTACCATGGCGGGTGGCAGAAAACCGTAGAACGTGTTAGGCAGAAGTACTTCTCGCCGCAGCAGGCTAAGGACGTCAGGGACTACGTCCAGCATTGTGACACCTGCAAAGCTGTAAAACCCACCAATCAGCAGTCGAGACCGCCTATAGAGAATACCTTTGCATCCGAGAGACCATTTCAACGATTATATTGCGATTTTCTGGGGCCTTATCCAAGATCTAAACGGCGCAATAAATTTCTTTTTATAGTACTGGACCATCTGTCAAAATACGTTTGGCTAAAGCCCATGCAAAGAGCCACCACTGTTAACGTCATAAATTACTTCGCTTCAGAAATTTTTCCAGCTGTAGGGGTCCCTGAGTTTATTCATAGTGACAATGGTAAACAGTTTATCTCGAAGGAAATTAACCAATTTTTAGTAAATTACGGGGTGGCGCACGTGAGGACGGGATTATATTCTTCTCAAGCGAACGCATCCGAGCGCGTTAATAGAGAAATTTTTTCGAAGATTAGAATTTTCCTGAAAGACAAACCTGACCATACAGATTGGGATAAGCATATACCCGAGATTTTATCAGTTTTGAGAAGTGATTTTCATACGGCGATTCAGTGCTCTCCATATTTTGCATTACATGGCCAAAATATGGTCCAACATGCCTCAGCGTACAGTATTTTAGAGAAGCTCAGCAGCCTTCGGGAAGACCAAGTTACGATAGTAAGCAGAGCTGACAAGTTGACTAATATTCGTGAGCAAATTCGCAGGAATTTAGATCAGGCCAAGGATAGGGGGATAAACACCTATAACAAGCACTCTAGGCAAGTCAACTACAACGAAGGCCAGGAAGTTTTCCGGAAAAACTTTGCTTTAAGTAACTTCAAACAGGGAATTAATGCCAAATTCCTACCTAAATATCTTAAGTGTCGAGTACTCCGAAAAATAGGCAATGCATTGTATGATCTCGAGGACCTAAACGAGAAATTGATAGGTCGCTTCCATGCTTCGGATATTCGTGCACAATAAACCAACAAGAACATTTTTTTTGCCAAGTTACAATTTGACTTTTTTTATATAAACCTACTAATTGGACTTTTTCGTGTCTGGGCGTTTTGGCACGGTCGGGGACATCTCGCCCAGTATTCTCACCGACCAATGACATCATAGGATGTTCACACGCGTACTCACCGAGAACCGTGAACAGCCTGGCAGTCCACGCTTGGGTTGGACTAGCCTTTCGGAGTTTGGACGAGTTCTCCTTATCAAAACGTCTACACCCATATTTTTTTTTTTGCCTTTCTGTGAGGGCGATAACCACTAGAACCATACGGAGTTTTGACGAGTTCTCCATAACAAATGCCTAACTGTCCCAAAGCCTTTTAAACTAAGAAACACAATTAATTCCCTACTTGACTTAACTTTTTTTGGTGGACCTTGTTGCCCGGCTAGCTTCGCGGTAGAACGTTGAGACTCTTATCTTAGGGGTGAGTCGTGCCCCACGTTGCTTGGCATCGGAGGTTCCTGGAAGTGCCTTCCCACAGATGACCCGGGTTCATGTTCGCTTCATCGTCAGGTCTTCAAAACGAAGCAGGTTTGTTATGGTCCGCTTGGTAGAGTCACCTTTGGAACGCACCTACTGGCTAGTGATGGCAAATAAAAGGTGCCATGGCAATTTTGATCGAAAGGAACACTAGAGGTCGCCAAGGCCGCGTGAATGATGATCTCTAAGAGGGAAACACGCTGTTTCCGGAGGAAATTAATAAGATAGAAATAGAAAAGCTCAGAAGGCAAAATTCGTCAGCTGCTGTTGTGTGGAATTGGTTAAATGTAAGATGGAAATTTGGTTCAATTCCCATAGTAAATCATGTGCTAGCTCCTACGGAGGCATTTCTTATTGGATTGGTGCAGTAAAATCGTTATTATCAGCTATTAAACAAAAGCGAAATCACATTCCAGCATCAAGAATTTGTAACACTAACGACCAAGCTTATTTGTGGTACATGTTGCGAAGTCGGTCGCTGTAGCTGTTGTTTCGACACTAGAGCAGCATCAAAAACAAAAGCGTACCGATTTCTCCTTGTCGTATAATTTTTGGCAGAAGCGACAGCGAAGTTGAGCATAGAGCACAAATATTTTCACGAAACGATTCCGTAGTGAGATATAACACTACGAGTAGCGAGGCGTGTGCGCGTTGGCACCCAACCCTTTGTACCTGCTCACTCACACGCCCCACAAAATATATCAACAAAAACAAAATCAGCGCTCGTCACTTCATTGGAAAAAGCGCTTAGTTGTGCACGCGTCCTTGACATTCGAAAATTAGAAGAAAAAGAGTAAGGAGTATAAACAAAATCAGCAGATAGTAAAGAAATTCGCTTCCGCCAGCCGTTTTTGTAATAGCGGATACGACAGCAGCAGCAGCAGCCGGCACCACAACGAGAGGCCGCTGCATGTGGGCCCCTGGATGAGTCTATACCAGAAGCAGCGCAACCACCGCCGGCAGCGCACTACCATTACACCGGGCGCAACCACTAACTTAGCGCAACCAACATCGCCAGTGCCACCAAGGCGAGTTATATCATCGACAGCGCCTACCCAAACGCTGTAGCCAACCAGCACCAGTCGTGCCCACCTTGCGTGCAAAAACCGTGCACGGCCACTATAAACCGCGCGGAAACACCAGCGATAGCGCTAGCCAACCAAACGCGCTACCACAAGCTATAGCGCCAACGAAACCACCGGATGTACCACCACCCTCAGCTTTAGCATCAACAATCAGCAGGGCCACCTCGTATAGGCCTGCTGCAACCTCCACTTGATTAACCACAACCAGCCGGGCCGCCTCGTATAGGCCTGCTGATACTGCCACCAACTACGACAATAACTGCCTTTAAAACTGGATGAGTTCGTTCTGTAATACAGAAACCACATTTTTTTTTTTATTTTAATTTAACCAATTACTAGTTGGGTTTGGTGTGACCAATTGGCGCCGGTTGGCGGAGCGAAGGAGCGACTGGCGCGCCTTGTTGGACGGCCATAACCGTTTAGACGGTTAAGCGCCAATTAAGTAAGTAAGTTGGGTTTGGAATTAACAGAATAATTGTAAAAATCTTTGGGAGTTGAGTTGGACTATAAATTTGTAGTGCCAGCCTAAAAATAATTGTAAACATCTTTGGGAGTTGAGTTGGACTATACATTTGTAATGCCAGCCTAAAAATAATTGTAAAAATCTTTGGGAGTTGAGTTGAATTATAAATTTGTAATGCCAGTCTAAAAATAGCTAAGTTACGAAAAGCTGCATACTCAAAATTTTAATAAGGTTCTGAAGTAAAATTTCAAAATTTATTCAAAAATGTTTTGAGAGCTGGTTTACAATTCATTCACATTCCTTTTAATTGCACTGAAATTTAATTTTAAATTTAGTTATTGAAAAAAAAGTATCAATGGTTAAACTGTGCTGTTACTTTAGTGCGTGTAGATACCTAAACATTATTAGATATATGGGTATTTTAAATTTTCTTTCATATAAATAAGAAAATTGTTTTATAATTCAAGAAAACCTAAAATGTTCTTCGGAGGAAAAAATTACCGAAAGCATACTCAAAAAATAGCTTAGAATTTTAAATGAAAATTTTTAAATTTTCTGAATAGTTTTGAAAACCTGCCGAATTTTAAAATTTTTTTGTTTTTGAAAACGTTTTACAAAATCGGCCTATACATTTTCTGTATACATTCAATCAATTGTTTAAACTAACAAAAAAAAACAAAGAATTATAAAATTGGATATTTATTACTGCTGAATTAGGGTGAGTCCAATTGTTCAGTAAAACCTGTGCTTCAAATAATATAGTATGCAAGCTGATGGCCACAGTTTTTTAAAGGTCTTTATTTTATTATAACGGTTGCTGAAGCTGTAAAGGCTGAACTACCAGAGAGGTGATGTGTGAAGCGTTTTCAGCATAAATGCAGCATTCCTTTTGTAAAATCTGAGAACTTTACCGCTTTTGCTAGCAGTTATTAATTATGAACGTGAAAGAAAATGGTTATTTCTTATACATTTTTCTACCCCAGCTGCAGTACGCAGGGCTAAAATTTAACTGATATGATTTCCAAGTTTTATATATATATCACTATTTAATGTAATTAGTTGACAACCCTGGTGTGTGAAAGCTAAAGTAATTTGTGCTCCTCTTTAAATTTTAAAATTCATTGTTTATTGTGAGTCTTAATTCTTACAACCTGTGTCTAAACATTAACAAACGTGACATTTATCTGTGGAAAATAAGGTCCTCTGTCCAGGTGATCTCCAATTCAACTTTACTAACTTGGCAGTATATTGCGATTGGTGCTCCTGCTTTGTTGTTGTCAGTCAACTTGTTTTTTTTGACACCTTCACACCTTCATCAACTGTGTATCTTCCCGCCAAAAGTTTTATAGTCACTGAAGTTTGTTTGTGCTTCAAGCTTTATTTTGTGGTTTGCGTCTATACTAAACTTGAAGCCTGCGTCACAATAATCTAAGCTGCGTTAGAGCTGCCACCCAGTTTCTTGGAGCATTATTTTTGGCCCGTTTTTTTCGAACACCATGGATCAAGGTAATGGTAAGCGTCGTGGTGACGACCTTAATAACGAGGTTGATAGCGCCAAAAAGGTGCAACGGATCAGCGGCTTCTCTCATAGTTTAATGCAAAGCATGGATCAGCGATTTGCTAAGTTCAACGATCTGATTGCTCAGCAAATTTTGGACTCGGAAAAAAGGCTCATCAAATTTGTATGCAAAAAACTAGAAGACAAATTTGTGGTGCTGAAGAAAGAGGTCAGTGAGCTTAATTCAAGAGTTACTCAGTTGGAGAGTGTGTTCGAGCGCGTTGGTTATCTCGAAGAGGAAGCAAAAACACTCAAAAACAATGCGTCAAAGCAAGAGAGCCATATTGCTGCAAGTGAAGTCCGTGTACACGGAATTCCCTTTAAGGAAGGAGAAAACTTAACAAGTGTCTTTCATCACCTCTGTTCCACTCTTAGATTGCAACCAATTCCTATAATGAGCATTTTTCGGCTACGGAAACTAGACAACAGCGTGACAGATCCGGCCGTAATAATCAAATTTCAGTCGCCGACAGACAGAAACAAATTGCTAAAAAGTATAGGCACCTTTAGGCGCCAAAACAATCCAAACATCAAGGGTCTGCAATTAGTTCATGTGGGCATAAATTCAAATGCTCCGATTTATGTAAATGCTTCGCTGTCCAGGCAAAACTATGCGATCTTTAAGGCAGCGATCCGTCTAAAGTAGAAAAGGAAGGTAGTGGCGGTTTTTTCTAAGAAGGGTCTGGTACATATCAGACGAACAGCCAACGCCAGCCCTGAAGCAATACATAGCTTGGATTTTCTAGAGCGTCTTGAGAATACCGGCGAAGAAAACGCGAGTTCCTTTCGAGCTGATGATGCGCCAACGAATAATGATCAATAAATTAATTTCTATGTATGGTATGTTACTTAAGTTCTTGAGTCTTTTCGTTTCTGTCTTTATCTCTCCATATCATACTTGTAAACAATCATTTATGTTGTCTTTATTGTTACGCATCGCAGAGCATTCTTTATATCCCATAGATGGTAATGGTCCTAGACTATAGGTTGCCTAGTTCCAAAGACTGCTTACATACACTGCTGCGCGTATTCAACAAACGTACTAAAGGGCTCAAAGTCATACATCTCAATGCGCAAACCCTATATAAAAAGCTGGATGAATTGAGATTCATATCTGAGGGTTCTGATATAGATGTTATATGTATTTCCGAAACCTGGTTTTCTTCATGTCACAAAAATGATTTGGTGCAACTAAATGGTTATCAACTTTTCAGGGCTGATAGACGTGGTCATGGTGGTGGTGTTGCTATATATGTTAAAAGTAGTTTATCCTGTAAACTTTGCTGCAGTGCTAGTCCAAGTGATTCTGTCGAATATGTGTTCGTAGACGTGTTCTCTGTAAATACTGAAAGGCTTCTTATCGGCTGTGCATACAGACCTAATCGTGGAGTTGACTTCTCTGGCTTCATTGAATTTCTCGAACCTCTACTTATAAGCTATGATAATATAATCATCGCTGGGGATTTCAACTCCAACCTTCTCGTCGACTCAACTCTAAAGCTAAGTATGGAGTCTCTTGGACTTTTTCCCACCAATTTAACTTCACCTACACACTTTACTGACTCAAATTCTTCTTTGCTGGATTTATTTTTTGTGAATGATCCACTGAAATTGCTCCACTACGATCATTTGTCGGCATCTTGCTTTTCAAAACACGATCTGATATTTCTTAGTTACAACTTTCAAACGTCACACATCCAATGTTCCTTTACGTATCGTGATTTTAGAAGCATATATTACAGTTCCCTTAATGCAGCGGTGGAGTCGGTCGAATGGAGCTTGATTCGTAGGCTGACATCGTTGGATGATAAGGCATCATTCCTACAGAACCATATTATTAGGCTTTTCGACAACCATGTGCCAGTGAAACTCAAAGCTGCTACACACAATAATACCCCTTGGTTTAGTGCCAATCTAAAACACTTAATACACCAGCGTAACCTTGCTTACTCACGATGGAAAAGATACAAAACCCTGGAGGCTCACAACTGCTTCAAAGCAGCTAGGATCGCTGCAAACAAAGCCATTAGGTCAGCTAAGCAGAAATTTTATAATAACAAGTTTAGTGCTGCTTTGAGTTCGAAGGAAACCTGGAAGTCGATTAAACATATTGGTATCGGAAAATCCAAATGCGATATTTTTGTCCTCCCTGATGTTGACATTAACGAGATAAATATAAATTTTGTAAATCTGCCAATCTCAACTAACAATATATGTGCTGACAATTATTGTATTCGCGCTAATGTTGATTTTGGTCCTCTTGAGTTTGCTAGTGTGGATGATTGTGATGTCGTTCAAGCCATTTTTCAGTAAAGCATTGGGTTCGATGGTATATGTCCGAAATTTTTAAAAATAATTCTTCCTAAAATCCTTCCTCACTTAACCTACTTGGTTAACTCTGTGACGACGTCCTGTGTATTTCCCAAATGTTTGAAAGTTGCTAAGGTAATCCCAATCCCAAAGCAAAACAAGGAGTATAGACCTATAGCTATTCTGCCTTTCCTTTCCAAGGTCGTCGAACGAATTTTGCACTGCCAGATAAATACTTATGTGCAGAATAATAACCTTCTCACAGATTCCCAGTCTGGATTCAGGTCAAATCGTAGCTGTAAAACGGCGCTCCTAACAAAAATTTTACTGCTTTCCTGACTCTTCTCGACCATTCAAAAGCGTTTGACTCGGTCGACCACACCGTTCTCTGCAAGAAGCTGGACAACCTATTTAATTTCTCCAACTGTGCAACAGCCCTAATCAGATCGTATTTGGCCGACCGAACTCAGGCAGTAAGTGTTGGTAGCAGAAAGTCTGACTTCGTCAGTGTTTTAAGAGGAGTACCACAAGGCTCAATCCTTGGTCCCATGTTATTTGTTTTGTATATAAACGATTTGCCTGGTGTTCTCAAGTATTGTAATATTCACATTTATGCTGACGACGTACAATTGTATATGTGCTGTCCTAGTGATCGTACCAGTTCATGTATTAATAACTTAAATTACGATTTGTGTCAAATTGGTACGTGGGCTTCTATGAACGGCTTATGTCTTAACCCTAAGAAGTCGAAATGTATAGTCATTCATAGAAGGTCACTAGATAAGAGTGGAATGGAAAATTTAATTTTAGACAACACTATTATAGAATACGTTGACACGGCAAAAAATCTAGGTGTAGTTTTTAACAAAACCTTGACATGGAAAGATCACATCTTCCGCACAGTGGGAAAAGTGTATGGGATGCTTCGTACACTCTGGCTTACACAATATTTTACTCCGTTACATATTCGTCTACTAATAGCAAAAGCTTACTTAATACCTACGCTCCTTTATGGTTGTGAGGTTTACTCCAATTGTGACTATGTATGTAATAGGAAACTTAATGTTGTGTATAACAACATTGCTAAATACGTCTATGGGTTGAAAAGACTTAACCACGTCTCTCATCATGCTTACAGGTTGCTAAACATTTCTTTCGATAACCTTATTAAACTTAAAACGCTCACTACGCTACATAAATTAATATATTTGAAGGAACCTGACTATCTGTATCGGAGGCTAAATTTTCTCCAGTCGTCTAGATCTGTTCTCCTTACCCACTTCAGGCATCGTATGCTAATATCTGATCGCCAGTTCTTCATTACTTCCATACGTCTTTGGAACTCGCTCCCTTCTAGACTTAGGCTTATAAGCAATGCTCTGCTCTTCAATAAAGAAGTAACAAGTTTCTATAATAACCTAAACAATTAAAATACTGATTTCTTCTAAGCAAATGTACTCTATCATTCGTTTATTTATTTATTTACTATTTATTAAATATATTATTTATTGTAACCTTTTCTTAGCCATAGTCATTAGATTTAAGTTTCAAGTTTATATTGTTCCTATTTTATGCCTTTTACCGACTAGCATTGTAAAATAATTTTTGCCAAATTGTTGTGCTGGGATGAATTGCCTAATAAATACAAATACAAATACAAATATAGGGGTGCCGTTTTGCTATCGAGAATTTGAAATAAAGCACAATACTTCAGAAGACGTTTCCAATATCATGTTTAGATATTGGAATTGCCTTTTAAATGCGTGAAAAAGACCCACCTTAATTTACTACATATGTATAGCTGCAAAAAAAAAAAAAAAAAAATTAAGCAGGAAAAAAAATTACTTACACATTTTAGTTACGTAAATTATACAAAAAACTGTTAATGAATTGTACAATGAAAGCTGTTGGGGTTTACCCGAACAAAATTTCGAAAAAATTTTAAAATAAAAATAGTTTTTAAAAGTTTGGTATTATTTAATTCAAATATACATTTTTATAAATTTTGCACAGTTTTACACTTTGTATGGAAGTAAAACCAAAATCAGCCTTCAGAAAAGAGTTGTTAAAAACCAATGCGAATTTTCAAAAGACTTCAGCTTTTTTTTTATTTACTCCAACTATAATAAGTTTGTATTTCAAAATTATTGACTAAACATTTGTAAGTTTACATGAAGACTTAAAAACTCCGAATTTTTTCGAAATTCGTTTTCGTTATTCAAGTTTTTTTAGGTCTTAAATATACGAAAACCAAATGAATTATAAATAAATTCTTGCAACAATGGGAATGCTGGAGTTCTCTTTTATTTAGAAAGAACTTAAGCATTCAGGTAAGGGGCCACCGAAATACAGGGGCGACGGTTGCCATGGATTTTGAGGGTGGGCTATGCACCGGGCGTCGCAACAACACCCGCGGCGCCCCCAAATTTTATTCGGCCCTTTTGCCCTTTCCTTTCATTTCTATTTTCAGGTTTTTTTTATTTTAGTTTTCAGCGTTTTTTTTTTGTATTTTAATTTTTAACAGTTAGTAACCGGTCACTTCCGGTTCGGTTAGTTTCGTCTTTTTTTTGCGCTAGAGTTTTTTCGAATTTCTTTTTTGAATTTTAAATTTTGAATGGTCTGTCCGTGGCATCCGGTTCGACCAGATATCGTTTTAATTTGAATTTCATGCGGTTTGAATTCGTTCTGCGCTTTTTGTCAGTTTTTTAAAGGCCTGATAGGAACTTTTTTTGTTATGGCGCAGGAACAGTGAGGTTGGCAAGGACCCCGCCCAGCCGACATGACTAGCCACTGAGCACCCCCCCCCCCCCAATTCCTGCCTACTGCCTTCCTTACTGCTCCATCAAAGATGCGAATCCATAACACATTCTATCACCTCTTAAAATGGTGCGTGTCCACAATTCATCGCAACTGATTCAGCTATATGTTATACACTATGGCCATCAGAGGGTTTTGTCTCCGCTTTTAGGTACACCTTGTGCTGTAGCTAGTTATTTAACCACTGCTGCGAGATGGGTCTCTTAAGCATTATCTAAGCGAGGATAAGCACTTTTTTTACATGCACATACGTTTACGTTTGCGCGTAAAAAAAAACGCAAACGTAATCGTATACGCGTTTAAAAAAACACGGATATTGTCGCGTTGTGCGGGAAAGTATCATTGCATAAAAACTTTTTGACCACCAAAATACCACAGATTATTGCCCCGTTTTTCAGTGCGAGTTTAAGCTAAAGTTAAAATTGACTAGAGTTTAACCTTGCCACTTTGTTTTATAACATAAAATTTTGCTGTTCATCTCAGCTTAAGCGGCCGAAGTGGCAGGGTTAAACTCTAGTCAACTTTAACTGGAGTTTATACTCGCACTGAAATACCAGGAATAAGTATAAGATTTCAAACTAAGTGTGATATCTTAACTGCCAACTGCCTGACAGGATGTCCAATATGGCTACTTATTAGCGCTTTGACAGGGTGTTCAATATCGCGGCGCATAGGACCGGCTATCTTCAGCGGGTGATAGAAAGAAATACAGAATGAGACAGCGATATTCATTACAAATCAGGTGATCCAATCACTTTGGAATTTTGACGTCTATGCAGAAGATATCACACTTAGTTTGATTCACAATGGCTTTAAGAACGCATGAAATTGTTAAAAGAAAGTTGAAAAAAAAAAAAATGATAAAAACTTTAATATAATAAAAAGCTTCTTTTAATAACAAAAAATACGCCATATATATTCTACATATACATCAATTGGCAAGGATTATCTTATTTTAAAATTTAAGCTAAATATTTTATATTTATTTATTTAAGTCTGAGATTACAAAAATCTTACAGACTAGATTCCATATGGATATATGTGTACATATGTATATGCATAGTACTAAACTATTTAGCTTAAAACAGAAAATAACATATTTTTAAAGCAAGTTCGAGATATAGAAAAGTCAATGCAATGATTGGAATTAATAGAGTTGATTACACTTAGAGCGCGTGTGATTGGAACATTCATCGCATAATTAGATCTTAACTTTTCAATAGTAAACACATTATGTTGGCGTAAGTTACGTGGTGGCACATGAACGTTCAATAATGCAAGAAGTATTGGATAATCGATAATGCCATTAAAGATATCATAAATGAATATAATAGAAGAAATTACCCTTCTACTCTCTAATGTTTGCAGATTAATTAACTTACACCTTATATGAAGGGATCGACAGATAAAAATTTATGTCAGATAAGCAATATTTCATAAATACTTTTTGAACACGTTCAATCCTTTTACTGTGAACCTCATAATATGGACACCAGATTATAGAACCATATTCCAGCATTGATCTAACAAACGCATTATACAATAACTTTTTATTATATGGCTCTCTAAACTCTGAGCTATTTCTTTTTATAAATGCTAATAAAGAATACGCTTTAGGGATTATAAAATTTAAGTGTTCAATGAACATAAATGGTGAATCAAATACTTTACCTAAGTCTCAAATTTTATTGTCCCTTACCAAAGGTGTATCAGAAACGTAATAAGTTGAAATCAAATTCTTATTTAATTTAGAATACGTAACACTGTAACATTTACTGGCATTGAGAGCAAGCCTATTCCTGTGGCACCAATCATTAAAAGCAACTAATTCTGTTTGAAGTGCAAGAACATCAGACTCATTTTTTATTTTGAAAAAGATTTTCAAGTCGCCAGCGTAAATAAAATGACCGCACTTTTTAAAGCAAGCACTGACATCTTTAAAAAATATTATAAAGAATAGCGGACCAAGGATGCTTCCTTGAGGCACACCCGAAGTAGCCACATATGGCGCTGACTTTACATTATCGATAACAACATAATTGATTCTATTGGATAAATATGAACTTATCCATTGTAAGAAGGTGAAATAAAACCCCCAATGTTGTAGCTTAGTCAATAATACTCGATGAGATACTCTGTCAAAAGCTTTGGATAAGTCAGTATATATGCAGTCGTCTTGGCAACCATCTGTGAACGCTGAAATGCAGTAACTGGAAAATACTGAGAGATTAGAAATTGTTGAAAGTCCTGGAACAAATCCACGTTGATTACGGGAGATATGCCGCTGAACTAACGACATTAACTTTCCCATAACCACTTTCTCAAACAGTTTCGACGGGCAATTTAGAAATTAGTCGATAATTTGAAACATAACTCTTATTACCATTATTGTGAACTGGTTCAATATAAGTAATTTTCCAATCATTCAAAAAAATGCCTGACTTTAGGGACAAATTAAAATGTACAATAAGGGTTCCGCAACCGAAACCATACAATTCTTTAGAAAAGAGATTAAAGTTGTTGATAGTCGCACTGCTTTGAGCTCTTAATAGTCTTAATACTTATAATAATATCATCTATGTCAAGAACTAATGTTGGGAAGTTAAGACAAGACGATATGTTATTTAGCATACCACTATTGTCACTCGGAGCGTCACTAAAGTCGAAATTCGCTTTGAAAAACTCTGCGAACAAATTTGCCGAGTCATAAGATGATGTTGAATTTATAGCTTTGGAAGACACAGACTGCGGAATAGCTGAAGATGACCGCTTAGAACGAATAAAATTCCAAAACGACTTTGGATTGGATTTGATGTTATTCTCGAAGTTATTAATAGCCGTGTTTTTTAACACGCGTATATCCGTTTACGCTTAAACTTTATATGGACTACTAAGCGACAAACTTTAGATACACCTCTGAAATTGCTGCGCATTAATTTTGTCCTACTAAATTTCAATACGCATTATACTCAGATGTAACTGAAATATGCGTCTTTGTTTAACCCTCTACACTAATTCTATGTGTGTCCACAATTCATCGCAACTAATTCAGCTATATGTTATACCCTATGGCCATCAGAGCATTGTGTCTCCGCTTTTCGGTACACCCTGTAGCTGTAGCTAGTTGTTTAACCACAGCCACTATATTGGTCTCCTAAACATTATCTAAGCGAGGATAGGCGTTTTCTTCACGCGTAAACGAAACGTATACGCGTGTAAAAAAAAACCCGGCTAATATACTGATTGTATACGAATTTATCAAGGAAATTGAACTCCATAATTTACTTTAAGTATTCTTGCTTGTGTTGAAGGGAATTCGATTCCTTAAAAAGCTTATAATATTTATTACGTTGGTTTTTAAGTTTCTTTAGGTTCTTTGTATATCACGGTAACTTATAAACCCTTGCTGGAAGACGAGGAATATTATTTTCTACTATTTCCGAGATATTACTTTTAAATAAATTAAAACAGTCCACAAGACTGCGGTGATGAAAAAGAAGTTGCCAGTCAACATTGGAAATTAAATTATTTATCAATCCAAAATCACACTGACTATAATTGAAACCAATCTCTTTATTAAGTGCAACATTTGCATACTCATAAAACTCAAGCTCTAATATTATATTGTCAGTATTCCATAACGGGAAGCAAGAGCAAAGTATATTACAATTTAGATCATTGCTAACAAAAATTAGATCTAGTATTTTATCGAGTGAGTTTACAAAGTTATTAATTTGAATTAATTGTACTCTGTAAAAACTGTCAACTAAATATATTTCATTAGCATAATTTACATTGGTTGGTATAAGAAAAATTTCACTTGGAAGATAACTCCAAATGATTCTATTGAAATTAAAATCACCTAATACATATAACTGCGAATTCAAATCGTCCCTCGAAACATACATAATACGGACTATTTGGCGGGATATAAGATGCACTAATGTGAAGAATACCGGTTTTGCCTTTTATTGAAATTATTAGTTGGTCTATAGCAGTATCAGCTTTATTAAGAGCAACCTGAGACGAATGTATTTCTTTCTTAACAGCTATTAAGACTCCTCCTCCTCGAGAGAGACCAGTGCTTAAACTATTTCGATCTTTGCGAAAATACAGATTCTTATCAAAAAACTCATTATCATGAAAATCTTCGGTTAACCACGTTTCCACGAGAACAATTATATCATAACCACTCTTACAAGTAGCGGCATAAACAGTTGAAGCTTTAGTCGTCATTCCCGACATATTTTGAAAATAAATAGTCAAAGATTGCTTTGTAGAGCGAGCACTACTATTCAAACATGGAATAGCTTACTCATTATTAGTACCTGAGTTAACACTCACACATTCTTCTGCAGGTACACAGCCTTTTGAAAAAAACGAAACGGCCTCAATTTGACATCAGACGGCCAAATTGATGCATCAAGAACAATCTTAAAGTTTTTTTTTTGACACTGAGTCAAGCACTGTGCGTGTGGATGTGTGAATTTTCAGCGATCAGCTGTTAGTTGCGCTACTTAAGATTTAAAATGATTGGGGATGTCTTCATTAGCTCCTTGCGCGGGGTAATGTAGCCAAGTAATTCACATCTGCGCGACACTTCCCTATGCGGCATATTTGCCTAGTTGATCAATTCGAATCGCTGTGCCGGGTCTCGCAGTTCTGCTGACGCTAGGATTGATTTGCCTCATAAGCATTTATGCAAAGGATATTTTGCAGCACAAATCAGACACACAAGATTGCCTCATAAGCATTTATGCAAAGGATATTTTGCAGCACAAATCAGACACACAAGATTGCGCATTGCGCATGTAAATAAAAGATCAGCTCTTTTTTATGGGCAATTTTAACGTAATTTTCCTTTAGCTCTTGTTTTTTTCTCTCTTTCTTTCATTCGTTCAAGCAGTCAAAAGTGACGTAGTTGCGCAGAACGAAACAATTTTGAACTCGTCAATGCGCAATCTTATATTGGGATTTGTGATTTTGCAGTGAGGTGCAGTGTGGCGTAGTACTGATGACTGTGGCCTCACCTTTAATCGTTATCTTAGTGAAGTATCACAAATCAATCAAGAAGATGCCGCATTGCGCATGTAAACATTAGATCAGCTGTTTTTTATGACGTATGAATTGACTCTTTTCCTTTAGCTCTTTTTTCTCGCTTTTTTTTTTATTCGCTCCAGAGTCAACTATGACATAAATGCGCAGAATGGAGCAATTTTGAATTCATGAATGTGCAATCATTCTAGGTGATTTGTGGTGTAGCGTCACAAATCACAACCGAACACTACGCATTCACGAGTTCAAAATTTCTTCGTTCTGCACCTTACGTCACACTTGACTGCTTGAGCGAATGAAAGAAAGAGAGAAAAAAACAAGAGCTAAAGGAAAAGAGTCAACTCATATGACATAAAAAACCGCTGATCTAATGTTTACATGCGCAATGCACCATCTTCTTGATTGATTTGTGACACTTCACTTAGATCATGATTAAAGGTGAGGCCACAGTCACGTGACGTGGTTCCGGCAATGTACTCCACTTCGAAATCATATTCTTCTAAATCTAGTCTTACTCGTGTTAACTTAGATGGAGGACTGTTCATCGAGAAAAGGTATGTTAAAGGGCGATGGTCGATTTTAATTATGAATTTTATGCAATAAACATATGGTCTAAAGAAGGTTATGGCCCAATGGATTGCTGCTAGTTCTTTTTCTATTGTAGCTTTGTTTGTTTCGCCTTTTGTAAAGGATCTAGAAGCGTAAGCAATTGGGAACTGTTTGCCATCATATTCTTGACTAAGGACTGCTCCGCAAGCATACCCACTAGCGTCTGTTGTTATGCAGAGATCTTTATTGAAGTCGGGGTATTGAAAAAGTTTTGGGCTGATTAATGCTTCCTGTAAATAGACAAAAGTTTTTTGACATTCTTCTGTCCAGTCGAAGGAAACATTCTTTTTGCAAAGCCTAGTTAATTTTCTTGAGTATTCTGCGAAATTCGGTACAAATCTTTTGTAATAATTGCAGAATCCTACGAATCTTTTAACTTCATCTGCTGTTTTTGGTGTTGGGTAATTTTGAACTGTTTCAAATTTGCTTGGGTCTGGTAGTATTCCTTCGCTTGTGCATTTATGTCCTAAATAAGTTACTTCTTCGTTGAAGAATAGGCATTTATCTGGATGTAGTTTTAAGTTGTATTTTCTACAAGTAGAGAAGACATCTATTAAGTTTTTTAGCATGTGTTTTTCTGAACACCCTAGTACAACTAAATCATCCATATATAGGAATGCTTGGTATGATGACACAGGCCTGCGAATGCCAGTGTCATCATTCCTTGGAATGAGTTTGGTGCTTTTTTTAATCCAAAGGGTAGTCATTTGAATCTATATGTGCCATTTTCTGCTGTGAATGAGGTTATATCTCTAGAATCTTGGTGTATTTCTATTTGGTGAAAACCTGAAATAAGGTCAAGGCATGAAAAATATTTTGCTCTTCCAAGTTGGTCTAAAATATCATCAATTCTTGGAAGTGGGAATTTATCCGCTGCTAGTTTTTTATTTACTTGTCTGTAGTCAACTACCAGTCTCCATCTTTTTTCAGTATTACCTGGTAGTGATTTATTAGGTACCAGTAAAATTGGGCTGTTGTATTCTGATATTGAGGATTCTATAATGTCATCTTCGATTAATTTATTAACCTGTTTGCTTATTTCCCCTTTTTGTGTCTCGGGCAATCTATAGTTTTTTATGTATACTGGTGTATCACCTTTCATGTGTAATTCTTGCTTGTAAAAATTATTAGAGGAAATTGGTTCTGTTTCCAGTGCAAATATGTCTATGTATTCTGTGCATAATGATGTTAATTGTGAATTGACAAATTTTGGGACATTTTTAGTTAATCCTTTTAATTTTTCTGTGTCATTACTCTGATTACTGTGTGTGTTTGTTTTAATTAAATTGTAGTCATCAAAATTTTCAGTATGTATTTTGTAATTTTGAATAGTTGTGTTTTTATGTGTGGTGTTCATAGTTCTGACAAAAGTTTGTTCTTTATTTGTGATTGTGTTCGCTATGAAAATGCCTTCAGATAATTGTTGATGGGGTATGAAGATGGTTTTATTATGAGTGTTTACTGTTACTTGTCTAATGACTTCAGATCTAGCAGGGATCGTAATTGTGTTAGCAGACAGATAACTTGTTAAGTACATCGTGATTGTTTGGGGAAAATCATATGGTCTTAGGATTAGTTTATCCTCTGTTTTGCCATAATCTAAAATACAATTTTATTTCTTTATAAAGTCCAAACCTATTATTCCATCGCACGGTATTGGAAAGTTGTCTTCTACGACGTGAAATTTATGATAAATTAGATCATCGCCTCTTAAATCAGCTTTAATTATGCCTAATGTACTGGTTATACCTTGACCAATGCCCTTTAAGTCTGTTATTTGTTCTGTATTGATTTTTGTATGATTAAGTACTTGATTCTTTTTAATTATGGAGATATCTGCTCCTGTGATATTGAGTTATTTAATGATGTTTTTGTAGATATATAACTATTTAAGTGTAGATTTAGTACACATATTTTTTTATCTACTGATTTTGAAGTGGAGTTTCTTGGTTTTCCTGCTGGGTACAATTTCGCACGTTAGGCGATTGTACTGTCTATTGTTATTTTGGATTTGTGATCTTCTTTGGGAATTATTATTGTTGTTATTTCCTCTAAAGTTGTTATTAAATCTTGGCTGGTATCTAAATCTCCTACCTCGGTAACCTCCACAGCTGTTACTTTGGTAACCTCCACGGAAATTACTCCGGTATTGGTTTTGTTGACGAATGTTTAAAATTATTCGAGCTGCCTGTGATTTCTGTGCAGCTGTTTGTGAATTTTGAAATTGCGTCGTTCATTGTTGTGAACGTTCCCGCTTGCATAATCATTTTCACTTTATCATTGGAGCATTTCTTACACATGGCCTTTACTGCTGCTTGCGTCGAATATCTCGTTGCTAAGTCTGGGTTAAGTCCATCCGAGATATAAGCTCCTTCCAATGATCTAGTGATTTTTTCTATTTCAGCAGTATACTGGTTTGCAGTTTTGCTGCGTTTAGCTGTTAAAACTGCTACTGATTCTCCCTTTATTGCAGTTTTTAATTTTTGTTTTATTTGTGCGATTGTATTTTCGTCACTTATGAAATTCCTTGCCGTGCCTTTTAGTTTTGTCTTTATCATGATTATCGCTAAAGCTTCATGATTATCCTTGATTTGGTCTAGAATATCAAGAGCATCTAAGAAACTGTGCAAATTTTCAAGCTTGCCATCAAACTCTGGCAGCACTGATGAGGCAGTTTTGATAAACTCTACTACTGTTTGTGCCATTGTGACGTTTATGAGTCGGTTATGCAGTGGTTTATGTTCTTCCACTGATGAGGTTTGACTTAATGATGGTGAAGGGGTACGGTTTCTTGAAGGTTCAGTTAGAACGGAGTTAAAATCAATTTGGAAACTTTCTTCTATAGTAGTTGGTATGGGGATTTCAATGTTATATCTTGAAGATATGTTATATAATGAATATACTAGTTTATCCCGTACTGTTGAAAAAATTTGTTGAGCCTCTTTTTGGTGATCGTTAGTAAGTATGTGATTTACTTTACTAATCAAATCTTTTACAACATTTAATGCTTCTAAAATTATGTTCAGATGTTTTGCTATCGTTTCTGTTGTTATGGTAATATTCTTGTTTATGCATTTGTATGATTTATCGGCTTTTAATTTTTCTTCTGTTAGTTTATTATGGATTTCTTGCCATGTATTCATTTCTCTTTGAAATTTCCTTTAAACTCTTTGTACATTATTTAATTGTCTCAATTTGTTTTTTATATAATTTTTTATTAGTATTGCAATTGCGACAATCAAAAATGTAGTTACACAAACAAAAATAGTTAACCATTTATCGGAGGTTTCTTCTTTATTTTCTATAATTGCTTTTGGTTCGTATTTGACCAATTTATTTTCGAGATTGTTTTCTGTATTTTCCTTACCCACTTCGTATCCTGCAATACCTATTAGTATACCATTTAATATGGTTTTCCACCATGCCATTTTTTTTTAAATTAATGAAGAAAATTTGTATTAAGTTTTTATTTATTTATTTATTTATTTGTCAACCAATATATGACTTAGTATTATGTTTTAAATCTACAATTCGTAATTTTGTTTTAAAAATTTATTTTTCATTTGGGAAGACCATTCGTAACATCCTAGCTGTTTCCTCTTCCCTTGTTGTAGGGTTTTTTACATCTTCTATTGTAGGTTCCTTAGTTTTTCCTATTTTCTTCCAAAATAATTTTAACCATTGCAATTTTCTTTCATAATCTACCTTTCCCGTATCTATAATTACTTTATCTTCCCATGCAATGGGGTGTCCCCAGTATTTAGCTTGAATTCCAATTTACTCAAAAAGTTATATATATTTATATATATATATATATATATATATATATATATATATATATATATATATATATAATATTTATTTTTTGTTTCTCAGTTCTTTAATTTTCTTTTTTGTATTTGTAGTTAAATTTAATTGTTTGAAGGTTGCAGCTATCTCTCTCTTTATTTTAAATTGTTTACCTCCCCTTTTTCTTTTTCTATAGTAATTGGTGTCGGACCCTGTTTGGTGGTGTTACGAGTTTTAACAACCTCCTCAGAAACTTTTATGAATTCCTTTATAGTGTCTTCACACTTTGTAAAAATTCTGTGAAATTCTTCTTCCGTTTCTATTTCTAGCATACTAGAGAGATAACTGAGCTTCTTTATTATTTTTTTTTTCGGATTAAGAAAAAAAAAACTTGTTCAAAATTTAATATATATATTCTTCCTACAAACTTTTCTTTAAAATTTTAACAAAGTAGTTTTTTACATTTATTTTTATTATTAATTTCAAGTCCTATTTTTTTTTTTTAATTCTCGTGCAAAAACTTTCGTTTTTGCTAATGGTTTAGCGTCCGTAAAAGCCGCCCAATTTATTTCTAAATATACTTATTAGTACTGCTTTCAGCCGGTCATGCCACCAATTGGTCCTGCAGAATATTGCTGTTTAAAATGTGTCCTTTCAATCCGTTTATTCCACTTCGCCTTAAATGTTATTTGCCTTCTGCATTTGTTTATTCGTTATTTTGTTGTTAACATTGCCCTCATGCTGATATTTTTTATCGTATTTGTGCTGCGATAGCAGTTGTAATCCTTTATATCAGGATCCTTTCAACTTTTGCCGGGATGGTAAAATTATTAACTTTTTTATACTTTGTTTTTTAAAGTTTCTTGGGCAGGATCTCTGAGCAGCTAAATCTTTTAAGCGATATTTGCTTGGTCAGCAAATCTTATGCTTATTGCAGATATAACTGGCAGGATCTTTTCCTCCAGCAAGATCTTTAGCAGTTTTTGCTGATTTTTGATCAAACTGGCAGGATCGCCATGAAAGGTTAAAATAAGAAGAATGTAGAGACTTTGGTAGTCTAATCAATATTTCCTTTATTACAGAAATTCTTTCTCTTTTATAGCTAATTACTTAACCTACACATTTATAAATATCCTAATACTAACAAACTAAAAATATGTTCATTTGTATTACTATGCATACATGTAGATTTGTATTACCACTATGCATACATATAGATTTGTATTACTACTACCCTGCAAAAATTGTTGGATTACGTGTTCCATTTTCTTCATGTTGGAGTACTCTAAGGCAAGGTGCACACGAGGCTACGCGTATTAGACGCTGCAAGCGAAATTCGTACGCTTTAATGCCGAACACATGCATTTGAATGGAGAGCTGCATACGAGGCGTCAGCTGCATGAAAGCGACAAAGCATGAAATTTTCGTGTAGCTAGGCGTACAGCAATGTTGGTCGCTAGGCGTAAATACGCCTAGAAAAGAGCAAGAAGAAGATGTTTGTTTACAATTTTTCGTCTGCAAACTTGTGTGCTGTGCTTCTGTTGCTATAAATATATTGAATTTATTTCATATAAAAAAATATAAAATGGTCGACGCGACTAAATTCGTTCAATTGTTTGAGAATTATCCTTGCCTATAAAAATAAAATAAATGTAAGGCGCGATAACCTCCGAAGAGATCTAAGGCCGAGCTTCTCTTCCAATTTGCGTCGTGCTCCTCTTCATTTTCCCTACAAATTGGCCGGACGGGACCTACATGTTTTATGCCGTCTCCGAACGGCATCTGCAAGGCAGATGAGTTTTCACTGAGAGCTTTTCATGGCAGAAAAACACCCGGAGCGCTTGCCAAACACTGCCGAGGGGCGACCCCGCTTAGAAAAATTTTCTTCTAATTTAAAAACCTTATTTCTAAAATTTTGATGTTGCTTTACCCGGGGTGCGAACCCAGAGCATACGGTGTGGTAGGCGGAGCACGCTACCATCACACCACGTGGCCGCCACGGTGGCTTGCCTATACAAAAATAATTTAGGAGAATATTCGAAGAAAGATGTTACAGAAAGAGCGTGGGCAACAATTGGTGTGGAAATGAATTGGTCGGGTGTGTAGATTTTGGGTTTCTTTTTATAAATAAAAACAAAGAATATGTCTAAATAGATCTAAATTTATTACACTATTCCTTACAGTGCCTTATTGCAAAGCAAGGTGGAAGAACTTGCGAAATGGCTTTGTAAGAAGTCTCAAGCCATCTCCTAGTGGATCTTCTACTAAAGCGAAGAGGCCTTACTATTTGCACGACATTATGCAATTCGTTCTTCCATATGTAAAACCAGAGGCCCTAAATGAGTTTTGAAATGTACATTTTTCTTTCATACAAATTATATGAAGAAAAAGTGTACATTTTAAAACTCACAGTTACGGAATAGGGCCCCAGTGCATCATTCTGAAAATACCAGCAACATTATCATATCAGAAATGGAAGAACAATATTTGGATGAAATTGAAAATGGATCAATTGCTGACGACAACTACAGCGATTGTGCCCCCACGAAGACAGGGTCTTTGATCTGCAACAACCTAGAATCACATCCAGCCAAAGAAAGCAATTTTGCATTTAGTGCCAAGAAAAGAAAGAAAACAGCCCGAGATGAAGTCGATGTGGCGGTGCTAAATTACCTTAAAACAAAAAAGGGAAATACAACTTCGGGAGATCCAAAAAAATGTTTCTAATGAGCTTCCCGACGTAAGAAGTCTTTCTCTCGAGAATTTGCGCACATTTAAAATTCGATCTATGATGCTGCTAGAGGAGCTTTTAAATGAACAAAGGGCACAATCTGTCAGGCGGGAACTGTTTGATCCAGCAACGTCTTATGGCCAAAATATAGAAGTCTGCACCCCAACTCTTTCGCCCGATGATACTCCAACCTATACTCCAGTACTATTTGAAACAATTGACTGTGAAAATGAAAGAGCCTTTTACACAAACGAGTAAACTTGCGTTTTTGTATATTATTTGTTATATATTTATACTATTATTTAGTTATAAACAGATATTAGAATGGGTATGTTTTCAGTGGGCTGATCTCATAAGTATCTTACTACATAGAAGTAGTCATGAATTAGACGATACAATAGTGAACGAAAAAAGTACCAGTGTTACAAGTGGATGCTAGTTTGAATACATGTACACCCAGGGAAGTAAGTATTGGCACAAGGCCTTTTTGCGGTTTTCACCTAGTTTTGCTTTAGAAAAATAATAACTATATAAATATATATATAAATAAGATGGACTAAAAAATCACATGCTTAAAATGTTTCCCAAAATTTAGAACATGTTTTTGAAATCGGTTTGCATAGTTTTCGTTCTGCAATTCATTTAAGTTTTATTTAAAAATAGTGAAAACAAAAAAGGAAGTAGCTGAAACAACTTGCAATTAATTTTTGCTGCTATAATTTTATTCGCATGTGTACACATAGTTCAAACTAGCCTCATTCACAGAACAGATCGAGTACTATTCGTAATATTATTTGATATGAATTATTATTCACGTTTTTTTTTTCAACTATTTGAATTAAATTTATTGCAATAAATGTTGTTAAATGGAAAGTAAAACATTCTAACAGTTTTTATAAACAATAATTCCACTGCCAGGGCAAAGAAACATTTGGTAATAAAAAATAATTGCTTAAATAGTGTCGTAAGTTTTGTGGGGCAGAATTTTCCATTATGTTTACATTATCGAACTCTGGCAGAGTACTTGGGTTCCGTTGAACTGGTTGCTGGTTTTCGATATCGGGAAGGAAGGTCGTGTATGATATGCCATCTTTTTTCCTTATAAAATTATGTAAGATACATGCACTTTGTATAATTGAAATGATTGTTTCGTACTTTTGGCATCGTATAGGTGTTGGGAAAACTCCAAATTTTTTTGCCATCATCCCGAAACTGCACTCTATGTTCTTCCTACCGCGACTTAGTCTATAATTAAATATGCGCATCTTGTTGACAATGTTTCTTTCCGGATAAGGCCGCATAACATTTTTCCTTAAAGGAAAGGCGTTATCTGCTACGAAATAATATGGAAATTTATTTCCACTGTCGTCATGCGGTAGTTCCTTTGGGGATGGTAAATTATTGTAACTTTCTAACCAACGTCCAAACGTCGAAATTTTAAAAACTCCCCCGTCGCTATTTCGTCCTGCAAATTCGCATTCTATTGATGTAAATATCCCGTCGGCATCGCAACAGGCAAGTAATATTACTGAATGGTAGTTTTTATAATTGAAATTAGCTGAGCCCGAATTTGGATATTTTTGAATTCGCACATGATTTCCGTCGATAGCTCCTAAGCAATTTGGCAGCTGCCATAGATCAGAGAACCGTCCCGCAATATTCTTCCAACGCTCCTCATTTGGCAACGTCATATAACAATCTTTTAATGAATTCCATATAGCTTTTGTTGTTTCTTCAACAATTACTCCGATTGTACATTCTCCTCTTTGAAAATATAAAGCAAGCGCATTGAACGTGCATCCTGTAGCCAGATACCTAAACAAAAAGTTATAAAGAATTTAGACCACGCACATACACAACAGCATGTTCGCCACCAACTCAGTAGTGGCCTCAATTCAAAGAGACTCATATCTAATGAAAAGCTCCGACTCAGAAAATATTCCTATAACAAATCGAATTTATCATCAGAACAGGGTAGCTGTTGTTGTAGCAACACCTAATACTAGGATTTTCAACAGAGTTGGACGACAAAGAAATTACTGCTAGAGTTGTTGGTTCTACATTACAATAGACTCGGTGGTGTATGTCATGCGGATTACATGACGCATGCCGGGCTGATTCTGGATAAGTAAGAATTTACTCTGTAACAATATCGAAGCTGAGCAAGTGACATGGAACTCACTGGGAAGTGTTTAATTACCCCAGGTCCCGGAAGGTTTTGGAGGGACTAAGCACTATTGAAAGTACTTTAACCAGATTATGAAAGGCGAGATGGTATCGGGCCCTGGAAATGTGCGTACTTATCTGCAACGTATGGAAATGCGGTTTAAGCCAACTGTGTTTACAAACCTTTGCGGGCCAGCGCGTATTTATCTGGATAAAACGGTTTTCGGTCGGGAAATCCCGGCTTAGAAAATTTTAGAAGCAGCTTGTTTAGCATATCATTTCGATCTTCAACAAGGAGGAGTTCGTGTTATTTAGATGTCATAACCAAGCATTCCATAGCAGTTATGAGTGTAGAATTATGGTAGGCCTGCAACTGTATCCAGTGGAGGTTATGTAGATCGGAAGACCATACCGGTGGCTCACAAAAAAGATCGGTCGGCCAATTGCGTTCTACATCGTCAAAGGTGTTGCTTTGTACTTTCCCCCAGGTGCTGCAAGTGATTTTGTGTCGCATCTCTACGCAGCAGTTTAAATGGCCTAGACGGTTATGTGCAATTTAGTGATAACGGCGGCTCATAGCTTTCACCACAATCAAATCCAATCGCTCGCTCAATAGTTGAATACAGCAATTGTGTAGGTCATGGAAACAGACTCTTAGTCCCTACCTCCCTTTGCACCATTTGCCAGCACAGAATATATACGTTTGCGACATCCGCCCAATGCAACTCCTGCCATGGACGGTGCCACTTTCCTAGATGTTCTGGTCTCCGCGACGATCTGCACTGCAGACGTGTTCTGGGTATAATGTCCACAGAAAAGATCGTGAGAGCAGAAATGGAGGCGGCCGCTAGTTTATCATACACCACTCTGTGCAATATCATATATTTGATTCCGGCATCGACCGCAGGGACAGTGTCTTAGATCGTCAAGGCTTATCTGTCCGGTCAGGCGATGCAAACCTAGAAATCATCAACATCTATATCCCTTCTGCCACCTGTTGCCCCAGTGGATACCGCCCTAATATCAGCGACTTACTCACTGGCAACAATCGCGTTATCTTAGGCGATTTCAATGCCCATCACGATCTATAGTGTTCAAACTTGCGGGCGGACAGTAGGGGTGAGATGTTGGTGGATCAAATAGAAGAAACGACGTTCTGCACAATAAACGGAGACGCCCCCACACGTATGGTAGGAAGCTGTCTCAGTTCGTCGGACATATCAATCGTGAGCGCAGGACTAGTAAACTGCGTCAACTGGCAGCCGATGGTAACATTGGCATCCGACCACCTGCCTATACTTATTTCGCTCGAGCGTTCAGCTGACTTCATCGTCACAGAAAAACGCACTTTCATTAACTTTAAAAAAGGAAAGTGGGACGAATACAAATCCTTTACAGACAACCGCTTTGCTGCCCTTCCTATCCCGACTGATGCCCGCCTCGGTTCGCTTAACTCCCGCCGGTAGAATTCCGGAAATTCGGCCCCACTTCCCGGCGGAGGCCGCAAGTTTAGCGAGAGAACGTGACCTTATAAGACAGCTCGATCCCGGCGACCCTGAATTAAGGGATATAAAACAACGCATCAGATTGCTTGTGGATGAACACAAGCGGGCGACAATATATAATGTATTCTACGGTCGACAAAGATAGACGGAGGGCCAACAGATACGCACATAAACATAAATTCAGCGCGCAACCAATTACCATCACCACCAAAAAGGTTGGCGATGCCATCGGTCATGCTAATCCATCCAAAGCAGTGGGCTCAGACGGCATAGGCATGCCAATGCTTAAAAGCCTAGGGAAAGAGGGTTTTAAAGATTTAGTGCATGTCTTCAACCTGTCTCTTTCCACCTTTGTCATACCCGAAAAATGGAAAATGGCCAAGGTGGTCCCGCTGCTAAAGCCTGGGAAACCAGCTAACATAGGAGAGTCATATCGCCCGATATCTCTCCTGTCGCCAGTAGCCAAGGCGCTTGAAGCCATTTTGCTCCCCTACTTCAAAGCAAATTTGCAACTAGCCAATCATCAGCATGGCTTCAGAAAACTACACAGCACATCCACCGCGTTAAATGCCATTAGTACTCAAATAAATTGCGGATTAAATCAAAACCCTCATCTTCGGACAATACCCATTGCGTTAGACCTGTCAAAAGCTTTTGATACGGTCAACTATGGCACGTTACTGCAAGACCTGGAAGGGTCTCCCCTTCCTCTAAGTCTTAAAAAGTGGACCGCAAATTATCTGTCTGGTCGGTTAGCATCGGTGCAATTCAGGAATGCAACATCCAAACCAATAGGAATTAAACAAGGTGTGGAACAGGGTGGTGTCCTATCCCCTATTTTGTTTAACTTGGAGAGCATGCAACCGCAATTGTACCGAAAATCCAGAGGCGTAATAAAATCCTCAAACCTCTTGCCGGCAGCACTTCGGGTAAAGATAAAGAAACGCTCATTACCACTTACAAAGCAATTGGCCGGCCGCATGCATGCTACGCGTCCCCGTTATGGTGGCCAAGCCTAAAGGCTACTCACTGGAAGAATTTACAGGCCTGCCAAAATAGCACCCTCAGAACCGCTACGGGCTGTCGTCTTACGTCCCCAGAACACCATCTACATAATGAGGCGAGAATACTCCCCATTAGGGAGAGAAATGAAATGATAACAAAACATCCCAACAGACATCTGATTGATGAGGCTACACCGCCCAGGGCTTATGAGGTCATCTCCGTAAGAATTATGAGGAAATAAGGTACCTGAGGACACAGCCATATAAAGCTAAAAACCACAAACAGGTCCTCAGTGAAATCCACAAAGAGTCGGACCTCTATGCCAGGAATATCCCAGTGAATCCAGTACTTAAAGAACAATACCAAAAACTAGCAGAAGAGGAACGACCACTGTTAACACAACAACAGGAGAAACGCACTCTGCCTAGGGAAACGCGAATCACTCTAGCTCAACTTCGATCTGGATACTGTAACCGGTTAAACTCTTACATATCCAGAATCAACCCCGACATGCAAAATGTATGCCCCGCTTGTAATGTGTCCCCACATGACACCAACCATCTCTTTAATTGTAATGTGGAACCAATGCCTCTAACACCCCTTTAATTATGGTCCACCCCTGTCGAAACAGCAAGTTTCCTTGGACTCTCGTTAGAGGATATTGATGGCAATTTGTGATCGGTCGCAGCTATTAGGTGGGGCGAAACATTACTACTACAACAACAACAACAACGTTACTGAACCTTTTCCGAAAATGAGGCCCTACACAATTGAATCCCGTACATTGAATGAAACAATGTTATACACATACCTTAATGTTACCATAAGCCGTTCTTCAGGAGGGACACTTTCACGCATATTGGTGTTTTCTTTCTGTATGGAAGCACCAACGAGCATAACCAAATCCTTGAATGTAGCTTTTGACATGCGATAAAATGTCCGGAACTTTGTATCATTCTGAGACAACTCCTTTGCACATACAAACAGTCTACAACTAACATTTTTCTGAATATATGGATGTGCCCAATATTTTCTCTTTGCTTTCTTTTCCTTTCTGCGACGAAGGAAATTTAGCAACACCAATTCTTCGTCGCTGGACATGTTTATCTTGACCGATACAAACAAAAATTGTTATTGAAAACTGCTTTGAATTGAAAATTATTTTTTTTCTCTTATGCGCGGTGGTGAAAACTTTTGTTTTTAATTTTATACAAAATCAACTTTTGTATAATGGCAATTATACAGCATAAATAAATTTTTGTAGCGATGCTTGTAAGTAGCTACGTATGCAGATCTTGAAGCGTAGAGGAATTGTAGCTACATAAAATATCTTGTACGCGTCTATGAGGCGTAGCCTCGTGTGCACCTTGCCTAACAATACTCCTTTGCAATGCGTTTGCGGACCACCATCAGCCGATCATTGCTCGTTTTTTAATGACCGTGATCACGACACGATGACAATCGAACAGAGTTGCCAAAAGTAAAATATTGCATACAAATAACTGATAATAAAATATTACTATGGCAACTCTGATAAAATGCAACTGGTTTTATGTATACATACTATAGTACAGAGAAATATTAGTTTCTTTATTCACGCAAATGCTAAATAACATAAGAAAATTCGTAGTATACAATATAAAAGTTGCATTGCCCCTCTCTATTTACTTTAATTTTAAATTAAATTCACTCCGATAATTCATTCCGACACAGTTCCTCTTTAGTACTTTGGCATATGATCGTCTGTGGGTGCTCCGTGGAGTGCTACAGTGAGAGTACTTTGGAAAGTATTCTCACGTATGTACTATTGGATTACTCACAACCAAAGCGAGAGTGGGATCATGTACTCCTCTCCTAGGACAAGGCAATGTTAATTGGAGCACATTTTTTGTATGAATACAGATTAGTTTTGGTACACTCCTATAATCTCAAAGGAGTATCCTTACACTATTTATGGAGTACTCGCGTTTTTTGAAGGGTATTAGATTCTTTATTCACGCAAATCCTAAATAACATAATAATATTCTTAGTATAACTATAGAAGTTGTATTGCGCCTCTTCATTTACTTTCATTTTAAATTAAATTTGGGCTTAAAAGACATTAGTATTACGCTCAACCAACGAGTCTTATAAATAAATTCAATCCGATAATTCTTTCCGACAACACAATTCCTCTTTAGTACTTTGGCATAAGATCCTCTGTGGGTGCTCTATGGAGTACTACAGTGAAAGTACTTTGGAAATACTAACAAACAAGGCGAGAGTGGGATCACCTACTCCTCTCCTAGGACATCGCAATGTTAATTGAAGAACATTTATTGTATGAATACAGATAAGTTTTGGAACACTCCTATACTCCCATAGGAGTATTCCTTACACTATTTATGGAGTACGCGCGTTTTGAAGGGTGCACCTCACTGCAAAATCAGAAATCACAAACATAAGATTGCGCATTCAGGAGCTCAAAATTACTTCGTTCTGCGTCACACTTGACTGCTTGAGCGAATAAAAGAATGAGAGAAAGAGCTAAACGAAAATGACGTTTTATTGCCCATAAAAACAGCTGTTCTTTTATTTACATACGTAATGCGCAATCTTGTAATTGTGATTTGTGGGTGGTGAAGAAATACAATAGTATCGATACTTTCTTCTATTTGCTTGTATTTCATCCCTACGGTGTAGTTGTTTAAGGGTAGTATTTGTAAATGAAATTGTGATTTTTACTCTGGTATAATGCTTTATTTGTTGTCTTATCATGGTGGGCTAAAAAATGTTCAAAAGGTACGCTGTATAAGGAATGCATATATGTAAATTAATCAAGACTTCAGTTTGCTAGATATAGTCGAATCGAAAGTTATTCGTTGAGAAGACAACGTTCTGAAAAGATATACGTGGATGTCACTGAAACTCCATCATTTAACCAAATATACGATGACAACTCCAACGAAAATAAAGGGGAATATGTAGATAAATGTGTTTGGAGACCTATTCCAAACATTCGTTTTGGGAATTTTAGCAGTATTTTAAAGAAATTGTCTAAATTTCGTCTCACATGTAAGTAAACTCGGTAATAGTCTATAAAGAGGATCGTCTGCTATAAAGGGTGGCGAAGAATTACTGCCATGATATGAACACTTACCATCAACACTCATCTTGTTCGCCATGACTTGCTCTTAGTTTATTTTATTTACTAAGAGCGTCAATGTCTTCTTTACCAAAGATAAGGAGCTCTATTAAGAACGCATTCGGCTCGCTTTTGTTTTATGTTGTTGTTGTTGTTGGTGTTGCTGCTGTTGTTGCTGCTGTAGCAGTTCTTCGCCCCATCCAATAGGGGAGTGTTATCGATGTGATGGTCCTTTTCCGGATACAGATCCGGTACGCTCCGGTACCATAGCACCATTAAGGTGCTAGCCCGACCATCTCGGGAACGATTTATATGGCCACATTAAACCTTCATGCCATTCCCTCCCTCCCCACCCCCAAGTTCCATGAGGAGCTTGGGGTCGAAAGAGCCTCGTCTGTTAGTGAAACAGGATTCGCCGCGGATAGGTGAGGTTGACAATTGGGTTTGGAGAAGCTATATATTGCGCTGGCAACCTGAAGGGTTGCGCTACACAGCCCCTTCAATCTGGTATTTTAGTTGCCCCTTACGACAGGCATACCTACCGCGGGTATATTCTGATCCCCTAACCCGCTGGGGGGTGTTTTTTTGCTTCATACGGCTGAGTTCTCAGGTGCCGCATTTCCTCAAAATGCTTACGGAGATGACTCCTTAAGCACCTGGGAGGTGTTGGCTCATCATATGTCTGTTGGGATGCCCAGGTTTCTGGGTATTCAACGGGAACTGTTAAGTTAGCATCTCATTCCTCTCCCTGATGGGTAGTATTCTCGCCTCATTATGTAGATGGTGTTCTGGGGACATAAGAAGACAGCCCGTGGCGGTTCTGGGAGCAGTATTTGGCAGGCCTGTAGCTTCTTCCAGTGTGTAGTTAGGTTTGGGTTAGTGACGCGTAGCATGCAATCGCCTGGCCAATTGCTTTGTCAGTGGTAATGAGCGTTTCTTTGTCTTTTCCCCAAGTACTGCCAGCAAGAGATTTGAGGGTTTTATTACGGCTCTGGATTTTCGGTACAATTGCGGCTGCATGCTCACCAAAACGTAGATCCTTATAAAACGTCACACCCAAGATTTTGGGGTGTGGGACAGTCGGCAGCGTAGTGCCATCGACGTCAATGTTCAAAATGGTCCACATTTGGGACGTCCATATTGTAAATAAGGTTACTTCCCGAAGGCTTTGGGAATACAGATCCGGTACGCTCCGGTAACACAGCACTATTAAGGTGTTAGCCCGACCATCTCGGGAACGATTTATATGGCCACATTCAGGGCCGCAGAGAGCCGAGCGGGCCCCTCGGACAGTTCGCGTTTAAACAATGTCATTTACGGCTTCGAAACGTGTTGTCATGTTACCAATCAAACAGTCCAAAAAAACGTAAAAAACTTGCTGTTTGAATTGAGTTTCGGAATCGCACTGTTGTTGTTGTTGTTGTAGCAGTGCTTCGCCCCACCTAACAGACGCGACCGATCACAAACTGTCATCAATATCCTCTAACGGGAGTCCAAGGAAACTTGCTGTTTCAACAGGGGTGGACCATAGGGAAAGGGGTGCTAGAGGCGTTGGTTCCACATTACAATTAAAGAGATGGTTGGTGTCATGTGGGGACACATTGCAAGCGGGGCATACATTTTGTATGTCGGGGTTGATTCTGGATAGGTAAGAGTTTAACCTGTTACAGTATCCAGAACGAAGTTGAGCCAGAGTGACACGCGTTTCCCTGGGGAGTATGCGTTCCTCTTCCGCAAGTTTTGGATACTTTACTTTGAGTACTGGGTTCACCGGGCAATTCCCGGCATAAAGGTCCGACGCCTGTTTGTGGAGTTCACCAAGGACCTGCTTATGTTTTTTCGCTTCATACGGCTGTGTTCTCAGATGCCGTATTTCCTCAAAATGCTTACGGAGATGACTCCTTAAGCCCCTAGGCGGTGCTGTCTCGTCAATCAGATGTCTGTTGGGATGCCCAGGTTTCTGGGTATTCAACAGGAACTGTTTGGTCAGCATCTCGTTTCTTTCCCTGATGGGGAGTATTCTCGCCTCATTATGTAGATGGTGTTCTGGGGACATAAGAAGACAGCCCGTGGCAATTCTGAGAGCAGTATTTTGGCAGGCCTGTAGCTTCTTCCAGTGGGTAATTTTTAGGCTTGGCGACCATATGGGTGACGCGTAGCACGTAATCGGCTGGCTAATTGCTTTGTATGTAGTCATGAGCGTTTCTTTATCTTTTCCCCAGGTACTGCCAGCAAGGGATTTGAGGATTTTGTTACGGCTCTGAATTAACGGAACAATTGCGGCTGCGTGCTCACCAAAATGTAGATCCTGATCAAACGTCACACCCAAGATTTTGGGGTGTAGGACAGTCGGTAGCGTAGAGCCATCGACGTGGATGTTCAAAATGGTCGACATTTGGGACGTCCATGTTGTAAATAAGGTCGCGGAAGATTTAGTCGGTGATAATGCCAGGTTTCGCGAGGCGAAAATCGGAATCACACTCAGGTGATTCGCCAAGTAATTCATCGAACTGGCGCTTTTTATCTTCCTTCTTTTCTCTGCGAAGGTATTAACAACTCCTATACTCCTTGCCAGCACCTTACAACATTTGCTGCATTTCCATCATTCGCAATTGCATCACGTAAATGAATATATTCTGCTCGAAGTTTCTTTTGATTCAGACGGATGAAAAGTAATCTTTCACTTTCGATTTTTGCATACATGTCAACGATGAATTGATGGAAGAGATCACGACATTGGAGAATGTGATTTGTTTGTTCCCCTCTGATCATGATACGGTGAGCATAAAAATCCATGCAAGATACCTGAAAAATGATTTTATGCATCATTGTTGTAATTTCATAATCAGAAGTATTTCACAGAAAGCTCTTGCATAAATTAATTGCTTACTTTTTTTGTTGTCGCTTCGCCTGTGACAAGATTAGTTTGCATTATGTTAAAATGGTAGCCGTCCTGTCCTTGCCAAAATATAATCTGATATTGAAGAGCGTCATAAGATCGGTGCGTTTCACTAACGCGTTGCAAAGTTTCATTTCGTCTACTTATCACAATATCACGATTATTGAACTCTGTTCCGACCATAACAATCGCAACTTCATTGATGGTTGGAGCATTAAAACGTCTTTCGTGTTCACCCGTTGGTATTTTATCTGCTATGATGATGACTTGATAATCATCCGCTGGCATTCTTTCTAATGCTGTCTGAAATAATTGAAGAAATTGGTTGCGTTCATGAAATAGTGTTTGTATTTCTGCAATAATTTCTCGTTTCGATGCTTGATAAATTGCACATCGTTGATCTGCTTCTGTTGTCTCATCACCCATGAAGTATATTTGCAAAAACTTTGAATCATCATCAGGAAGTGGAAGAAGTGAGCCGACTTGATGGTACACTTCTTCCTTGCACTTTAAATGTTGGCATGAAACCACTTTGAACAACATTTTTCGCCCCAAATGATGTCATTTGGAAACAGGAATTGTATTTGCGAATGCTATTCAAAAAATGTTTTGAAAATGTGTTCGTTCCAGAAATGTAAGCTCGATGTGGTTCTGGTGGCTCTTCAAGTGGTGGTAAATTCACTTTTCCAATTGAACAACACATGCCAGGCGCTTCTTTCTGAAACTTCAACGCACGGCAATACACGCAAACTTTATCCATTGGGCCAATCATAACATTTCGATGAGTACTATAGTCACAGTCTTTATTGTAATTGAACCAGGGATGCACCTTAACGTTAAGCTAATCGTTTATCAAAAAATTTCCACCGTTTCCGTTGAAACACTTCGAAATATTATCGATAAAGAAATTATCAAGATAAATTGTATCTCGTTTTTAACTGAAACGAAAAGCTTTCGTTAACGTTAAAAACGTTAACAAAAACGTGATACTTTATGTTTGAATTGTGCTGGCAATGCTATAGCCATGGTGAAGCCGTAAGGTGGTAACAACGAGCGCACATACACACACAAACTCCATATAATTTGTTTGTGTAATTCGTTGGTGGTAATGTCAAAAACACTCTGAGAAATGTTCGTACTGTCAAAATTCATGAGAAAAGTTGCAATCAGCTTGGCTATTGCTTTCACCTTTAATGACTCCGCCATCAATCAGCTTTGCCAGCATAGTTTGAAATTAATAATGAACATAAACGATTTGATTCCGTTTTGATATGGCAGAAAACGAAACGAAATCATTTCGTTAATTTGACGTTTTTAACGTTAATAAACGAAACGAAATGACTTTGTTTCGTTTATTAACGTTAATTATCGTAACGAAATGATATCGGTTCGTTGGTTAAGCATGCCTGAATTGAACGCTTGCAATTTTAAATCTGAACGTAATAATGCTTGAGCATGTTGTAGGCGATCATTCTGAAGACGTATTTCACGTTGCTCATTTGTTTCATTTGCTCTGGCAGTTGAAGTTCTGATTCGGTTTGTTTCATTTGGAATAGAGCGTTGTTGTGGCGTCTCTGATGCTCTGGCAGTTAAAGTTGAGATTCTGTTAGTTTCATTTCGAATAGAGCATTGTTGTGTCGTCTCTGATGCTCTGGCAGTTAAAGTTGCGATTCGGTTAGTTTCATTTCGATCAGAACGTTGTTGCGGTGTTTCTATTGCTGTGCGACTTCCGACTTGAGCTGCTCTTCTTGTCGATCTTCCAAGAGATGATTTTTTTGGTGGCATTTTTTCGAGGTTGGTGCCTGGAAACTGCTTCACAAATAAAACACTTTATTTAGGTTAAACACTTATTATTTATTAGACACTTATTCACTTTTATAATTATAGTCGATGTTCTACGAAACTACCTCGCTTAAGTACTTTTTTTTAGCGACGAACTGTTCAAGTTTGTTGAGCTAACGAATTTGCTTCTGTTATCCCGAAACGTCGGCGCGAAGAAGAAGTATTTAAGCGAAGTGTTCAGTGTTGTCACTCTACCACTATAGTGGTAGATCTACCACTATTTAGGCTAAAATCCGGATCTACCACTCCTACCACTTTTTTTTTTTAAATCTACCACTTTTTTATTTGCCTGCATTTGACTATGTTCTTTAAGTTGCTCACAATGACCTGAAATTACGACTTGGTTACAGAAAATGAAAAAAATGTCTGCGATGATTTTATGTTTGCTGAATTATCGGCATATATGTGCAATTTGGCAGTCCTTCCCCATAGCTCTGCTGGCGCTGAAAGATTGTTTTCACTAATGAATGCAATTAAATCTTGTAAGAGAAATCGTCTAAGTGTATTATGTGAGAAAATCAAATTTTCACCAAAAAAATGTGTGATTTTTATAATACTTATGTACCTTCGAAAGAACTTATACAATTTTATGTAAAATTTAACTTTATTGATGGGAAATTCGTGCCAAAAACTTTGTAATAATCTGATTTTTCGACTGCTGAGTGGAATATCGCCGTATCTCAGCCGCCGTTTCGAAAACGCCCTATTCCAGAAAATTTTGGAATAACGCCCTATTTCAGAACTTGTTTCAAAAACGCTCTATCTCAGCTTAAATTTAATAAATTTGTGACATAAGCTGGGACGTTTATGAAAAACTTTTTGGGCGTTCTTCAATCGAGTTCTGAGATAGGTCGTTTTCAAAAGAGTATGCCTTCGATGTCACGGATGTAAGTTGTAAGATTTAAAAAATAAATTGTTTTAATGCACAAGTCTATTTCATTAGATTTGGGCTATTGGTACTCGTTGGATACCATTGAAGTAATTTGTTATTTTAAGGTTTCTTAGTAATATTATTATATGTTTGAACTATGTGTTATGAAAAATAGAATATTTGGAGACTGTAATTGTAGTCGTATCCACACATGGTTTGTTAAAGTTCTTGTACGGTAGTTCGCATTTGATTATCAATTTCAGCTGTTAAGGTTTTTGTAGTAATTAAATTTTCAAACTTTTAAGACTAGTGCTTTGATACTTATTCTAATAGTTTATCAAAAAAAAAAAAACGCCTAAAAACTACCGACTGCTAACTTCAGAATTAAAGTCACACTATTATTTAATTATATTTTTATACTCAGTTGGGCAGAGCTCACAGAGTATATTAACTTTGATTGGATAACGGTTGGTTGTACAGGTATAAAGGAATCGAGATAGATATAGACTTCCATATATCAAAATCATTAGTATCGAAAAAAAATTCGATTGAGCCATGTCCGTCCGTCCGTCCGTTAACACGATAACTTGAGTAAATTTTGAGGTATCTTGATGAAATTTGGTATGTAGGTTCCTGGGCACTCATCTCAGATCGCTATTTAAAATGAATGATATCGGACTATAGCCACGCCCACTTTATCGATATCGAAAATTTCGAAAAATCGAAAAAGTGCGATAATTCATTACCAAATACGGATAAAGCGATGAAACTTGGTAGGTGAGTTGAACTTATGACGTAGAAGTGAAAACTAGTAAAATTTTGGACAATGGGCGTGGCACCGCCCACTTTTAAAAGAAGTTAATTTAGCAGTTTTACAAGCTGTAATTTGGCAGTCGTTAAAGATATCGTGATGAAACTTGGCAGGAACATTACTCTTATTACTATATGTATGCTTAATAAAAATTAGCAAAATCGGAGAACGACCACGCCCACTTTTTAAAAAAAAATTTTTTTTAAAGTCAAATTTTAAAAGAAAAGTTAATATCTTTACAGTATATAAGTAAAGTATGTCAACATTCAACTCCAGTAATGATATGGTGATATGGTGCAACAAAATACAAAAATAAACGAAATTTTTAAAATGGGCGTGGCTCCGCCCTTTTTCATTTAATTTGTCTAAGGTACTTTTAATGCAATATGTCGAACAAAACATTACCAATCCTTGTGAAATTTGGTAGAGGCCTACATTCTAGGACGATAACTGTTTTCTGTGAAAAAGGGCGAAATCGGTTGAAGCCACGCCCAGTTTTTATACACAGTCGACCGTCTGTCCTTCCGCTCGGCCGTTAACACGATAACTTGAGCAAAAATCGATATATCTTTACTAAACTCAGTTCACGTACTTATCTGAACTCACTTAAATTGGTGTAAAAAATGGCCGAAATCCGACTATGACCACGCCCATTTTTTCGATATCGAAAATTACTAAAAATGAAAAAAATGCCATAATAATATACCAAATACGAAAAAAGGGATGAAACATGGCAATTGGATTGGTCTATTGACGCAAAATATAACTTTAGAAACGCATTCTAGAGTCACCCCTGGTCCACGCTTATGTTGATATCCCGAAAAGGCGTCCACGAATAGAACTAAGGCCCATTCCCTTTTAAAATACTTATTAACACCTTTCGTTTGATACCCATATTGTTCAAAAGCATTCTAGAGTCACCCCTGGTCCACCTTTATGGCAATAGTCCACCTATAGAACTAAATCCCCCACGCCCTTTTAAAATAATCATTAACACCTTTTATTTGGTACCCATATTGTACAAACGCATTCTAGAGTCACCCCTGGTCCACGTTTATGGCGATATCCCGAAAAGGAGTCCACCCATAGAACTAAGGGCCATTCCCTTTTAAAATACTTATTAACACCTTTCGTTTGATACCCATATTGTACAAAAGCATTCTAGAGTCAACCCTAGTCCACCTTTATAACGATATTCCGAAAAGGCGTCCACCTATAAAACTAAGGCCCACTCCCTTTTAAAATACTCATTGACACTTTTCATTTGATACCCATATCGTACAAACAAATTCTAGAGTCACCCCCAGTCCACCTTTATGGCGATATCTCGAAATTAACACCTTTCATTATTTACTCATATCGTACAAACAAATTCTAGAGTCACCCCTGGTCCACCTTTATGGCGATATCTCGAAAAGCGTCCACCTATAGAACTAAGACCCACTCCCTTTTAAAATACTCATTAACAGGGGGACTCATGAAAGCATATAAACTTATAAGGTGTAAAATTATATGCATTTACACACGCTGTTATATGAACGCACCTAGTAATACTCTTGATAAACTGAATTGTCGATCAGCTGTTTTACTGTCAAAAAAAATTTTCATTATTATTATTAATTAAAAATGGTAAGATTAAGTGAAAAATTAAAACTAAAACGTCTTTACAAAGATATTCTTGTAAATGACTTGCTGATGTTGGAGATTTCTGATGAAAATGACGGTAATATTTGTGCTTTTGGCCAGATGGCTTGTGTAATAACCATTTCCATTGCAGAGAATAAAAAAAGGAAAGAGGACGAAATTTGGGAGGATTTCACGTTTGCTATGGTTGCGTTCACTGAGATAAGGTATGGGTGTGACTTTTTTCACCATTCCGTCCCTAAATCTCACCAGTTTTTGCAAGACGTATGGCCTGCCTTAGATGAAGGAAGGTTTCGAACAATTACTCGAGTTAGCCGCTCAACGTCCCAAGTGTTGTATGACTTGATCAAGGACGACGAAATATTCAACGGTCCGCGCTCTTGCAAGCAGTTCTCGCTAGAAACGCAACTTTTAGTTGTTTTATATCGCCTGGGCTCAAGTGGAGAGCACCCTCTCACGATAAGCAAAATTGCGAGTTTGTTTGGTGTTAGCGATGGTGGAGCAATACAGGTAGAACTTAACATTTTTTTTGAAAAAATAATAATTAATACAAAATCTTTATACAGAACATGACGAACAGAATATTTGAAGCCATTTTAAGGGTGAGACAGCAGTTTGTGTACTGGCCAGACAGTGCTGAGCGTCAAAGTTTAGTAGCTGAAACTTTTGACGAGTTGCCCCACTGTATTGGCTATGTTGATGGCACTGAAATAAAGTTAGCCGAGAAACCGCTTGATGATCCGGAAGCTTACTTTTCTAAGAAGCATGTGTATTCATTGAAAGCGCAGGCTGTGTGCGACTATAAGCTACGAATCCGTCATTTGGTGCTCGGCTTCCCTGGAAGCGTCCACGATGCCAGAATATACAACAATTGCAGTTTAGTGACCCAAGCTTCAAGCTTGTTTACAGGTGCACAATGGCTGGCAGGCGACATTGCTTATAAATTAACAAGTACTGTTATAACCCCCTTCAGATCCACCTCTACAGAAATAACTTCGCATCAGCGAAATGCATTTAACCGCCAATTTAGCCAATATCGAATAAGAATTGAGCATTGTTATGGTATATTGAAGGAGCGCTTTAACAGTTTAAAAGAGCTCAGAGTTACGATACGAAATGTTGAGTTGGTTAAATTTGCTTGTAGGTGGATATTAGTATGTGCAATTCTACACAACATTGTCATACAGCAAAAATACGATAACATTGACATAACCGACATAACTGAGGGTGATATTGGTGGCGAGGATGAAGAGGGGCCTGAAACACCAAATTGGTCTAGCAGCGAGGGTGAAGCAAAACGGCGTGCTATTCTAACTTTTATGCACGCATCACATTAACAGAACTACACATTTCTATCCTTATCCCTCTCTCTACACCTATAACCATACCAACCTCTCTCCTTTCCTTTTTATTCCTTCCACTTACTCTCTTGTTCTTCTTCCTCTTCATCTCCCCAATTTTCATCCTCCCATCAATTTTTCTCTCCGTCTTTTCCACTGCCTCTGTTTCTTATGCTATCCTTATTCCTATTCCTGTTCTAATTTTTATTTCTATTCCCCTCACTCTCTCTACAAAATCACACACACATATTAATTTTTGTTATATGTTTGGAAAACTCCACAATCAATATTGTAATTATTCATATTTATTAATTTTTATAATTCATTACATTTGAATTCGCTTTTATTTTGTAATAAAAAATTTTAAATTAAAGAACTGAAAATGTAAAATTTCATTAAACAAAAATACGATTGCACTGAAATTTTTAGTTTCTTTAAAAAGTGCTGATGTAGGCAGATTTGTTGCCATTAATATCTGATTAAATATAATTAATCTTAATGTTAGTTAAGTGAAATTAAAGTTGGTTAGCAGAAGTTGATTCTAAATGGGTGGACAATAGTGGTGATATTTTTTATATCTATTTTATTGAATTTACTGAAATAGCGAAGGTTCTAACGAAAATGGAAGACACCAACACATGGCTGATAATTAATTTTAACAAATGCTAAGAGAGTAGACGTGTTCTTACTTCGCTGCAATAAAATACATTTAGAAACAGATATACGTCATTTTAATTATTTAAATTACGCGGAAGTTCTTAGTTAAACCATTTGCAACCATTTTGTGGAAACCGTTTTTGTCATATTTTGCTTGCTTTTGAAATACGTAAATAAATTTAATATAAATTCACAATATGGCTCAAAGACCAAAGACTAAAACTACTCGGCAAACAGCGGCGGCATCTTCCCCACTTCTCACTCCAACGTTTGCTAAATCTTCAACAATTGAGAGTCCACCGCCAATTTCGAGTGAGATTTCGCGCCTAGAGGCAAAAATGATTCTGTGGAAAGAGATCATCGTGGAACATCTAAAAGAGTCAGAGGAGCGAGTTTTGCAGAGAGTTGGTGAGTTGGTAGCGGAGATAGCAAATTTAAAAATCAATTATAGCAAAATGGAAAAAAGGGTTGAGTTGGCTGAAAGTGAATGTAGACAGCTTAGATCAGATGTAATTTCTTTAAAAAGCCAGCTCAGTGAATGCCAACATAATGCGGTGCTGTCTGATTTATTGTTAAGTGGGGTCCCCCAAACGCCAAATGAGGATTTGTCTGGAGTATTTCAGAGCATATGTCGCACGGTTCAAATAAGCGCGCCAACAATACGTGATGTTTTTCGAATTAAAAAGAGCAAAAATGGCAACTCACCCATAATAATAAAGCTCAATTCGCCTACCGAACGCTCTTTGCTTTTAAGAGCAATTGCGAATTTTTGTAAAACAAACAAAAGGCCATTGACACTCAGTGATATTGAGCATAGTGGAAATGGCAAAATATTTGTCCATGAGTGCCTAACGAAGAATAACCGCGAGATATTACAGTATGCATTGCAACTGAAAAAACAGAAGCGAATCACTGCTGTTTTCTCAATTCGTGGATGTGTGTATGTCCGCGCTAGTCAACAAAGCGAAGCGCAGAAAATTAATGACAGAGAGAGCGCTGATAAAATTGCAGCAGTCAGCACATAGAAAAGTACTCAACCATAAACATATGATAAACATGACTTACTCATTATTGATTTTTTGTTTATTCTCAATTTTTATTACTTCTTTTTTTATGGTGTTTATTTCCCTAACTTTACTCTTTATGTTCTCAATATTTCTAATTGATTTTTACAGCTTACTTAAAATCATCCAGCTTGTTTATTTTGATTATGGATAAATTGACCAATGATTGTGCTGACAGTGGGCATGTAAAGTTCATACTGAGTCAAATTTCAAAAGAACATGCATTTAATTTATGTCACCTAAATACACGTAGTCTTACGGTTGAAAAATTAGACTATCTTTCTTATGTATTTGCTGAGCAAAATATTGATTTAATTTGCATCACTGAGACTTGGTTTAGATGCAGTGTTGATGATCGGTCATACGCGATTAATGACTATGCATTACTGCGAAATGACAGAAAAGGCAATATTCGTGGTGGTGGAGTTGCAATTTATTGCAAAGAGGTTTTAAACCCAAAGATAGTTTATTGTTCAGATGACGCAAGTGTGGTTGAATATATTTTCATTGAAATAGGTGACTCACGAACAAACTGCTTCGTAGCGTGTATTTATAACCCGAGTAGGACTAACGATTTGGAAGATTTATTTAAGAAAATTTCTGAATTTACAGTTAAATACCAACATGTTGTCATCTGCGGAGATCTTAATGTTGATCTTCTTATTAACGATTCCCGTAGTAGAAGCATTCTTGGTAATTTTCAGGCTTATGACTTGAACATTGTTAACGAGTTCGCGACACGCTTTGCGCCAAATAGTAAACCTAGCATGCTAGATCTTATATGCGTTAACAATACTAAGTTCGTAAACCATGTTGACCAAATTCCTATGGAGGGTATCTCTGACCATGAAATGATTTTCCTATCCTATGGTTTAAAATTTAATGCAATAGAGCACGACATAGAATTGACGTACAGGGATTTCAATGGCATAGTGATAGAAGCATTAAATGAAGAGGCCTCTCGTCTGGACTGGAGTGGATGTTTTTCATTTTCTCAGTTAGATGAAAAGTTGAAATATTTTAATAATCTTGTCCACTACCTCTTCAGTAGATTTGTACCTCTTAAAACCATTAGAGTTCGAAGTAATAAGAAACCATGGTTTACAAGAGAAATTTTAAATCTTATAAAAAAACGGGGTAGAGCATACAGGGAATGGAAGATATCTCAGAGTAAAAACCACTGGGAAGTTTACCGCCTTTTGCGTAACCAAGCTACCCTGTGCATTCGGAATGCCAAGATAGCATACCTCAACACAAAATTTAATAATAATTTGCCCCCTAAAACGCTTTGGCAAAATCTTCGCTTGTTGGGAATATCTAATAACAGTAAAATTCAATGTAATTTTGATCCAAATGAAATGAACCAACATTTTTTGGGCAGTAGTTCTGATGGTAATACTAATGATAGTATCGATAATATGTCTTTCAGTGTAGGCAGTGCACCAAATATCAATCGCTTCGATTTCTCAGTGGTTACAGAGGCTGAAGTGTTAAACGCTATATTTGCTATTAAGTCGAATGCTGTAGGAATCGATGGAATTAGCATACGATTTATCAAACTGATCCTTTCTGTTGTTATCTCTCCGCTTACTCACATTTTTAATTTTTCTGTAACTAGCAGTAGTTTTCCTAGTCAATGGAAAATAGCCAATGTTGTCCCGGTCCCCAAAACTAAGTCTCCGAGCTCCTGCAATGAGTTTAGACCGATAAGTCTGTTGCCTTCTTTATCGAAGGTATATGAGAAGTTATTGGCAACGCAAATAACTGAACATATAACTACGAATAACTTGCTATCGGACGTCCAGTCGGGATTCAGAAGAGGGCACAGCTGTGCGTCATCCGTGTTAAAGATTCTTGAAGATATACGTCCAGCCTATGACAATAATGAACTTACTGTGTTAGTACTACTGGATTTCTCCAAAGCGTTTGATACGGTTGATTTCAAAATACTTCTTTTCAAGCTCGAAGCCAGCTATAATTTCAGCCCTTTTGCAATCAAGTTAATGCGAAGTTATCTCCTCGAGCGATTTCAACAGGTTCAATGCGATAACCAAGTCTCTAGTCTAAAACCAATCACATCTGGTGTTCCACAGGGATCGATCCTAGGACCATTATTGTTTACACTCTTCATCAATGACATAGTTACTTGTTGCCACAATGCCTCCATACATTTATATGCAGACGATACCCAATTATACATGTCTCGACCTATCGGTCTTTCCGAAGATTTATTTGCTAGACTGAATGAAGACTTAAGACGTATAGCAAACTGGGCTAACCTAAATAAACTATCTCTCAATGCAGCTAAATCTAAGGCGATTACGTTAGAAAATACATCAAATGACGTAAACAACTTTCCTGATATTATTCTCAATGGAGATAAAATTATTTTTCATAATGTGGTAACTAATTTAGGTTATAAAATCAACTCTAAACTGACTTGTGTTGACCATATCAACCTTGTGGTGAGGAAGATATATAATACCTTGCGTAATTTATACAGAACTGCCTATTTGTTACCACGAGACGCTAAGATGAAACTGGTCAAAGCTCTAATAATACCTCAAGTCTCTTATGGTGAACTAATATACGGTAACCTGGACTCAATGTCACTCAACAAATTACAGCTGGCCTTTAACAATGTTGCCCGGTTTGTTTATTCTAAAAAGAAATTTGATCACATATCTTCTTATGCAATGCAGATTCTTGGATGCGATATCTATAATTTCCTAAAAATGCGAAATCTCTGTTTTTTGCATAAGCTAATACACTCACAAAAGCCGCCGTACTTATTTAACAAACTAAGTTTCTGCCAATCTACACGGACTTTGAATCTAGTAGTCCCGAATTTTAGGTACACAACGTCATCCAGAATGTTCTTTGTCAGTACAATCCGTCTATGGAACTCACTCCCATACGCAACTAAAGCTATTAGGAAAGCAGGATGTTTTAAGCAGGCAGTATTATCTTTTCTCAACTCTTAACCTACCTTTTAATTATATATCTTTATCCTTGTCACAAAAATTTTGAACTGAGGATGTTTAATTGTTAAAGAATAAGTTTATTTTATTATATTTTTAACTCTTGTATTTGCGTTATATTATATTAGATTATATTATATTATATTATATTACTCTACTTTTATTTTTGATAATGTGATACGATTGATGTACTATCAAAAGACTATGTCTTACTTGTACAAAAACTCAAATAAATAAATGAAAATGAAATGAAATTCATTTTCTAAAAATTTATATTACCTTACAAAAACAAACAAAATCATTTTACTCACATATTTTTTGTTCAATAAAGCAGGTAAATTAATAGTCGTGAATCTAGCTGCCAGAAAATGACTTTTATTCATAGTTGAGCACAATGCATTAGGGTTTAATTTCTACTACCCCTAAATTTTTGGATTTAAATTAAATTTTCCACTACCATTATAATTTTAGTGTAACGTTCTCTACTAGCATTAAATTTTTTACCATTAAACAATTAAGTAGTAGTCCAAATTGTTTTCATTACCATGAAAAAATTTAGTGGTAGTGGAAATTTAAATCTAATGCATTGTTCCCAACTATTCTATCATAGTATCATAGCTAAACTTTGTCTCGGTGGGCTTCACTATGACAATAAGTGTCCGTGTGTCCGTCTGCTTGGTTAAAATACAAGAATGAAACTACTTAAGCTTACAATCAATTTCATACTTCTTCAATCGTTCCTGACTTTCTAATTTTAATTTTTCGATTTGTAATTTCTCTTCTTTTTGTATTTCAAGTTCCATCTTTCTTAATTCAATTTGATTTTTCAATTCAAGCTCTTTTAGTTGTACTTTATTTTTTCCCTTTCCCTCTCAAGCTCTAATTTTTGAACTTCTAACTCCAGTTTCTTCCTTGAATAAGAAGAAGGTCGTTAAAGGTGTTAGTAGTAGGCATTTTTTTCCGTTTGTTTTTTTCGTTGTTGAATCGGTGATAACGTTCTGGTTTGTGGCAATTTATGCTCAAAAGTGCTATGTTGTGTATTGACCGGTTTTGCATTACACATTCTGTTCTGCTTGTGCTGCGTTAAATCAACACTACTTTGAAGACAAAGAGGCTCAGGAGTACTAGTTTGGCTTCTGGCGACAGGCTCAAAGACGGAGTCCTGTTCTGGTTCTGTGTCTGTGACACAGGAAATTGAGTAGGAATGGTCGATTGTCATTTGCGTATCAATTTGGCTGTCGAAAATAAACGGCGGGCTTACATTTTTGCGCTGCCCAAATATATCAGCAAGCATATCGAAATTTGGGCATATTTTTTTATGTATGCTGTCACACTAGACTCGTCACCACTGGCCAACAAACCAGACCCCGTCTTGATCTTCCAATCGAGAGCATTTTGCATTTTAATGACATCCATTATATTTGTCCTGGCGGCCACCGTGGTGTGATGGTAGCGTGCTCCGCCTATCACACCGTATGCCCTGGGTTCAACTCCCGGGCAAAGCAACATCAAAATTTTAGAAATAAGGTTTTTCAATTAGAAGAAAATTTTTCTAAGCGGGGTCGCCCCTCGGCAGTGTTTGGCAAGCGTTCCGGGTGTATTTCTGCCATGAAAAGCTCTCAGTGAAAACTCATCTGCCTTGCAGATGCCGTTCGGAGTCGGCATAAAACATGTAGGTCCCGTCCGTCCGGCCAATTTGTAGGGAAAATCAAGAGGAGCACGACGCAAATTGGAAGAGAAGCTCGGCCTTAGATCTCTTCGGAGGTTATCGCGCCTTAAATTTATTTTATTTTATTCTATTTGTCCAAGACTTCTTGCCATTGATTTTATTCTTGTGTAGAAGCGTTCGGCTGTCGGCTTCTGAAATAACAAAATATTTGAATATAAGTATTTACATCATTTTGCCAAAGTAGGTAGATCATAGATTCCTAGTAAAAGAATCACAAAACCAACGTACATACGGCCACAATTATGCACATGTACATATGTATACAACAGACTGTCCCAGCCTGAACGGCGATATTTAGTTGAAACATGTAACAGCAACGCTGGGTCAGTGCAAGTTGGCATAAAATACGCAATAAACAATCACATATAAATATGTAAAAAAATATGCGACACATTGCTCCTGGCCAAGGCTGGTAAATATTGCAGCTAAATTGAAAGTTAGTCGAGCTGGTGGCAGCAATATTGGGCAGGTTAAGTCGACTACCGCATATGTTAAACTTTAAACAGATTGCTTTTAGTTATCAGCAATTAATGCACTCAAAACAATTGTATACATACCTCAAAAGACTCCGGCCGGCCTCTAGTTGCTTCAGCAACTGCTTCAATTAAATCCATATTTTCTGATTCTGTCCATCGGTGTGATGGATTTACTCTTCTTCGTTTGGATTTTTGTTTTGTGTTCTGAAATACAATAGATTATATATAAAAATGTAAAAATTACAAAAGAATTGTTTATTTTACCTCCTCCATTGCTTGAATTTACTTTTTAGCAAACGCAAATAGTTTTTATCAGCTGTTATGTCTGCAAGGTTGCATTCCTTTGAGTTTATCACGTTTACACGGTAAAATGTGCGCGTAAATTTATACAGATTGTGTAAATGATTTTTCATACAAAATTTGACAGTTCGTTTACGCACTAGATAAATTTATACGTTTACACACTTTATAAGGCATTTATACGGTTACATGAGTCCCCTTAACACCTTTCATTTGATACCCATATCGTACAAACAAATTCTAGAGTCACCCCGGGTCCACCTCTATGGCGATATCTCGAAAAGGCGTCCACCCATAGAACTAAGGCCCACTCCCTTTTAAAATACTCATTAATACCTTTCGTTTGATACCCGTATTGTACAAACGCATTCTAGAGTCACCCCTGGTCCACGTTTATGGCGATATCTCGAAAAGGCGTCCACACATAGACCTAAGGCCCACTCCCTTTGAAAATACTCATTAGCACCTTTCATTTGATACCCATATCGTACAAACAAATTCTAGAGTAACCCCTGGTTCACCTTTATGGCGATATCTCTAAAAGACGTCCACCTATAGAACTTAGGCACACTCCCTTTTAAAATACTCATTAACACTTTCATTTGATACCCATATCGTACAAACAAATTCTAGAGTCAGCCCTGGTCCACCGTTATGGCGATATCCCTAAATGGCGTCCATCTATAGAACTATGGCCCACTCCCTCTTAAAATACTCTTTAATACCTTCCATTTGATACACATGTCATACTAACACATTCCAGGGTTACCCTAGGTTCATTTTACTACGAGATGATTTTCCCTTATTTTATCTCCATAGCTCTCAACTGAGTATGTAATGTTCGGTTACACCCGAACTTAGCTTTCCTTACTTTATTTGATAAGGTCTAAAGCCTATACAGTATACACATACTCTTCATACAGATATATTTATATGTATGTTGTTAATGCACTTGAGGTTGTTATGTTCGTTTTAATGGTTGAATAATAATAATTTGAAATCAATTATAACTCGAATCATGACAAGGCAACGATAGTCAACACAGCCAAGAATTTTGTCAGAAGAGTTCTCTCCAGTAGTGATGAAGTCTACCACAGGAGAATATAAAAGCAATAAAAAACATATTCAGACCAATTCGAAATATTCGCGCGGAATTTTGTTCTCGCGAAAAAATTCCTCCAATTCTTTTCTCCTAGGGAGAAGAATAATTGGGGAATAGGAATTTCGAATTTTCGAAGTCAACTGTTTTGTCAATTGAAATTTCGTTGCGCATTTCTAATTTTGTTTAAAAAATTGTAAAGTTTAATTATTGTTGCCAATTTGTTTGAAATTAAGAAATAAGGTATAAACAATGCACATTATTGCATTTCATGTGGTATTCACTGAAATGAGTAATGAATTGGTGCCACAGCAGCATCAACAGAGGAGCATAAGAAGAAGACCGGCGGGATAACACAAATCCGCCGGAGTTGCCTGCATTCATTCTGCAAAGCAATTTTCTGGCGGTCAAGTCGAGTTGAGTTCACCTTTCGCCATATGCCAAAATCTATTTAAGCCTTCTTAAAAAATCCTTGCGCAATTTCTGAGAATATTGTGGTAGAATGTAAATACATATTTTAGCACAAATTTGTACAAATAAGTGTTCTTTCTTAAAATAACCAATTTCCTTTAACTATTTTGATGCATTCCCTTTAATTTATCTAGTGAAAAAACTCCTATGAAATGGCAGAGAAATCTCCCTCTCCCTCACCTTCATAATACCTACTTTTCTTCCATGACCGGTTTCTGTTTTTTCGAACATTGGTCAGAATAGGAAGAAAGGGAGAAGTGAAAAAACTCACAAGGAATTTTTATTTAGAATACGAGGAATGGGAGAAGGGAAAAACTCGCACGGAATTTTCTTTTAGAATTGGGCTGATTATAATATAGAGCTATATAAGAGATTATTTCGTCAAATTAAATACAAATAAACCAACTAATGATACAAAGAAAAGTATAAATCGACCACATTTGTATCTGGTCTGTCTAATAGAATAAAATATTCAAACATATATGACAGAGAGATTTAAATTAGCTTTCACATACAATAATACGTTGCAACGGAGGATTTTTAGCAATACGAAAAGCAGAATAGAGAAATTTGATAAATCGGACGTTATATATAAAATTAATTGTAATAGCGACGGGTCCCACGTATGTGACAAAGTATATGTGGGGACAATCGAAAATTTAAGACGAGGATTTCCGGACATAAATCAAATATTAAAAATCGTGACAACCCTAATGACAATAAGACACCTTTAACTCAGCACTGCAGAACCACTGGACACTCTCCCGAATTTGAAAATGTAACAATAATGCAGCATGAGAGAGACAGCAATAAACGCTATATACTTGAAATGTTACACATAATAAATAACCAAGTGACAAACGCATAAATTTCAAATCAGACACAGACCATTGCGCCTACGCCTATAGAGAACTTATCAACAACAACAAATAAAATAATTAAAAAAAAGTTTTTAAGTTAAACGGTTTTATTGAAAACAATACTTACATGAAGTAATAATAATACGAAAAGCTAGAAAATAATTAGGTAGGTCCTAGGTACTAGTCATCACACTCCTTATCAATCTATGGCGTTGATCAGACAATTAAATAAAAGCGTTGAGCGCGTGAAATTTCTAAAAATGTTAGGCGTAGCATAACCTGATTAAGGTTCAGTTGGTTTTACTTATGACTATCAATAGAAATATGACGCGTCCAACGCTTTTATTTAATTGTCTGATCAACGCCATATATTGATAAGGAGTGAGATGACTAGGACCTAGCACCTACCTAATTATTTTCTAGCTTTTCGTATTATTATTACTTCATGTAAGTTTAACTTAAACATTTTTTTTTAATTACTTTATTTTCAAGTTTTTAGTCTTTATTTAATTGCCTATTATTTCTCATTCTATTTAGTTCATCTAGTGACTCATTATTACAAGGACTCTTTCCTGACAATTTGTTACAATCTAAGTCCTCAATACATAATCCTTCCAAAGACTTTACTCGACTCTGCGCCACGTGTGCTTGTCCCTCCTCCAACTCCAAAATATTTTGATGTCACTTCTACCGGACTGTATGCAATATTTGTTCCAAATATGAGCCAAATCGGGCATCATAGGTCGCTTTCTATTCATGTATGTATTATGTGTTCCAAATATGGACCAAATCAAATCGGACCACAAATACGATTTTTGTGAATATCTCGATCCTTGCGCCACCTAGCGGCGATTTTTTCATAAGTCGCTTTTATTATTATGTGTTCTAAATATGAGCCAAATCGGACCACATATGATTTTTGTGAATATCTCGATCCATGCGCCACCTAGCGGCGATTTTTTTTCACAGGTCGATTTCTATTCTTGCATGTATTATGTGTTCCAAATATGAGCCAAATCGGACCACAAATACGATTTTTGTGAATATCTCGATCCATGCGCAACCTAGCGGCGATTTTTTTCACAGGTCGATTTCTATTCTTGCATGTATTATGTGTTCCAAATATGAGCCAAATCGGACCACAAATGCGAATTTTGCGAATATCTTGATCTTTGCGCCACCTAGCGGCGATTTTTTTCTTATTATTGCATTGTCATCGGGTTCTGAACTACATTCCAAGTTTCAAGCTTGTAGCTTATCTGGAAGTTACTTAAATTTTTATTACAAGATTCGTTCACAACGGCCGTGCATGCAGCCTGCCTGTCAAGTCAACCTAAATAAAACCGTTTAAAAAGGCTTATAATGAGAGTGAGACTTCGTTTGCATAATTGTTCACCTGCTGCTGATGTGAGCGTCGCTTACGGTTGGAGATTTAATGTATTGTCGTTTGTATAAAAATTTGTTTACGATTACTGTATTTTATTGCTTATATTTTTTAATGTTCTTCTTTTACCCTTGTTTGTTAAAATATAAAATATAAAGTTAGTCGACCAGGTGCAGTCATAAGTGTAAGTTGGCACTTGCGATAATTGTATAATTATGTATGTATGTACCTATATATCAATAAATGTTTTTGGTTTTTTCTGTCCTGAAGATGACTTCAGATTGAAGTCGAAATATTGGCAAGAAAAACCATTCGAAAAATATATATACATTGTTTAAACACATTTGCTGTATTTTAATAAACATATGTATATATTGGCCTAGAGCTCAAACATAACTTGAATATATTAACTAAAGGCCGGAATACAAGAAATTAATTATATGTATCTATAAATTAGATTCCAAATTTTCACCATTTATTGCGATCGCATTACACCTTTATAAATTTTAATTGAACTAGAACTAACTTTGACCATTAGAATAAATTTAGAATATTTTGGAAATTTCGACAGACGGATCGAGACGCTTGTGTGTAGTTGAGAATAATTTCGGAACTGAATAAGCCGCAGCTTGTTACAGCCTACCAAGCTGCGGATTTATTGGAATTTAAGTTATCCTAACGGTCAGTATTGTTAACATCTTTAAGAGAGCAATTTATATGTACATATAGGTATGTCGGTTTCTTTAAGTTTAATTTATAAGGGAATTAAGGACAATATGCCAAGTAAGTAAGTATAAAAGCAAAGGTAAGTATTTTTAGGGTGTGTAGGCGATTGCAATATATTTTTAATTTTTCGTTTTTAGGTTTTTTCTAATCAAACTCGATTAGATCATTTCTGGATGGTTTTCGGGATCCGTCCGGGATCCCGTCATTTCAGGACTTTTCCGGAGTCATTTGGGGTACCTTCCTTCATCATTTCTTTATGGTTTTGGGGATTTGTCCGGGATCCCGTCGGGGTAATTTCGGGACTTTTCGCGACTAACACGGTATCATTTGGGGACCCTTTCGGCATCATTTCTGGATGGTTTTCAGGATCCGTCCAGAATCCCGTTAGCGTCATTTCGGGACTATTAGCGGATCATTTGGGGATATTTCCGGCATCATTTCTGGAAAGTTTTCGGGATCCGTCCGGGACCCCGTCATTGTAATTTCGGGATCATTTGGAGACCCCTCAGGCATCATTTCTGGATGGTTTTCGGTATTCGTCCGGGATCCCGTCGGGATCCGTTCGGGACTATTTTGGTATCATTTTGCGACCCTTCTCTTTGGTTTTATCTGATTGTAGTTTCCCTCCTTTGTTCTATGAATATTAATTCCTTCACCCCTCTCACATCAATTAATTTAACTTAGGAACAAAACGTATTCTTTTAATTCGAAAAAACTTTATTGTACTATTCAGGTTATCAGCTCATTTAGTTATTTTTTTTACTCTATTACAAAACTGAAATACATTGACAAAAATGATTTTTAAACAGATAACTTGATAAGCAGGCTAACGTGAATAGCCCATATATTTTATTTTCTCCTTGCGGACGGGACCGCGGGTAAAGGCTAGTAATACGGATTTTAATGAAATTTGGGACACAGATAGACAATAGTCTACTGGCGAAATTTTTTTCGAAAATGGAAGGGGGAGGCGTTCCACGACCCTTCGAACAATTACTTTTTAATAATTTTTACACATTATAACTTTACGTTTACTGGCCTTCACCAATATTACAAACCAATATTACAAACTCAATAGGTCAAATAAGTCGACGGCTTACAAAGTGAGTAGTGACACCCTTTGTCTCCTCTCAGGAATTTGTGTGCACTATTTCGGGATCATTTGCATACCCTTCAATTCTGGATGGTTTTCGGGATCCCGTCGGGGTCATATCGGGTCTTTTTCGGGACTATTTCGGTATAATTTTGGTACCCTTCCGGGATCATTTCTGGCTAGTTTTCGAGATCCGTCTGGCATCCCGTCAGGTAAATTTCGGGACTTTTGCGGGATCATTTGGGGATTCTTCCAGGGTCATTCGGGACTATTTCGGGATTGAGGACTCTTCCGGTATAATTTCTGGCTGATTTTCGGGATCCGTCCGGGTACCTGTCAGGGTCATTTCGGGACTATTACGGGATCATTTGGGACCCTCACGGGATCATTTCTGGATAGTTTTTGGGATCCCGTCGGGGTTATTTCGGGACTTTTTCGGCATTATTCCGTGGTCATTTCGGGATCCCGTCAAGGTAGATGGTTTTCGGGATACGTCCAGGATCCCGCCAGGGTCATTTCGGGACTATTTCGGATCATTTGGGGACCCTTCCGGCATCTTTTCTGGATGGTTTTTGGGATTCGTCCGGAATCCCGTGGAATGTAGCCAGAATAAATGCATTCATACATACATATATGTATACTTACAAAACACGCATGCTTGGCTTTTGAGCTGCTTACTGATAACGTAAACAAAATGCAACCAACTAAAATTGTTGCTTAGTTTGCGTATTCAGGGGCACCAGCAAGTTCTCACGCTTCGCAACTATATGCATGTGTGTGTGAATGTGCATGCGCACGTTTGGCTACATGCTGTTGTTAGGCTTAGAATCAAAGTAAATAAGCAACATAGTAAATAAGTAATAAATAAGAATTTGTTTGTAATATTTCAGTATAAATAGACCGAAAATATTTTAATAAAGACATTCATTTATTTTCCTGATGCCGAATAACGGCATCACTCGAAACTTACTTTACCTTATTTTATTACATGGCGATCCTGCCAGTCTTGAGCTGCTGAAGTAAACCGGCAGACTCATAATAAATCCTTCGTCTGCTGCTTGAAATATAGGCAGACATCCTAGTATTAAAATTGGAGTGAAAACGTCCGTGAAACGGTAAAAACCGTAACAACTACGATGACGTAAGGGAAGCTCGCGCAAAGCAACGAAAATTCATGTAACACAAGACTCCTACACGTGAACGCTACGCAAAAGCCGTGAAAGTATGAAGGTATGAATGGGCAGAACAAATAAGGACTGAAAACTGCGAGGAAAACATCGCAGACATCTAAAAAACCGCAAAAATACGCATAACGGAGTGGAATAAAAACAAGATCCTGCAAACAAGGAGAACAAGGAGGAAGCCAAAACGAATGAATAAGAATTGAAAACTGTGAATAGAGCTAAAGACATCGCAGACAACTGAGAAACCGCAAAAACGGAGTGGAATAAAACAAGATCGTGGCATAAGAAACAAGGAGAACGCGGACCAGCTAGGAAAAAATTTGGCATTAGTGAAGTTATTTTTTATTTAAGTATTTTTAATACTGCTGCCAGTTTAAGGGCAAAAAGTAGAATTTTGCCAATAAATTTAAGAGCATTTTTTTTCAAATGACCATCATTAGTAATCAGGAGGATTTTGACGCAGTATTCTTGCGTTGTAGTAGATTAATAGAAGAAGAAGAAAAAAAGTTAGTAATATTAGAAGAAAAAAAGGTGGTAGGAATAGAAACTGCAGAGAAAATCAACGGGGCCCTAAGGCAATTACAATAGAGGAATATAGGCGCAGAATAAAACCAAAGGTAGAGGAACCTAAGATTCCCAATGCTACTAGGAGCAAAAGAAAGAGGGGAGGAAAAGGATTCAACCTTAGAAAAGCAGTAGCGATCTTGTATCAGAAAATTAATTTAACTACAAACACGGAGGAAAAAATTCGATTGAGAAACGAGATAAGAAAAATCAAAGCCATTTAAAAAAAAAAGTTTTTTCTATGGAAGTGCATTGCCTGATGACCTTCACTACGAGGCTATCAACCGCACTGTTGATAATTTAGAGTACGAGAGTAGGAGTTTTGAAAAAGGTCTTGTATCATTAAGGAAATTACAAGAAGCGGAAAATTCATTAGTTTGGCTTAAGAAATGGCGGAAACTGATTGACATGCATAGGGAACCCACCTTAGAAAATGTACTAGTACTAATACTAACCGCAGGTGAAGAAATATGGAAGTTTGAATATAAATTCAGGGGACGAACATGGGTAGGTAATCAGTATAAAGCATAAATAAATAAATAAATAAATAAATAAATAAAAGAAAATTTTTGCAATTGTTATTTTGAAATGGGAAGTAAAGAATCCAAAGTGGAAGAGCCTAATGCGAATGTAATTAATTCCATTCAGGTAGTTGACCATAGTGAGGCATTAGAATTTATAAAAATATTGTTAATAATATTAACAATTTGCACTTGCGTCAATTTGTTTCTCAAATTATACTCGGCTTATAACAAATTTTTAAAGAAAAAATACATGAGTCGAGCAGATGGTCTAGACAAGGTCTAAATCTAAGGAACAAATATATACCCCAATGGACAAATGGGAAACCATTCTGAACACGCTTGTGGATGAGAAGACCTAGGCGGAAAAATCTTATAAGTGTATTAATAAAAATACAACCATACTAAGGTTTAATGTGTTGAAACACCTCACAACAATATTACAGTCGTTGAAAAATATAGGAAAAACCATACAAGGGGTGTATAGCAAGTTGACAGCTAAACATCAGCTAGAAGCTGTCAGGGATAAATTGGTATCCTCACTGAGTAGATACAACGTTGAGGCTCGTCCCAACGTCATTTGAAAAAGAAATAGAAATAAATTTTGCTGTCCTATTGCCAGAGACTTAACCCAATTTAGGGGCTTCCCTAAAAATTGAAATTACTGATAAAGACTCGCAAACAGTTAGCGACAAAATGCCACAGACAAACGTAGAATTCATTAAAACTGCATTATCGATCTTACCAGATTTCGATGGAAAGTCTGAAAACTTATCCAGTTTTCTGGATGCCCTTGATATACTCGAGCAAATCAAGGATAATCACGAGGCTATCGCGGTATCCATGATAAAGACAAAACTAAAAGGGACAGCTAGAAATATAACAAGCACTGAATCTTCCATTCAGAAAATAAAACAAAGATTGATGTCAAAAATCAAGGGTGAATCAGTAGAAGTTTTGACAGCAAAGCTCCTGAACATCCAACAACGCAGTAAAACTGCAAATCAATACACTGCTGAAATTGAAAAGCTCACAAAATCGTTGGAAGGGGCTTACATATCTGACAGACTAACACCAGAGTTGGCAACCAAGTATGCTACACAATCAGCTGTGAAAGTTATGAGTAAAAACTGCTCCAACGACAAGGTAAAAACAATTATGCAAGCTGGAATATTCACCTCAATGAACAAAGCGGTATCAAAATTTACTAACAGTTGCACAGAAGTAACGGGAAATCCAAATTCACTGCTACATATTCGCCAACAAAATCATTTCCGAGGTAACTTCCGCAGCAGTTACCAAAAAAATAATTATAGAGGAAATTATGACCGAGGAAATACCAGCAACAATACCAGAAATGTCCGAAATATTACACAGCAGGAAAACCAACAAATTCCACCTCAATAAATAAAAAAATTATATATTTTCAATTTACATCTTAATAGCTATATATCTTCCAAAACAACACTGAATAATTCTATTTCAACCGTCCTAATCTAATAGATACAGGAACGGATATTTCAATTACAAACAAGTAAGGAAGGTTAAGTTCGGGTGTAACCGAACATTACATACTCAGTTGAGAGCTATGGTGACAACATAAGGGAAAATAACCATGTAGGAAAATGAACCGAGGGAAACCCTGGAATGTGTTTGTATGGCATGTGTATCAAATGAAAGGCATTAAAGAGTATTTTATGAGGGAGTGGGCCGTAGTTCCAAGGTGGATGCCATTTAGGGATATAGCCATAAAGGTGGATCAGGGTTGACTCTAGAATGCGTTTGTACGATATGGGTATCAAATTAAAGGTGTTAATGAGTATTTTAAAAGGGAGTAATCCTTAGTTCCATAGGTGGACGCCGTTTCGAGATATCGCCACAAAGGTGGAACAGGGGTGACCCTAGAATTTGTTTGTACAATATGGGCATCAAACGAATGGTGTTAATGAGTATTTTAAAAGGGAGTGGGCCTTAGTTCTATAGGTGGATGCCGTTTCTAAATATCGCCATAAAGGTGGACCAGGGTTGACTCTAGAATGTGTTTGTACGATATGGGTATCAAATTAAAGGTATTAATGAGGGTTTTAAAAGGGCCATGCGGAAGGACAGACGGACGACTGTGTATAAAAACAGGGCGTGGCATCAACCGATTTCGCCCATTTTCACAGAAAAGAGTTAACGTCATAAAATCTATGCCCCTACCAAATTTCAAAAGGATTGGTTAATTTTTGTTCGACTTATGGCGTTAAAAGTATCCTAGACAAATTAAGTGAAAAAGGGCGGAGCCACGCCCATTTTGAAATTTTCTTTTATTTTTGTATTTTGTTGCACTATATCATTACTGGTGTCGAATGTTGACATAATTTACTTATATACTGTAAAGATATTAAATTTTTTGTTAAAATTTTACTTAAAAAAAATTTTTTTTTTAAAAGTGGGCGTGGTCCTCCTCCGATTTTGCTAATTTTTATTAAGCTTACATATAGTAATAGGAGTAACTTTCCTGCCAAATTTCATCATGATATCTTCAACGACTGCCAAATTACAGCTTTCAAAACTTTTAAATTATCTTCTTTTAAAAGTGGGCGGTGCCACGCCCATTGTCCAAAATTTTACTAATTTTCTATTTTGCGTCATAAGTTCAACTCATCTACCAAGTTTCGTCGCTTTATCTGTCTTTTGTAATGAATTATCGCAATTTTTCGGTTTTTCGAAATTTTCGATATCGAAAAAGTGGGCGTGGTTATAGTCCGATATCGTTCATTTTAAATAGCGATCTGAGATGAGTGCTCAGGAACCTACATACCGAATTTCATCAAGATACCTCAAAATTTACTCAAGTTATCGTGTTAACGAACGGACGGACGGACGGACATGGCTCAATCAAATTTTTTTTCGATCCTGATTATTTTGATATATGGAAGTCTATATCTACCTCGATTCCTTTATATATGTACAACCAACCGTTATCCAATCAAACTTAATATACTCTGTGAGCTCTGCTCAACTGAGTATAAAAAGGGTCAAATTGACAATAATGTCACAATTAATAAATCTCAAACAACCGATTTAAGAGGAATTGGTCAAGGTATAACAAGCAATATTGGCACGGTTAAAGCAGACTTAAGGGATGATTATCTATTGATTAAACACAAATTTCATATAGTGGACGACAATTTTCCGATTCCATGTGAGGGAATATTAGGTTACATTTCATTAAAAAATATAATTGCATTTTAGATTGTTGTTTTAAACGTGTACTTTATTCGGCTATATTATAAACGGAAGTGAAGTGAGTACAAAAAGAAATTACAATCGTGTATGAACAAGTTACAGTACAATGAAATAATACAGGGTTGCATTAGGATTACTTCGCACTCTCCAACACCTGCCCTCGAAGAATTTCGACTGCAACCTCTCAGAAAGTAGTATCTGTCATGCCTAAGCCCGTCATGCATTTGTAGTGCTTCTCGGCTGGTAGTCCCTTCGTTGACATCCGCTGGCATATCTTCAGATCGCATGTAGTTTAAAATAATGTCGCCGTTTTGATGCTTCTCTCGTATATAGTGATGGCGTACGTCAATATGTTTGGTACGTGAATGGAAAGCGTTATTTTGCACAAGTTTTTGAGCACTCTGGCTGTCGTTAAATATTTCGATAGTTGTGCACTCTTTACCAATCTCGTTCAACATTTCGCGTAGATAAAGTGCCTCTCTAGTAGCTTCACACAAAGCCATATATTCGGACTCTGTGCTTGAAAGAGACACAGTTTTCTGTTTACGAGCTTCCCATGATATAGGTGCTCCAGCTAATATAAAGGCGTAGCCGGAGTATGATCGTCTGTCCATCATATTTGCACCCCAGTCTGCGTCGACGACCGCGTGCAAGTCCACTCCTGTTTGCTTATAAAGGAGACCATAATTCAAAGTGCCTTTAAGGTATCTAAGTATCCGTTTTGTTGCCTTCCAATGCTCCTCGTTGTAGTTGGAATTGAACTGGCTTAAAAAATTAACTGCATAAGCCAAGTCAGGACGCGTTGTCACTGCCAAATATAACAGTGCGCCAATTAATCTGATATGGATACTTTTTCATTAGGTCCACGTCTGGTTTAGCTGGTTTTTCCAGTTTGAAGTTACAATCTAATGGCGTTTTGATTGGCTTGCAATCTTCCATATGAAATCGTTTCAAAATTTCTAATGCGTATTCGCTCTGACTCAAAAATAAAGATCGGTTTTGCAGATCTTGCCGAAAATTTATACCTAGGCAAGTTTTAACTGGACCTATGTCCTTCATTTAAACATTCGGTGAGATATTGTTTAACATCGCTCAACCATATCCGATCGTTTTGTGGCAATTAACAAATCGTCGACATATACAGTGATTAACATGAGTTTTCGTTTATTTCATAATAAACAAACATGGTCACGTTCCGAAGGTGTGAACCCCATATTACGTAGTGTGGCGCTTAATTTTTGATACCATTGGAAACCTGTATTGCCGTAAACCATATAAAGACTTTTTAAGTTTACATACCGGATTGTTCGCTTTAGCTATATCTGAATTCCATCATTCAGCTGTGCTTCTAATTTCTCGAGCTTGCTTGACATCCACATTCATTAGTTTTCCTGAAACCACTTTTTGTAAGATTTCACTCAAGTATTCAGGCAATTCCATATACACGCTTTGCTCAAGATCACCGTTCAAGTAAGCTGTGATCACATCCATTTGATGTACTTGCAAGTTAAGCTCCGCTGCTAGTGCTGATAGCATTCGAATCGAAGTTAATCGAGCTACGGGGAGTATGTGACATTAAAGACCTCCCCTGGACGTTGCGAGCACCCTTTTGGCCACCAGACGCGCTTTTTTTCGTATTGCCATTTTTTGGTTCGAAACACAAAACGATTGCCAATAATTTTTCTTTCTGTGGGTCGCTCAACAATATCCCACGTTTTATTTAACATTTGTGCCATATACTCATTTTCAACAGCATTGAGCCATGATGCACCCCTCATCGCCATTTACTGCTTGTTGAAATGTTTCTGGGTCATTGGTCAACGCTAGATTTTGCATATTCGCAATCTTCGAAATCATTGCTATTTGCATCGGAGCTTTCGGCAACTTCTTCAGTTGCACTATTTGCCGGTTGTTGATAAAATTTTTTGCGTCGACCAGGTCCCGTGCTTTAATTAGTTTTGGTCGACCTCTACCGCGTTTTGGTGTCTTCAACGCCTTCACGTTCGCTTGAAGATTGTTCAGCAACTTCGTCTGACTTACCATATAATTCATCTTTTTTCAATTGCTCGGAGATGTCATCAGACTGAACATAAATTTCATCTTTTTTAGATTGAAGATTGTTCACGCCCTGGGTTACCTTCTTCAAAGCCCCGATTTCAGTTACTCCGTTGGCATTGGTTCGGATGGTTCTGCTTCTTTGCTGCAAGTTCCACATTACTGTAGCCCGCCTTAGATCCAGCAATTTTTGTTGAATAAAACTCTTTCACTCCGTAATTGTGCGATTCGTGATCGTATATTTATTAAAATCTAGAGTATAACTCTGGCTTATTTGGACTCACTGTTTGTGAAATGTCTTCGCAAACGTTAATGTTCACAGAAGTATAATTTTCTATATGTTATTAAATTCAACGTTCATAAAATTTCATAAGTAAAAGGATATTGTTTTCACAAACTTTATGCGATATCTCTTATTAGAACTTGTATGGTTGTAATTAAACATATACTGGTTTCCGCAGAGAAAACGAGATCAACAATTTTCGGAAAAAAAAGAGAATTCCACAGCTTACGGTGATGATTCTTTTTTGAAAACTTTTGTACAATTTTCGGTAGCGCAAAACGACGAGGGTGATGATTTTTCTTTCCAATTACAATTGTGTTTTTTTTGTTGATACAAAGGTGGTGGTTTTTCTGACAGATAGCGATCATGCCAGATCGCCATCCTGTACTTGCGGCGAATTCGGATTGGTGGATTTTGCGCGGTGGGGGCTGCCACACGGTCATAAGGATTCCCAATAGGGAATTTAACGTTAAGTTATACTAGGATATAATTCAAGGTAATGTATACTTCAATATTTATAAAATACAATTCCATGTAATAATATATAATAAAATATGGGTTAGTTGTAAATTCATGGGTAAACATAAGTACAGTGGGGAATGGTACGTGTGACAGCCTATGCCGCGCAAACATCCTGCCCCGCCTAGGCGTACTAAGCGCCTAACGTGTGTCTTAGCTCTCGGAGAGCTCGTTGGGCTTCCTCGATGAGGAGCTTCCCGATTTTGCCTTTATAGGTGGCGGTGCGCAAGCCGGTGGCGTAGCATCGGATGGTGCGATCTGATACGGTCGATGGGAGCGGGTTGCGCCGTGAACTGGATGCGGTGCCGGACACTCCTGCTGCCGTTGCGTACTGGTATGTTTCAGCAGTGCTGCGATTTGGTGGTTCACGGCGGCGTGACTGACGACGGTGGCGCACCGGCTGTGATGCTGCATGCTGGGGTTGGCGACTCACGGTGTCGCGGTGCAAGAGTGTGTGGTGAGGGAGTCCACATACGTGACAGCGCTCGCGGGAGGTACACACACGTGTGTGGTGTGACAAGGCCAAGCAATTAGTGCAATATTTATGCGCCCTGGCAATCACGGCACGTTGTTGTGGTGGCATGGCCGTAAACAATGGGCACGTCGATAACGCATGATGTCGCATACACAGACGGCAGCGTCGATAATCGGACACGGCGTCGTCAATTCGTGATGGAGTCGCTGGCACTGTCACTTGGGACGCCAAGGAGCGACGCGGTGTAGGAACCGGGGCACGTTGACGATTCATCTGTTGAAAAAAGGAGTATATGAATGTGTGTTGTATATTGAGGAGAACATCAAGGTAGGGACTGCCTGTGAGAGTTACGGTATGATTCAGTTTGTTCTGAGATGGTATCGATAGTTAAGCTTAGTGGACTGTAGTTGGTTGGGGAGATGGTAAGGAACCGTGGGGTTCTAAGTCGAATTCCGCTGGTGGCAGGAAACACAATTTTGTGATAGGCCTGGTGAGCACACCATTTTGCGTGCGTACGTCGACTACTCGGATATGGCCGTCTCTTCCTATATGGGTGTCTTCCACGCGTCCTAGGCGCCATTCGGTAGGGGGTAGGTTGTCTTCCTTAATGACGACTAGATCGCCGATTTTAGGGGGAGGTTGAGCGGTTTGCCATCGATAACGCTTATGTAACTCCATGAGATAGTCATTCTTCCAGCGTTTGCTGAATTGGTGATGTAAAACTTTCAACCGGTCCCAACGGTTGATCATAGAGAGGTGTTCATAGTTCGGCTCGGGGATGGCGAGGAGGGGTGCGCCTCGGAGAAAATGGCCAGGTGTGAGGGCTGTGAGATCCGCTGGTTCCTGGGAAAGCGGGGAGGTAGGGCGAGAATTGAGAACGGCCTCGGTACGAATTAATAGAGTCGAGAATTCTTCAAAGGTGAAGCTGTGCGTTCCGGCGACCCTTTTAAGATGGGTTTTAAAGCTTTTGACGGCAGATTCCCATAATCCGCCCATGTGGGGTGCGCCGGGGGGTATAAATTTCCAATCGATGCCTTGTGGCGCATACTTTTGGACAATATCTGTCGAGACTTCGTTGAGGAAGTTGACGAACTCTACTTCGGTAGCTCGCTTAGCACCAATGAATGTTGTGCCGTTGTCGCTCATCATTTGCTTCGGGTACCCTCGACGCCCTACAAACCGGGCGAAGGCAGCGAGAAAAGCCTTACTAGTGAGATCCGAACACAATTCCAGGTGGATCGCCTTGGTAGTGAAGCAAACGAAAACGGCCACATAACCTTTTACGAGGGTTGGAGATCGGAGCATCGAAGCTTTGATGTGAAACGGGCCGGCGAAGTCTACGCCAGTAGTAGTGAAGGGGGGCGCGAAAGTGCATCGTTGGGGGGTAAAGCTGCCATTATTTGGGATTGCGTTTGTCGCTTATGAATGGTGCAGACTTTACATTGGAATATACATTTTTTCAGCTGAGGTTTGAGTCGGGGGGTATAGAATTCCTGCCTCATAGCTTGTTGCAGGAGGCGGAGGTCCGCATGGAGGAAGCTCTCGTGTAGAAACCTTATATAAAGGGTAGTAAATCTAGCCTTTTCGGGGAGAATGATAGGATGACACTCATTGTAGGTCATGTTGGCGTTTACTAATCTTCCGTTGGCCCGGAGAATCCCGTTTGTATCCAGGAAGAGGTCAAGTGCCAGTAGGGGACTTCGCTTTCCGATTGGTTTTGCATTTTCGAGGGAGGCTCTTTCGGAAGCGAAGAATTTCGACTGAGTCAAGCTCAGCAGACGGATTTTCGCGCGCATGACGTCGGCGTAAGAGAGGGCGGGATCGTTAGGGGTACGATTGCCTCCTACAGCATTTCTAAGCCGAGTTACAAATTTTAACACGTACGCTGTTACGCGTAGGGCGCGGGGATAGGAGGAGAACCGTTCCAAGAAGTCTTCTGACTCTTCCGCTGCATGCAGTGATTCGACTCGGCGAAGTTCGGGGGGTACAATATTTCTGGCCGTTGGTGTTGGCCAGTCCTCGGGGGGTCGGGAAAGCCACTCTGGGCCATTCCACCATAGCGATGAGTTCGCTAGCTCGAGGGGGGTGCATCCTCTGGTGCCCATATCTGCGGGATTATCCTTGCTGCGTACATGTCGCCAAGTGGCATTGCCGATGAGGTCGATGATCTGCGCAGTTCGATTGGAGACATAGGTTTTCCAGGAATGAGGTGGTTTCTCAAGCCAGGCTAAAACGATTTCGGAGTCAGACCACAGGGTTAACTTTCGCTGATTGAGGCCGAGATGGGATTGGACAACTGCGACTAACTTGGCTAATAAGACCGCGCCGCATAACTCTAGTCGTGGCAAACTTACGGTTTTTAGGGGGGCCACTTTCCCTTTAGAGACTAAAAGGTGAGAGAATACTTGAGTTCCTACGGTGGTTCTTACGTAAAGTGTCGCGCAATAAGCCTTTTCCGAAGCGTCGCAGAAGCCATGGAGCTCAACTGGTTTATCGGGGTGGTAGTTTATCCAGCGTGGTATTTGAATATCCGAGATCGTTGGGAGATTGTCGGCGAACTGCGCCCACTTGATGAGACGGAGGGGTTTCACTGGCTCATCCCAGTCAGTCCCGTCTAGCCATAGCTCTTGCATCAAGACTTTTGCTTGGATCATAATTGGCGTTAGCCACCCTGCGGGATCGAAAAGTTTCGCAATGGAGGGGAGGATTTGCCGCTTCGTGGCTGCCGTGGATGCCGGATTTGAGTCGACGGTATACGAGAATGTATCCGTTAGGGCGTTCCACTGGATGCCCAGGGTCTTGGCGGTGCTAGTCTTTTCGAACTCGAGAAAGTTTGTTTCCAGCAGATCAGTTTTCGCTATTTTTTGGAGGATGTTGGGATGGTTTGCCGTGATCTTTTTTAGGGGAAAGCCGGCTGAATTGAGAGCGTCTATGGTCTCTGTTAGGGATTGCTCGGCTGATTGAAGATCATGACTGCCAGATAAAATATCGTCAACATACGTCTCGGATTTTAGTATTGGGGCTGCGCGTGGATGGGAATCGGCTATGTCTTTCGCCAGCTCGTGTAGAGTGCGAATAGCCAGGAAAGGCGCGCAGTTAACCCCGAAGGTGACCGTTTTTAACTTGTAGTCCTTTATTGGACTGTGTTCGGGGGTTCGGAATATTATCCGTTGGTAGTCTCGGTCATCGAGGTGTAAGAGAATTTGGCGGTACATTTTCTCGACATCGCCATTAAACACATATTTATATGTTCGCCATTTCAGCAACATAAGTCGGAGATCGGGTTGGAGGGTTGGTCCGGTACATAAAACATCGTTGAGGGAGTGACCGGAACCCGACTTTTTGGAGGCGTTGAACACAACTCTGACTTTTGTTGTCTTTTTGTCTGGCCTTACGACTGCATGGTGAGGGAGATAGAATGAGCAGTATTTACCCAGGGATTCTATTTCGTTGGGACTGCATTCTTCCATGTGGCCTAGGGACAGATATTCTTCGAGTACCTGGTCGTACTGCTGCTTGAGATCGCCCTTTTTTGAGAGGGAACGTTCCATGCCGTGGAACTGTCGTAGGGCTGCAGTACGGGACTGACCTAGGTCGACATCGTTCGGGAATGTTGGTTTAAAGGGGAGCCGAACCATATATCGACCGTCATCCATGCGAGTGGTTGTGCTTTGATAAAAGTCTTCGCACATTTTATCTTCTGGGGTTTCCACTCGCACTCTGGGTATTTCTTCGATTTCCCAGAATTGCCTTAGCTGTTCATTCAGCTGGACATTCGTCACTTCCCACGCTTAAGAGGAGTGTGATCCGACCTTTTCGGGGGTTAGGCCACTTATTATCCAGCCAAATATCGTGTTTTGTGCTAGCAGTGTGGGCGAGATCTTTTCGATGCCATTTAGCATTATTTGTGGGATAAGATCACTGCCTAACACCAGATCAATTTGGGAGGGGTTGTGAGTGTTCTGGTCTGCTAGCTTGAGATGGGACCATTTGCGCATTTGGTCGTTATTTAGCGTGAGTGTTGGGAGTTGCCTAGTGAGCCGAGGTAGCACTATTGCCTGGGCCTTTATTTTTACCTTGTGGTCATTTGAGACTAGGGTCAGTGAGCATAGCTTGTTGGAGGTTTGTACTACTCCGCCTCCCATTCCCGATATTTCAAATAGGGAGTGGGTATATGGGAGGCCTAGCTTGATTTGAGCTTTCGATGAGATGAAGCTACGCTCTGACCCTTGATCCACTAAGGCTCTGAGCCTGAAGCAGTCCCCTCGGTGTTCTATGGACACTATCGCTGTGGGGAGAATGATCTTGCTATCATTTTCCGCATGCAAAGATTGGATGCGGGCAGCGTTTGAGGTGGTTGGAAGTTCCTCGTTGGGATCTGGGTTGGTAACATCCTGAGTTGTTGCTACTTGGGCTGCCGTTCTTCGAGGGCCATTGGTTTGGTGTGATATTCCGGTATCGTGGAGGGTGGAGTTGTGGCGACCTTGGCAGTATAGACACGTTCCTGTGCTTGTGCAATCTTTTACGAGGTGGGTCTGTGACAGGCAGTTTTCGCAGAGATTGCTTTCTCTCACGAATTTTTTCCGTTCGGGGATTGCCAGCTTTTTATAATGCAAGCAGCTTTGTAGCTTGTGGGAGTTCTGCTTGCACTTTCTGCAGGCGTATACTTTTTGATGCTCGGCCATATGAGCATTTGTGCGAGTTTGAGAGTAGTTGTTGTTCTGCGGGGGGTTGCGGCTTTGGTTAGGGGTTTGAGCCTGCCTGAACTGGGGATTGTTTTGACTTGTGGGAGGCTTTGAGAAATTAGTGGAGGGTGGGTTATATCGGGATTTGGCTGGTCGCCATTGATCCACCCTTTCCACTATCTCGTAGCGAGTAGTCAAAAACTGATCCATTTGGGACCAGTTCGGTAGGTCTCTTCTGGAGCTTAAAGATTGCTCCCAAAGCGCAACTGTATTTTCCGGCAGTTTTGAGGTTACCAGATATATTAATACGGGGTCCCAACTGTCTGTCGAGACTTGTTGGGTTGCTAATATCTGGAGACAGTTATTAACGGAGGATTGCAATCGCTGGATGTCTTCGCTGTTTTCAGTCGGAATGGGCTTGAGGTTCATGAGGGCTTTTATTTGGTTGTCGACCAGGACTCTTTTATTTTCATAACGAGATTTAAGAGCTTCCCAAGCCAGAGCAAAGTTGTCATCACTCAGTGGAAATTGCTTTACTATCTGGCCGGCTTTCCCTTGGGTTTTGTACCTGAGGTGGTACAGTTTTTGGGCACTCGAGAGTTTGGGGTGGTTGATATAGACCGCCGTGAACATGTCACGGAAGGACGGCCATTGATCATAACTCCCGTAAAAGACTTCGGTGTCACAGGCGGGTACTTTGAGGTGCATCCCGGAATTTTCTTAGGGAGTGGTAGTTGTAGCGGGGACGGGATTGCTTAGTAACCTTAGCTGGAGCTGATCGCCTATTCTTGCCTTTGTGTCTTCATATGCTATAAGGCAGTCGCGGTATTTATTGAAGGCTGAGGCCTTAAAGTCGACGGGAAGATCGTTGTCATCAGATTCCACGACAGCGTCATATGCGCTCTGTAGCCTTTCCCAGAACACATTAATATTTTTGTCTTTTATCTTTAGGGATGCCTCGGTGTTATCTTGGATCTCGGTTGTGCCGAACCGAGCGCAGTAATCCGAAAAGAGATCCGTTTCGGATATAAATTTATTTTCGACCACGGTAGCCATTCTGAAGAGGGACTTGCTTAGTTTTACTTTAGCTATTTTGGGAATTTTTTGGGACTGCCTGGTGTTTATTTATGAGGGAATACCAAAGGCAGAAGCTTTCCTATCGGTCAAGAGTGGGTAGGTTAGGACCAGTTAGACTCAATTGGGAGCAGTCTGGGACCAGTCGGGCAGATTTTACTGCTGGGTAATTTAAACTATGAAAGTGTGGCCGAATTTGCTGCTGGGTCTCCCGAGTAATAATGATGTAGGGATATGTATTTATGTTATACCGCAAGGGACACAAGTTAATTTTGTAAAAGTATGAGTGGGAATTGCCGGTTTGTAATACACCTAGTTTATGTATATGCGTATATGGGAGTGGGAATGTATATGTACATATATATATTTATTACGATGTCATGCAATTTAGGCGGCAAAAATGTATTTATGGCGGGATATATTTTCCTTACGAGATTTTAATTTTTCACTTTTATGGTACTTGAAGGGGCGTACTATTGTGAGGGGAATAGAAATTTGATTTTCTACTTACAGTTTTGGGTATTTATGTTTTGTGTTGCGCTGGCTTGTTGATGGCGTCGAAGGACCACTGTTCACGCCCTGGGTTACCTTCTTCAAAGCCCCGATTTCAGTTACTCCGTTGGATTGGTTCGGATGGTTCTGCTTCTTTGCTGCAAGTTCCACTGTAGGCCGCCTTAGATCCAGCAATTTTTGTTGGAATAAAACTCTTTCAACTCCGTAATTGTGCGATTCGTGATCGTATATTTATTAAAATCTAGAGTATAACTCTGGCTTATTTGGACTCACTGTTTGTGAAATGTCTTCGCAAACGTTAATGTTCACAGAAGTATAATTTTCTATATGTTATTAAATTCAACGTTCATAAAATTTCATAAGTAAAAGGATATTGTTTTCACAAACTTTATGCGATATCTCTTATTAGAACTTGTATGGTTGTAATTAAACATATACTGGTTTCCGCAGAGAAAACGAGATCAACAATTTTCGGAAAAAAAAGAGAATTCCACAGCTTACGGTGATGATTCTTTTTTGAAAACTTTTGTACAATTTTCGGTAGCGCAAAACGACGAGGGTGATGATTTTTCTTTCCAATTACAATTGTGTTTTTTTTGTTGATACAAAGGTGGTGGTTTTTCTGACAGATGGCGATCATGCCAGATCGCCATCCTGTACTTGCGGCGAATTCGGATTGGTGGATTTTGCGCGGTGGGGGCTGCCACACGATCATAAGGATTCCCAATAGGGAATTTAACGTTAAGTTATACTAGGATATAATTCAAGGTAATGTATACTTCAATATTTATAAAATACAATTCCATGTAATAATATATAATAAAATATGGGTTAGTTGTAAATTCATGGGTAAACATAAGTACAGTGGGGAATGGTACGTGTGACAGCCTATGCCGCGCAAACAAAGATCAATTTCTAAACCTTCTGACTTTTCATCATTTCGTTTCTTGAACATTTTGTCTAGAAATTTAACATCACGACTAACTAAAACTTTTCTTTTGATTGGCGACCATAGACGATACGCTTTGGCTTCTGTTGAATATCCAACGAGGATACATTCTTCTGAGCGTGATTCTAATTTACTATTTTTATTGTCCTTTTTCAATACGTATGACTTTGTACCGAAAGGTCTCAAATGAATTACTGTTGGGGGTTTTCCCGACCAAATTTTAAGTGGCACTTCGTTTTTCAGTACTTTGGTTGGGCACCTATTTCTTATATAATTAGCGGTGTTAATGGCTTCTGCCCAAAAAACAGCTGGTAAACCTACCTGCTTCAGCATGCACCGAGACATTTCTAAAAGCGTTCTGTTTTTTCGCTCTGCAACACCATTTTGTTGCGGTGTATAGGGAGCAGTCAGGCGGCGCTTAATACCACAATCATTTAAGTAGTTTTGAAAGTCGATGCTCATATATTCCAAGCCGTTGTCAGATGGAAGCATTTTTATTTTCTTCCCTGTAAAATTTTCTGCCGCATTCTTAAATAATTTAAACATTTGCAGAGATTCACTTTTTCGTTTCATAAAATAGACTTCGCTATATCGCGTAAAATCGTCCGTAAAAGTTATAAAGTATTTTGCGCCTGAATGTGAGCGTGATCGCATTGGCCACAAACGTCAGTGTGGACGATTTCTAACAAATCTGACGTGCGCTGCTCGCTCTGTTTCGGAAAACTTTCCTTTGTTTGTTTTTCGCTAATACAAATTTCACATGTTTGCAGTTTTTCGTTTGTGTCAAATTTTATGCCGTGCACCATGTTTACTACACGCTTCAAATCATTTTCGTTTAAATGACCCATTCGCTCGTGCCAAGTTTGTATATTGATATTTTTCGTTTCAGAAATATTTGCAATAGGTTCAGCGCTTTTAATGTAATACAAATCACCAATTCCCGTAGCTGTTAGAACGCGTTTGTTGTTTTTCACAACAATTGCTTCATCTCGTCCAAAAATTATTTCGTACCCTTTGTCAGCAATTTTTGACACAGACAATAAATTTGTTCGTAGCTCTGCCACGTACATCACTTTTTCGAAGTTGATTCTCTCACTATTTCCCCTTTCGTTGATAGTCGCTTGGACGTTACCAACACCTGTGATGCTAGCTGTGTTGCTGTTCGCCAAGCAGAGAGTTTTGTTTATATCTTTAAATGTTTCGAAGTTTTCTCTATTTGAAGACATATGCGATGAACAGCCACTGTCTAAGCACCAATATTCGTTTAGATTTTTTGCCAACAATGCTGATTCAGAGAACAAAGATTTTTCGAATTTGTCTTCGTTAGCTTGACGTGCGTTTGAATGCGAATTTTTCTCCTTTTGTTTTGCTCGGCAATTACGTGCAATGTGACCAATTCTACCACATTTGTAGCAATTTCGTTTTTCTTTCACTGCATTTTGCTTGCCGTAAGTGTGGCCACCTTGAGTTTTATTGTAACTCTTACCTTTTGATTGTGCAATTAATCCATTTTGCTCTGTATCAGCCTCTTTGGCTTTTCTGGATTGTTCTTCCATTATTTTTACGCGAAGAACGTCTGGCTTGGGCAGCTCATCACGCGTCTCTAGGGCACAACGGAATGTTTCGTAAGATTCTGGTAAACTATACAATAATAAGATTGTCAGCAGATCGTCACCCACAGTGACGTTTATTTCTTTGAGCTTAGCAACTGCATGGAAGAATTCGTTGAGATGCTCACGAACGTTATCCCCTTCGTTCATACGTGCAAGCGCAATACGTTTTAATAGGGTGGCTTTTCGCGCAGGCCCTCTTAGAAAATGAGCAGAACAGTAAAGAAGAATTAGAATGATTGAATACAAATTTTCCACAATTTGCAAATAAATCATTTAATGCATTATGTGCAGAATTCATTGACATTTTTTCGTTGGAAACAGAACCAATTACAACCAATAATTTTTACAAACAAAAACTTCATATGAAGGACAATAACCCGGTTTACGTAAAAAATTATAGAATACCGGAAGCTCATAAAAGTGAAATTAGGAAACAAGTAAGCAAATTAATTAAAGACGACATAACAGAAACCTCAATTTCGGAATTCAATAGTCCAATTTTATTAGTACCGAAAAAATCTACCGAATAACCGAGAAAAAAAGATGAAGAATGGTTGTAGATTACAGACAGGTAAATAAAAAATTAACGGCAGATAAATTCCCATTGCCAAGAATTGACGACATACTAGATCAATTAGGAAGAGCTAAATACTTTTCATGCTTAGATTTAATGTCTGGATTTCACCAGATTGAACTCAGCGAGGAATCGAGAGATATCACATCCTTTACAGCAGATAACGGTACGTATCGTTTTAAAAGATTACCGTATGGCCTTAAAGTAGCACCGAACTCATTCCAGAGAATAATGACATTAGCACTTGCAGGCTTAAAACCTTCACAAGCATTTCTATACATGGACGATTTAGTCGTATTGGGATGCTCCGAAAATCATATGATTAAAAACTTACGAGATGTTTTCGCAACTTGTAGAAGATATAATTTAAAATTACATCCGGATAAATGTTTATTTTTCAACCAAGAAGTAACTTACATTGGTCATAAGTGCACAAGCAAAGGAATTTTGCCAGACCACAGTAAATTTGAAACTGTTAAAAATTTCCCAGCCCCTAAAAATGCGGATGAGGCGAAAAGATTCGTCGCATTTTGCAATTATTACAGACGATTTATTCAAAATTTTGCAGAATATTCTAGAATAATAACAAGACTTTGCAAGATAAATGTAGTTTTCGACTTGACAGAAGATTGTAAAAAATCCTTTTACTATTTGAAGGCTGCGTTAATAAGCCCTAATATCCTACAATATCCCGATTTCAATAAACAGTTTTGTATAACAACTGACGCAAGTGGGTATGATTGCGGAGCAGTATTAAGCCAAGAGTATGAAGGAAAACAATTGCCAATTGCCTATGCATCAAGATCATTTACAAAAGGAGAAACTAATAAGGCATCAATTGAGAAAGAATTAGCGGCCATTCATGGCGCCATAACATATTTAGACCATACGTCTACGGTAGAACATTTTTGGTCAAAACAGACTACAGACCCTTAACATTTTTATTTTCAATGAAAAACTCTTCATCATTTGTATTTGTAGCGAAATTAATACAAAAAACCTAATTTTTGAGGCGAAGATTGACTTAGGGCAATTCTTTGCCAGGCTTATGAAAGAAGCCGGCAATTTGAGAATAGGAATAAATACAGTTGTCCTTAGGAGACAAATTGTTTAAGAATAATTATACCCTGGTAGACACATTTAAAGAAATTGGTACCCAAGTTCTCAAAAATTTAATTATAGCATTAACTCCGGAGGTTATGCATGTGACAAATAACAAAGAAATTAAAGAAATTCTTCATAAATATCACAACGATCCTGTTTTTGGGGGCCACCCAGGAATAAATCAAACTTCAAGCAAAATAAGACAAAAATATTACTGGAATAGTATGAAAACTGATATAAGAAAGTATATCAAAAATTGCATTCATTGCAATAAAAATAAAACCAATAAACACATGAAAGAACGAATGACTATAACGGAGACACCACCAAAGGCTTTCAATATAGTACAAATTGATACAATAGGACCATTACCAAAATCGAAACATGGAAATGAATATGCGGTTACTATTATATGTGACCTAACCAAATATTTGGTTACAGTGCCCGTCCAAAGCAAACATGCAGTAGCAGTTGCTAAGGCTATATTCGAACATTTCATTCTAATTAATGGTTGTATGAAAACAATTATAACGGATATGGGAACGAATACAAAAATAGTTTATTTGAGGAATTGTGCAATCTCCTAAAAATATAGCGTAAAACCTCAATACCTTACCACCATCAAACTTTAGGTACTGTCGAACGCAGCCGTAGAACATTCAATGAATATGTGCGTTCCTACTTATCCATTGACAAAGACGACTGGGATGAGTACCTTAAATATTTTTCGTATTGTTACAATACAGCACCTTCAACAGTCCACAGCTATTGTCCTTTTGAATTGGTCTTTGGAAAGACACCTCTGACTTACGAATTTTTAAAAGAAAACGTAATCAGCCCAGTATATAATCATGAGGCTTATGATAAGGAAATTAAATATAGGTTACAGTTAGCACAGCAAAAAGCTAGGGAATTAGTACAGGAATCTAAGGAAAAACAAAAAATTAACTACGACAGAAATATTCAATATAAGGAAATAAATATAGGAGATTTAGTGTTAGTCAGAAATGAAGCAGGTCTTAAGTTAGATAGTAGGTATAAAGGACCCTTTAGAGTAGTAAATATAGATAAAAACAATAATTTTAACCTAAGTCCTTATAAGGTGGAAAGTACAGATAAAAATAATGAGTACACTATAAGCAATGAAAATAAGAAAATAGTAATACACAAAAACAGACTTAACTCATTTCATTCTTACTAAATGAATTTTTATAATACAAACCAATTATTCAGAAACTTATAGTCCACAAAATAAGTTTATCCATTGGAATAAAATCATAAACATAATGCTCAAGCTAAGTGTACTACAGCAAAGTAATAAAAAGAAAAATGCACCGCATGAATGAATGTACAAACAAACATTTGACAAAAGTAAAATATTTAATAGTCCACTTGAAAATGAAGTAAACAAACTCAAAACTTTGAAATCACTTGACACCAAGGAACAAAAAAAAAAAAGAGAAATGTAAGTAATAAACTCAAAAGCAATTAAATGTAATAGAATCCCTAACGTGATTCTTTTTGAAAACGGTGATGTAATGTAGCCAGAATAAATGCATTCATACATACATGTATACTTACAAAACACTTAGCACGCGTGGCTTTTGAGCTGCTCACTGATAACTTAAACAAAATGCAAACAACAAAAATTGTTGCTGCGTTTGCGTATTCAGGTGCACCAGCAAGTTCTCACGCTTCGCAACTATATGCATGGGTGTGTGAATGTGCATGCGCACGTTTGGCTACATACTGTTGTTAGGCTTAGAATCAAAGTATATAAGCAACATAGTAAATAAGTAGTACATAAGAATTTGTGTGTAATATTTCAGTATAAATAGACCGAAAATATTTTAATAAAGACATTCATTTATTTTCCTGATGCCGATTAACGGCATCACTCGAAACTTACTTTACCTTATTTTATTACACCCGTCAGGGTCATTTCGGGACTATTTCGGGAGCACTTGCGGACCCTTCAGGGATCCCTTCGGGACGATTTACGGAATCCCGTCAGGGTCATTACGTGACTTTTTCTGAACTATTTCAAGATCATTAGGGGACCCTTCTGAGATCATTTCAGGATCCGTCCGGGATCCCGTCAGTGTCATTTCGGAACATTTTTGGCACTATTCCTTGATCATTTGGGCATCCTTCCTGTATCATTTCTGGATGGCTTTCGGGATTCCCCCAGGGTTATTTCGGCACTTTTTCGGGATCATTTGGGGTTCTTCCGGCATAATTTCTGTATGGTTTTCGGGATCCGTCCGGTATCCCGTCAGTGATTTCCTCATCATTTCTGGATGGTTTTCGAGATCAGTCCGCGATCCCGTCAGGTCATTTCGGGACTATTTCGGAATCTTTTCGGGAACCTTCCGGGATAATTACTGTATGGTTTTCGGAACCCCGTCAGGGTAATTTCCGGACTTTTTCGGGGGTCATTTGGGGACCATTCCGGCATCATTTCTGTAGGGTTTTCCGGATCCGTCCTGGATTTCGTCAGGGTCATTTCGGGACTTTCTCGGGACTATTTCGGGATCAATTCTGGATAGTTTTCAGGATCCGTCCGGGACCCCGTCATTGTAATTTCGGGACTATTTCGGGATCATTTGGAAACCCCTCAGGCATCATTTCTGGATGGTTTTCGGGATTTGTCCGGGATCCCGTCGGGATCATTTCGGGACGATTTTGGTATCATTTTGGGACCCTTCCGGGATCATTTAAGGACTGCGAAAGCGGTAGTTCAGCACACATGCCTTTTTAATTTATGAGCTTTTATTGCCATGGATTTGCTACAAATTATTCGTAATTAAAATTCGGTATCTTTTATCTTTAATACCTAACACAGCTTTTTCGTTCTCTTTTTGAGCTTTTTAAGAATCCTGTAACGAACTCTTATAACTATAATTACATTTTTTGTAATATTTTAACCAACTAAATGCCCGAAAAAGCAAAACTATTTTCATCTAAAAAATTCTCTTTGGTTTTAGTTAATTGTAGTTTCACTCCTTTGCTCTATGAATAGTAATTCCTTGATATCAATTAATTTAACTTAAACACAAAATGTATTTTTTTAATTCGAAAAAACTGTATTGTACTATTCACGTAAGCGTGCCTTTCAGGTTATCAGCGCATTTAGTTATTTTTTTTACTCTATTACATAAATAAAATTCATTGACAAAAATGATTTTTAAACAGATAACTTGATAAGCAGTCTAACATGAATAGCCCATATATTTTATTTTCTCCTTGCGGACGGTGCCGCGGGTAAAGGCTAGTAATATTATAAATACGAAAGTTTGGAACTCCAGACGTTTGTCTCTGTGACTCAATCAAGCAGGAACGGCTGGACGGATTTAGATGCAATTTGGCACACATATAGCCAATAGTCTATACTTTTTGAAAAGGGGGAGGTCCCCGCCCCCTAGGAACAGTTATTATTTAATTATTGTATTTTTTTGTCTTTGTGACTGAATCACGCCAGAACGGCTACACGGATTTTAATGAAATTTGGGACACAGATAGACAATAGTCTACTGGCGAAATTTTCTTCTAAAATGGAAGGGGGGGGGGCGTCCCACGACCTTCGAACAATTACTTTTTAATAATTTTTACACATTATAACTTTACGTGTACTGACCTTAACCAATATTACAAACTTAATAGGTCAAATAAGTCGACGGCTTACAATATCCTTCCGGGAGCATTTCTTGATCCCCTCAGGGTCATTTCGCGACTATTCCGGGATAATTTGGGGACCCTTTCTGCATAATTTCTGGAAGGGTTTCGGGATCTCGTCGGGGTTATTTCGGGATCATTTGAGGACTCTTCCGGTATAATTTTTGGCTGATTTTCGGGATCCGTCCGGGTACCCGCAGGGTCATTTCGGGACTATTACGGGATCATTTTGGGACCCTCACGGGATCATTTCTGGATAGTTTTTGGGATCCCGTCGGGGTTATTTTGGGACTTTTTCGGCAGTATTCTGGGGTCGTTTGGGGATCCTTCAGGGATCATTTCTGGATGGTTTTCAGGATACGTCCAGGATCCCGTCAGGGCCATTTCGGGATTATTTCGGGACCATATGGGGACCCTTCCGGCATCATTTCTGGATGGTTTTTGGGATTGGTCCGGAAACCCGTCAGGGTCATTTCGGGACTATTTCGGGAACACTTGGGGACCCTTCAGGGATCCTTTCTGGACGGTTTACGAATCCCGTCGGGGCCATTTCGTGACTTTTTGTAGATTATTTCGGGTTCATTTTGGCCTCCCGGCATCAGTTCTGGATGGTTTTCGGGATCAATCTGGGATCCCGTCAGGGTCATTTCGGGATCATTTTGGGGACTCTTTAGGGATCATATCTGGATGGTTTCTGGGATCCGTCCGGGATTATTTCGGGACAATTTAGGGATCCTTCCGGGTTCAGTTCTGGTTGGCTTTCGGAATCCTTGAGGTATACCGCCGGGGTCATTTCGTGACTTTCTTCGGACTATTTCAAGATAACTTGGGGACCCTTCTGAGATCATTTCAGGATTCGTCCGGTATCCCGTCAGGGTCATTTCGGAAAATTTTTGGGACTATTCCAGATCATTTGGGGATCCTTCGCGTATCATTTCTGGATGGCTTTCGCGATCCCGTCAGGGTTATTTCTGCACTTTTTCGGGATCATTTGGGGTTCTTCCGGCATCATTTCTGAATGGTTTTCGGGATCCGTCCGGGATCTCATCAGAGTCATTTCGGGATCCCTTCAGGATAATTTCGGAACTTTTTCGGGATCAATTGGTGACCCCTCCGGATGGTTTTCGGGAAACGTCCTGGATTCCGTAAGGGTCATTTTGGGACTACTTCGGGATCATTCAGGGACCCTTCCGGCATTATTCCTGGAGAGTTTTCGCGATACGTCCGGGATCCCGTCAGGGTCATGTGGGGACCCCTCCGGCATCATTTCTGGATGGTTTTCGGGATTTGTCCGGGATCCCGTCGGAATCATTTCGGGACTATTTGGGTATCAGCTTGGGACCCTTCCGGGATCATTTAAGGACTGCGTAACCGGTAGTTCAGCACACATACCTTTTTAATTTATGAGCTTTTATGCCCATGGATTTGCTGCAAATTATTCGTAATTAAAATTCGGTATCTTTTATCTTTAATACCTAACACAGCTTTTTCGTTCTATTTTCCAGTTTTTTTAAGAATTCTGTAACGAACTGTTATAACCATATATATAATGTAAAATTTTAACCGACTATATACCCGAAAAAGCAAAACTATTTTCATCTAAAAAATTCTCTTTGGTTTTAGTTAATTGTAGTTTAATTTCTTTGTTCTATGTGTTTAAGGGATAGTTCCTTTACCTGGATACGGCTGCTGCGGTGATGGCGATGATGGTGATATGGCGCTTTGATGTTGGTGGCGGTGGCTCCTGTGATCGCTTAAAGTCACGGATTTTATAATCTTTTACGTTTTTTGTAAAATAGAGTTTGGCTAGACTTCCCTGAACAATTAGGCTTGCACTTATGCCAAAGAGTTAAAACACGATCTCATAAATTTGATATAATTCGAGGAATTGTATTTTATCTTTTCAATTTCTTTTTATAAAAAAAGTTGACACGAGAAAAAAAGGAAAGTCACAACCGGGCAGATCACAATTTGCGAGTTAATCTTTTAAAAACAAATGTCAACAAAAGATACATATGTATATACATACATACTCACACAACCCATTGTTGGGGTTGCCAGAGAGGTGAAGTATACGCAACTGTTATACTAAAATTTTTATGCGTGCTTAATGTGAGTCATGAGTACGACTCATGCAGAGAATTCACATACTTACGGCCCGATTATGTGCCCTTGACAAATTGTCAATAAGTTGCAAAGTAATCAAGATTTTTATCAAGTTGACAAATATTTCTATTCTGTGCATAGCTTGACAACTTTAAAAATCTCTACGACCTGTGCTTTTCACCATACTGTGGTGACCTAAATAAAGTAAACCGAAATCAGCTGTTTAGTGCAACAATCGCGAAATGGAATAAACGTAAGAATAAAAATTTGTTCATTATTTTTTGTAACAAATCAAATCATGGTTTTTTCAAGGAAATCAAAAGTGGAAGGTGCTACGCATGAGCAATCGGAGCGATATGTCTCATTTTATGCTGCTAACCCCGAAATGGGAATAGGAAAAAATAATCCGTGGGGTTTTTTCAGGATCATTTCAGCATGGCTTTGGAGACTCCCTCGGGGTCATTTGGGGCACATTCTGGGATAGTTTTGGGGACACCCTCGGGGTAATTTGGGGGACATTCCGGGATAGTTTTGGGGACTCCCTCGGGATAATTTGGGGGTCATTCTGGGATGGTTTTGGGGACTCCATCGGGTCGTCCCGGCGTCATTTAGTGGTCGTTCCGGGATGTTTTGAGGGCTCCCTCGGGGTCATTTTGGGGGACATTCTGGGATGGTTTTGGGGACTCCATCGGGGTCATTTGGGGGACATTCTGGGATGGTTTTGGAGACTCCTTCGGGGTGTTTTGGGGGACATTCCGGCATGGTTTTGGGGACTACATCGGGGTTATTTGGGGGACATTCTGGGATGGTTTTGGGTACTCTCTCGGGGTCATTTGGGGGTAATTCCGGGATAATTTTGGGGACTCTCGGGGTCATTTGCGGGACATTCTGGGATGGTTTTGGGAACTCCATCGGGTCCTCCCTTGGTCATTTGGGGGACATTCTGGGATGGTTTTGGGACTCCTTCGGGGTGTTTTGGGGGGACATTCCGGGATGATTTTGGGGACTACATCGGGGTTATTTGGGGGACATTCTGGGAAGGTTTTGGGTACTATCTCGGGGTCATTTGGGGATAATTGCGGGATAATTTTGGGGACTCTCTCGGGGCCATTGGGGGACATTCTGGGATGGTTTTGGGGACTCCATCGGGTCCTTCCGTGGTCTTTTGGGGGACATTCTGGAATGGTTTTGGGGACTCCCTCGGGGTATTTTGGGTGTCATTGGGGGATGGTTCGGATGACCACTAAATGACGCCGGGACGAACCGATGGAGTCCCCAAAACCATCTCCCAATGACCCCCAAAATGACCCCGAGGGAGTCCCCAAAACCATCCCAGAGTGTACCCCAAAATACCCCGGGAGGACCCGAGAGAGTCCCCAAAAAGGTCCAAGAACGACCCCCAAATGACGCCGAGAGAGTACCCAAAACCATCCCAGAATGTCCCCCAAATGACCCCGAGGTAGTCCCCAAAACCATTCCGGAATGTCCCCAAAATTACCCCCGGAGTAGACCATCCCGGAATGTCCTTTAAATTACCCCGAGGGAGAGTCCTCAAAACCATCTCCCAATGACCCCGAGGGAGTCCCCAAAACCATCCCAGAATGTCCCCCAAATGACCACGAGAGAACCCGATGGAGTCCCGAAAACCATCCCGGAATGTCCCCCAAATGACCCCGAGAGAGTCCCCAAAAAGATCCAAGAACGAACCTTAAATGACCTCGGGAGGACCCCGAGGGAGTCTCAGACACCATTCCGAAATTACTCCCAAAAACCCCAGGAGGATCTTCCCACAATAATAACAAAAGTAATAAATGTTCTTCCATTTTCTCTCGATCGCACAATAACAGAATTTTAATTTAAATTTATCCGTATAAATTAAATTATCAAGAGCGTTTGACTTATTGACAATTTGTCAGCGAAAAAGCTTTTTTTTTTACATAGAATAGCAATTACTTGTCAAACTTGACAAATAAGCAAGATGGTGAATTTGTCAAGTGCACAGAATAGGGCTCCTAACATTAATATAAAAAAGGGGTAGTCAAATACGTATTTGTACGTATATTTAATTCAGGATTTACTTATACGTAAGAGATACATGTAGATTTTTACATAAATTCAACCTTCAATTCACAATTCAATATTCTTAAGTCTAATTTATACAAAGTAAAGGGGTTGGTTGTTGCGACTACGACTGTCGCTCAAACATCGTCCCCGCCCTGTGCGCGTTCAGCGGCTAGAGCCTCTTGCAGCTCTTGAAGAGTCCGTAACGCATCTCGTAAGAGGAGGTCTGACACATTTCCCCTGAAGGTGGCAGTGTGCAGCCCTTGAGCGGTGCACCGTCGAGCGGCAGTAGATGCTGGTGGTGTGCGTCGGTAGCTGGACGAGACCGAGAGATAGCTGGGCGAGAACGGGGTCGCACGGTGGGGGCAGAGGGTACCTGAGGTGGTACTGCTTGGCGACAAGGCCGGGGTGCCTGGGTATGACGTGGGATGCTCGGGGTTGCATCCCGTGGATGCAGCAGCGAGTGGTGTCTTAATCCGCAAGTTCGGCAGCGATCATATGAGCTGTATTCATCGGTGGCATGCGATAGCGCCAAGCAATTCAAACAGAATTAATGCGCTCGCGCGAGTATCCATCGTTGTGACGGCTTCATCTTCTTAAAGACGCTGCAATTGCGAAGACCGTGGGTTTGTGCACATACGCGACATCGTCGATTTGCAGCGGCGGGCTGCGCGCGACCACTTCTGACCGCAAAGAATTTCGGGTAGCAGGTTGCGGAGCGCGATCCATGACAATGAAATGACAGTTGTACAAATATTTTAGGAGAGAGAACTGCTAAATGAAGAGGGTTTCAGATTGCTTCAGTCTACGAAGTGTGATACTGTTGCGACGGAAATGCGGTAGGAGTGGAAGAGGTGGTTCAGTGGTAGCTTGGTGGGCTTTCCGTGCTTGCCCTATCTAGGTTTCGCTTTGAGGGAGGAAACATAATTTTACAAGTGGGCGTTTGAGGGTGCCGGTTAGAGTGCGAACGTCGACAACGCGTATATGACCGTCTGGCCCTGAGTATAATTTTTCAATGCGTCCTAGACGCCACTCTGTCGGGGGGAGTGAGTCGTCGTGAATACAAACGTATTCACCGACTTCCGGTTCCGTTTGTGGATTTTTCCACTTTTGCCTTTTCTGCAGATTTTTTAGGTAATTTTCCATCGTTTGCTAAACTGATGATGGATGCTTTCTACCCTTTACCAACGGTTCATAAGGGACAAATCTGCATGATTCACTTCCGGGATTGCCAGGAGAGGACAGCCTCTGAGGAAGTGGCCGGGGTGAGAGCAGCGAATTCGGAGGGGTCTTGAGATAGAGGCTAAATCGGGCGAGAGTTTAAGACGGCCTCTATCCTCACTAAGAGAGTAGTGAATTCCTCAAAGGTGAAGGTATGAGTTCCTGCAGTCCTTTTAAAATGGAATTTGAAACTTTTTACTGCGGCCTCCCACAGACCACCCATACTGGGATCACCGGGGGGAATGACCTGCCACTTAACCCCAGCGGGTTAGGAGGTCAGAATATTCCCGCGGTAGGTATGCCTGTCGTAAGAGGCGACTAAAATATCAGATTCAAGGGGCTGTATAGCGTAACCCTTCAGGTTGCCAGCGCAATATATAGCTTCTCCAAACCCAATTGTCAACCTCACCTATCCGCGGCGAATCCTGTTTCACTAACAGACGAGGCTCTGGCGACCCCAAGCTCCTCATGGAACTTGGGGGTGGGGAGGGAGGGAATGACCTGAAGGTTTAATGTGGCCACATAAATCATTCCCGAAATGGTCGAGCTAGCACCTTAATGGTGCTGTGGTACCGGATCTGTATCCGGCAAAGGACCATTACATCGATAACACTCCCCAAAGCCTTCGGGGAGCAACCTTATCGCTACAACAACAACAACCTGCCACTTAATACCTTGAGGGGAGTATTTCTGGATGACTTCTTGGGAGGCAATTTTCAGAAAGTCGACAAATTCCTTTTCGGTTGCCCTTTTAGCTCCTATAAACGTTTTGCCATTGTCGCTCATCATTTTCGCTGGGTATCCGCGACGTCCGACGAATCGAGCGAACGCTGCGAGGAAAGCGTTAGTTGTTAGGTCAGAGCACAGCTCAAGGTGGACAGCTTTTGTAGAAAACATACAAAAACGACCACGTAACCTTTTAGTAGGGTGGGAGACCTTAGCATAGAGGCTTTTACGTGAAAAGGCCCCGCAAATTCAACACCGGTGATAGTAAAAGGCGGAGCATAAGTGCATCGTTTCGGGGGCAGCGCTGCCATGATTTGCGAGCGCATCTGCTGCTTATCGAGGGTACAGGTCTTGCATTGGTGTATGCATTTCTTTATAAGGGGTTTGACCGGGGGGATATTGACTTCCTGCTTTAGGCATTGTTGCAAGAAACGTGCCTCGGCTTGGAGAAATAGCTCATGCAGGAACTTAACATAGAGAGTAGAGTCGCGAATCGCGATTTTTCAGGGATGATGATAGGGTGTCCTTCATTATAGGCCAAGGTCGAATGGGCTAATCTCCCATTCAGCCGAAGCAGGTCATCTTTATCGGGAGATGGACTAAGCGCCGAGAGGGGGCTTCGTTTGTCTATCACCTTAGAGTTTTCTAAACACGCCTTTTCGTGGCCAAAGGAGCGGGTTTGCGTCAAGGCTATAATTTTACATTTCGCTTTATGGAGATCATCGTAAGAGAGAGTGGAGGACGCGGAACGTGTGCCTCCTGTTCGATGACTCAGGTTGCGGATGAATTTTAGTACATATGCCATTACCCTAAGGGCTCGTGAAAATGAGGAGAATCGGTCCAGGAAATCCGGTTCATCTTCCGTGGCGAGTAAAGCTTCGACTCGGCATACCTCCGGTGGGTTGGTGTTTCGGATAATGCCTTTTGGCCAGGCTTCCGGGGGCAAAGTCAGCCACTCAGGGCCATTTCACCATAACGGAGAGCTAACCAAGTCATTGGATTTACATCCTCTAGTGCCCATGTCCGCTGGGTTGTCGCGAGTGCCGACATGTCTCCATGACGCGTTTCCGACGAATTCCATTATTTCAGCGGTGCGGTTAGAGACAAAGGTCTTCCAAGTATGGGGGAGTTTTTCCAGCCATGCTAGAACTATTTCCGAGTCAGACCATAGTATTACTTTGGTAATAGCGAGGTTGAGGTTTGACTGGGCGACAGCGATTAGACGTGCATAGTTCTAACCTTGGCAGGCTGGAAGTGCAAAGGGGTGCAACTTTAACCTTGGAAACCAAGAGATGAGAGCAGGTACTGGTATCGTGAGTGGTCCTAACATATACATTGGCGCGGTATGCCTTTTCCGATGCGTCACAGAATCCATGCAGTTCTACTTGCTGGTTGGGGTTATAGTTGACCCATCGGGCTATCTTAATGTTTGAGATACCGTACACATTTGCGTTAATTGAGACCACTTTATGAGACGGAGGGGTTTAACTTCTTCATCCAAGTCGGTTCCGTCTATCCACAACTCTTGGAGGAAAATCTTTGCCTGAATAATTATCGGCGTAAGCCACACTGTGGGATCAAAAAAGTAAGAGATTTGTGTCGAGCAAGTTCTCTTTGTCGATATCCTTCAGAATGTTAGGGGGGTTGGCCGTTATTTTTCGTAATGTGAATCCTGCTGATCCGAGCGCTTGGATGACTTGAGAGAATATTATGGCTGCCAGAGAGAATATCATCGACATACGTTTCTTTGGTCAAGACAGGGCAGCTTCGGGGAGAGTCTTTTACATCTTTGGCCAGTTGGTGAAGGGTACGTATGGCAAGGTAGGGGGCACAGCTCACACCAAATGTAACTGTTTTCAGACGATAATATTTTATGGGGTCGCTCGAAGATGAGCGAAAGACGATCCTCTGATAATCTCTCTCGTCTTCGTGCATTATGATTTGACGATACATTTTTTCTACGTCTCCGTTAAAAACAAACTGGCATGTCCTCCATTTGAGAATAAGGAGAATCAGATCCGGTTGGAGGGTAGGCCCGGTATAGAGAACATCATTAAGAGAATATCCTGATGCCGATATTTTAGACGCGTTAAATACGACCCTTACCTCCGTGTTTTTTTTTCTAGGGTTTTATAACCGCATGATGGGGGAGATAAAACGAGGCGCATTTGCCTTCGATGAAGTCTTCATACATTATCATATAGTTCATTTAGATTTTCTCTTCTTGGGAGAGTTTTTCCCATCCCTAAAAATTGGATGAGGGCCAAGGGGCGTGAATTTGAAAATGGCATCGCGTCGCGGAAGCTAGGCTTAAGGGGAGCCTGAGCACATAACGTCCATTACCCGCGCGGGTAGTTGTGGCTGTGTAATAATTTTCACAAAATTCTCCTTCAGGAGTTTTGTCCTGAAGCTGGGTATTTCTTCCAATTCCCAAAACTTCCGGAGTAGGGAGCTTAGCTCGTTATTCGTTACCTCGTACACTTGTATAGAGTAGGAGGATACTTCGACGGGCGTCTTGCCGCTGATGATCCATCCAAATATCGTGTTCTGAGCTAACAGGTGGGGCGAGAGCTTTTCGACGCCTTCCTTAATTATTTGGGGGATTATGTCATTACCTAGAACAAGGTCTATTTGGGAAGGAGAGTGACAATTCGAATCCGCGAGGTTAAGGTGCGCCCATTTCGTTTGGAGTTCATTGGTGAGTTGGAAGTTGGGGAGCAGTTTTGTCAGCTGAGGTAATACTATTGGCTCCGCATTTAATTTTGCTAGCATAGGTATTGCATAATCTATCGCTCCTAGCAATCGGCTCGTTCATGGCGTAATTAGTGGAGTAGAATGTGGCTACCAATAAGCGATTATTTCTTAAGTTACGAGGCGGGTCATATAAATTGACCAAATTAGATAAGTCCTCACAGTGTATGTTATTATTAATGACATTATAAATAAAAAGTATCATATAGGGACTGCAAGCCCATTAGTTTCCGTCTACCAATATAAGAAGGAAGATTACCTTGCCACGGTAACTTTCTTAGAGCAAATTTCGTGAAAACTTTTTAAACTCTTTCGATTTTGTTTGAGTGGGTTTCATAGTATGGGCACCATATTAGAGAATAATACTCTGGTCTGCTTCGAACAAGAGATATGTAAAGAGCTTTTAAAGTGCAAGGATCTCTGAAATGTATTGAATTTCTTCTTATGAACCCTGTCATAGAAAAAGCTTTTGATACTATGAAGTAAATGTTAGCTTTGAGTCGAAAATAACACCCAAATCTTTCATTTCGGTATTTCTAGTTAGAGCACAATTGTCTATATCGTAACTAAATATTATGTTGTTAGACTTCCTAGAGAAGGTGAAAAGACAGCATTTATTGATGTTCAAAGTGCACCACTGATTAAGTGAATTGAGATCAACTTGTAACTTATGACTATCACTTGCGTCACGAACGGTACAAAAAAGTTTGACGTCATCCGCGAACATTAGGCACTTAGCGAATTTAAAGCAATTCGGTAGGTCGTTAATAAATAAAAGAAATAGCAGTGGTCCGCAGTGAGTACCCTGAGGTATACCTGACCACGCGTCGATAAATAGTCTTGAGGTTGTGTTCCCTAACTTAATAAATATTTTCCTGTTTGACAGAAAACTAGCAAAGAAATTAATGAGAATGCCACTAACTCCGTAATTTTTGTAAAATTATGGTATGACATACCTTATCGAAGGCTTTGGAAAAGTCTGTGTAAATCACATCAAGTTGTGCCTGCTTTCCGACTATACTATTCGTTAATAGCGTCAAGTTCGAACAGGTTGATCTTCCAGGAAAGAAGCCGTGTTGATCTTTAGAGATCAAATCCCGAACATGGTCAAATAACTTTAACAATTTGGCCAGTGTCCCCTGTATAACGATAGACCTATAATTACAAACATCATTACGATCACCAGACTTAAAGACCGGAACAATGTGACATAACTTCCACTATTCGAGAAAAGTACCCTTATTGATACAATCCTGGAAAAGCTGGGATATGGGATTAGCTAAAGTATAGCAGCAACGCTTGAAAAATACAGGCGCAAATCCCTCGGAGTCATGTTCGGAACTGGACTTTAGCGATGAAATAGCGGATAGTACATCCTCTTCGGCGATTGAAAAGGATGTTATAGAAGGTAAAGGTGTGGAATGAAATGTAGGCGATATAGGAATGCTATGATTCTCATAAACTTTCTGAAAAAATTTTGCAAACAAGTCGCAGGACTCGACATTATTGTCAGAGATAGCGCCATCATATTCCAAGTTCGTTGGGAATCCATTTGTTTTCCTTCTGGAATCTATAAATTTCCAAAATCCACTCGGATTGGACTTTAAATTCGTTTCAACGGTATACATATAGTGCTTAAATAAGAAGTTATAAAGATGATCATACTCCCTTCTTAAATGAATGAAGTTAAGACGATTGACTTCAGAATTATTTTTCTTGAACTTCTTAAAAGCCTTATTCTTTTTATTTCTCAAGTTAGAGAGTCTTAGATTGAACCAAGGTAGCTTGTTTTAAGCTGCGCATCTTTTTAGGGGAAAATTAGAGATGGCTTCCGAAAAAATGGAACACAATATCTCGTAAGAAGTATTAGGACAGCCCGAATTTTTCAGAAACTCCCAATCGGAAGAGTGCAAACAATTATAAATAGACTCATAATCGGCATTCATGTAATCACGCCGAGCTGGTGGTTCATCATTTACGGTATCGAAACTATGAAACATAATACTAAGAAAAATAGCCTTATGATGAAAACTATCATTCAAGATTGGAGATAGACATTCATGGCATGATACTTTTAAATTATTTATAAAAAATATTAGATCTAGGATTTTATTATTGTCGTTACGTTGCAGGAAACCATGAGAGAGCAAAGTGCTTACGACATAGATTTCGACGCTGGAGTTGAGATTATGTGGTATTAAGGTTTTATTATGATTTTCCCAAGAGATATTGGGTAGATTAAAGTCGCCTAAGAAAATAATTTCATCACCAGACTTTAGAGAATTTGCGATTGCAATCACATTTTCTAAATGTTTTACATACATTTCTATATCACTACCAGGAGGAATATAAGGTACTAAAAGAATTAATGATTTGTTGCTAGTAAATTTAACTCTAACGCAGATTTGATCTAACAACCCATCGGATAAATCAAAACTAATTATTGAATTTGCTCTTACAGCCAGTAAAACGCCACCACCCTTTTCGCGTCCAGTAGCTAGAACATCCCGATCCTTTCGGTACACATTATAGTGATCATCGAAGTATTCGCTTGAAGATATGGCACAGTTTAGCCAAGTTTCAGTAATAACCACGAAGTCATATTCATTCAATGATGCATCGCGACGAGTTTGGCCCGCTTTGGTGCGCATGCCACCAACGTTCTGATAGTATAAAGAGTATTTTGAGCTAATTGATACGTTCATATTTTGCGGCACCACAACATTTATGTTATTGTTGCTGCCTCTCCCCGCTTTTGAAAAAATGTAAGCGGCTGCACTGTTATATTGGCTGGCCAAATGTTAGAGCTTAAGAGCTTATCGCAAAGTAAGGTCCCAAGTTTAAAATTTACTCTTTTTAAAGAGTTTGTATCGATACCTCTTTTAATAAGCTCATTACAATATAAGTTTGATGATTTAATTGAGGTATGTTTGGAGACGTATTCCACTATATCATTAGCAGTGACTGACGGTTTAAACGAAGCCAAGTGTAACCATTTTATGGGAAAATCAACAGCAAGTTCTTCGCTTATATTGCATTGCGCTTTTCTCCCTATTTTTCTTAATGCTGAGATCGGCAGAGCTGGCATCAGCAGTATCGTTATCACTCTTGCATACATTTTTGTTATGACTGTTAAGAGCTTTAGAGGACGCAGCATTAGCAGTAGCAGCGAAAGCAGCACCGGCGGCAGCAGCATCAGAGTAACAGCGAGGTGAAACATTCGGTGTGTTAGACGAATTGGAGATAGCTTTAGACCACGCAGCATTAGCAGTAGCAACACCGGCGGCAGCAGCATCAGAGTAAGATCGAGGTGAAACACTCGGTGTGTTAGACGAATTGCAGATAGCGTTGACATTTGCATTTTTGGATCTTGGATTAGAAGAAGAATGGCTCTCTGTGACAGGCAACCCAGATGAACCATTTGACGGGAAATTAGCGATTTGCAATGTTGCCGATTTCGGTTCAATGACCTTCGCCTTAGAGCGCGTAACCATGGCGCCGTCTACAGTAAGAGAATTACTATTGTCCTCTTGCTGGCACTCACCGCAATTAAACAATTTCAAAAATTTGTCTAATGCACGGATATTTCTAAGAGCTTTATCGATTTTTGATTGAGAGAACACAATGACACAATTGTCACATCTAAACATTATATTTTTATTGTTTTTGAACAAATTTGAAGAACTTGCCGATATTTTAGCACATTTTAAATGAGTTTTAGACTTGCAAAAGCCACATTGAAAATGGTCGTCTTGCAAACATTGTGTATTACATTTTAGACACGTTTTCATTGTAAATAAAACTTGTAAAACGCGAAAATAGAAAAAAGACTTAGAGCGCGAAAGAACACGTCCGTCTGCTACGCTGACACTTTTTATTTGGCGGAAACTAGGGTCAGGGAACACAGTTTGTTGGGAGTTTGAACTACTTTCCCTCCCATGCCAGAGATTTCAAACTTAGAGGGTATATAAGGGAGTCTGATCCTGTCTTGGGCTCTTGTGGAGATAAAGCTTCTTTTAGATCCCTGATCTACGAGAGCTCTGAGTTTAAAAATCTTCCCTCTATGTTCTACCGGGACGATAGCCGTGGGTAAAATTATTTTGCAATCGGTTTCTGCGCAGAACGATTGCACTTGGCTTTTCTGCGAGCAGGAAGGTCCTCCATCCATAAGATCTGCTTGATTCGGGGTTTTATCGGATGAGTTAATAGGGTTTGTCTTTGTGGTTTGGGAGGTCGTCCTTTGCGCTCGGGAGGGTTGTCTCTTCGGCGTGGGTGAAGTGTCTTCATGAAACACTGAGTTGTGCCAATCTCGACATTGATTACAGGTTTGAGTGCTAGGACAATCTTTCAACATGTGTAACTGGGAGAGGCAATTGAAACACATATTGTTTTCTTTGACAAACTTCCTGCGGTCAGAGGTAAACAATATCTTACATTTGAAACAATTTATTAAGGGATGAGAGGAGGTTTTGCTCATTGAGCATTTGTACAGCGTCCGATGCTCTGTTATGTGAGACTGAGTCTGAGCTGTCGATCTATTCTGGAACGAATGTGACTGTTGGGGTTTAAATGGCAGCCTAGTTTGAGGAGTAGTGAACTTACTTTTACTTGGGCGTCATTGATCGACTCGTTTTACCACTTCGTATCGGGTAGTAAGAAACTGGTTCATTTGGGACCAGTTGGGGAGATCTTTACTGGAGGTTAGAGACTGTTCCCACAGGGTTACCGTGTTTTCCGGGAGTGTAGAGGTGACCAGATAGATGAGGATTGGATCCCAACTTTCTGTTGAAACTTGCTGGGTAGCGAGGATTTGGAGGCAATTATTTACGGATGATTGTAATTTCTGTATATCATCGCTATTTTCCATGGGAATTGGTTTTAAATTCATAAGAGTTTTTATTTGGTTGTCTGCCAAAATCCTGAAATTTTCATATCGCGACCTTAGGGCTTTCCACGCCAGTTCGAAATTGTCATCACTAAGCGAGAACTGTTTAACTATTTGGCCGGCTTTGCCTTGTGTTTTATACCGGAGGTGGTATAGTTTCTGGGCTTTTGTGAGTTTTGGGTGGTTAATATAGACCGCAGTGAACATGTCACGAAATGACGGCCATTGCTCATAACCCCCATAAAATACTTCTGTGTCACAAGGCGGGATTTTTAAGCCGAAACCTGTTCCATCTCTGGGAAGTGATGCGGTTGGGGCGGCTATGGGAGTGTTTGGTTGTTGCAGCAACATAAGTTAGTCCCCTTTCTGGGCTTTTTTCTCCTCATAGAGAATTAGACAGGACCGGTATTTATTAAACGCGACTGGTTTGAAGTCATCTGGGAGATCTTGATCTTCTGTCTCTAATACCGCGTCATTGGAGGTTTGGACCGGTCCCAAAACCTATCAATATTAGTATCTTTAATTTTTAGGGACGATTCCGTCTTTTCGTTAATCGGGGTGGACCTGAATCGAGCATAGTACGTGAAATTATCCGTTTCCGAGATGAATTTACTTGCCGTGAACATTTGCTTATTTTTTTTTTGTGATTTGACGTGTTTGGCGTAGATCTTTGGAACTGCCTGGGGATTTCTCATCGTCACTCATTATAGGGCTTTTTGATTGGTTTCTTTGAGGGACACCTAACATATAGTGAGCAAGCTACGGAGAGAGCCTGAGAGTGAGGGAGAGAGCCTGAGGGAGAGAGTGAGTTGACGACTTAAAGAAAACTTTATGACCGCAATGCAAATTTCACGACAAGAAAAATAAACTTTTTGAAATTATGTTTTTAATAACGCGAACCGTGAAAAAACAAAATTTTTCCTTCAATGGGATATATAATTCTTATATATTTGAGGGTGGTTTAAATATACGTAGAAAAAATTATATGAGATATATATATATATATACGCATTAAAAAGTATCTGGGGGGAATTATTATACTTTTTGATATGGGGAATTAATATGTGTGAGATATTCTTAAAATGTGTTAAATGTGTTTTTTATGTCTTTGGTGTGACTTAGGCGAGTCTTATCTAAACTTCGATTTGTTGGACTGTAAAGGAGCTTTGATGAGAGAAAGCTGAGTAGCTTATCGAAATTCTTATTGGACATTTATTTGTTTATTTATTTATTTCTTCTTACAGCTTATACTAAGCCTAGCTTATATCTATATATAGTAATTAATAAATAATATAAATTAAGTTATTTATATGAGTCTATTGACTGCCCAAATGGAGTGAGAGATAGGTAGCAGACGAATGATACCAACGCAAGGATTGTACCAGTTGTATCTGACGCTGTTAACGTATTTAAAGTGCGAAAGCAACATCTGAACGGCGATGCACTTATTAGGTTGAGTGCGTTACAGTATGCGCTTCGGCTACTTTTTGCATACGTGGGAAAGCTTCCTAGTGCCAGCGTAGAGTACTCGGGGTGTATGCAATGCTATTGGTGATTCGAAAGTTTGCCCACCTTGCACTAGAATGGCAGTGTTCTACAGTAATAGTATAATTTCTGTTTAAATTCCCTTATGTTACTAGATTTTACTTCATTTGGTAATTCATTGTAGAATTTTAGTCCTTTATAGTATAAATTACATTTGTCTGCTTCTGTTCTATAAGCTGGTAAGTTAAAATCATTCCTTCTACTTGTATTTACGGAATGAATATTTCTTACATATTTTATGTTACTTTTCAAATAATCAGGCAAGTTGCCTTCTATTATGTTTCTAATAAACTTCATCGTATGATAAACAGTATCTGTTTAATGCTTAGCCAATTTAAAGCGGCGAGCATATCTCTGATAGGTGTGTCATAGCGTTTCCTAAGAATAAATCGCATAGATCGATTCTGTTGCTTTTGCAGTTTGTAAATTTGGCTATCTCTCATAATGAAGAATAATGTTGGACAATATATGAAGTGAGGTTCGATTATCGATCTGTAAACCATTACCTTGTACCGTCTACTTAAGTCCTTGCAGGTTCTTTGCATGAAATATATCTTTTTGGCTATTTTTCCCAACAGTGAAATCGATGTGCTCACTAAAGTTGAGTTTATCATCGATTTTGATTCCTAAATACTTGAAAGTATTGACTTTGTCAATTGCTTCGCTGTTTATATTTAGAAGTGGTAATTCATTGTTTTGAAAATTCCTTATTGATATAACCATAAATTTTGTTTTGTTTATATTCAGTTTCAATCTATTCGAGCATAACCAATCATATACTCTGTTTAAGTCTTCTTGTAATTTTCTATATATTTCAGTGATATTATCTCCACTAAGCATCAACAATGTATCGTCAGCAAAGAGTTTAATATCACAGTACTTTAGAGAATTGGTTATATCGTTAAAATAGATATTAAACAGTATAGGTGCCAGGACATACCCTTTCGGAAGTCCAACAGGCACCTCTCTTTTTTCTGACAGGGATGATCCAATTACAGTTCTTTGACTTCTCTTCATGATAAAGTCTTGGAACCATTTTAGTTCAGTTTCAGTAACACCTATGCTACAAAGTTTTTTTAGCAATAAATTTTGATCTATAGTCTCAAAAGCACGTTTTAAGTCTAGGAAAACAGCTATTATATGTTTATTTCTGCTCAGATCTTCTTTCCAGTTAGCTAAAACAAGGTTGAAGGCACTTTCACAAGAATGTTTTTTCCGAAAACCTGATTGCTGCAGTATAATAACTTTATTATCATCTAGGTACTTCACTAGCTGGTTTTTAACTACAGTTTCCAGTATCTTTTCATCACACGCTAACGTGTTAATTGGTCTTATCTCATCAGCTCTTATAGTATTCCTGACTTTCTCTATTGGTACCACAATTGAAGTTTTCCATAGGTTAGGAACTACCCCTTTGCCTAGACTTTCATTTACAATTTGAGTATAAAAGTATCTCGTGTATGTTATAGAGTCCCTTATGACGCCTTCAGTTATTAGTTTTTTCCCTCCAATTTTATTTTTGAATGTACCATTTCTAGTATATCGCTTGCAGATACCTTCTGAAATTTGAAAGTAAGAGTGCTACTTTGAACTGCTACGCTGTTGTTATTAACTGGAATATTCGAGCTGATTTCGACTATAATGGCAATGAAATAGTTATTGAGCGACTCGGCTATTTCATTCTCCTGAGTATATAGTTGGTCGTCTATCAATATTTTATTTATTCCATTATATTCTTTGGACATACATATACTTTTCTCCAAACGCTTCCACATTGCCTTACTATCCCCAACATTATGTGTGATTCCTTGTTCCATATAACTGGCCTTTTTAATCTTTATAAGACGTTTATACCTGCGTTTTGTAAGGTTGTATTCATTCCATTCACCTGTTCTTCGAGATATTTTGTATAGATTGAATTTATATTTGTGTATATTCGCTAGTTCAGAGTCGTACCACTTGCTCACAGTGATTTCTTTAGAGTATGTTAATGTAGTCATTGCATTCGATAATGTATTGTTTAGGAATGAGACTTTGTTTTCGACACTGAGATTCTCAAATTCAGTGTAGTTAACCTGTCGTAATTGGTTGACAAGACTATCACATGCATAGTATTCCCAAGAAAATATAGTTTTTTAGCTCTCATTTGAAATTATCTATCTAACTTGACTTTGAACTGTATGGTTTCGTGATCAGAAATCTGATGCTCTTCCAATTTTTCACATGAGATGGATTCACTGTTCGTAAAGAGCAGATCTATCATTGTTTCGGTATTATCGGTCTTTCGGGTATAAAAATCTATTTTTTGTACCATAGCAAAATACCTAAAAGGGTCAACTAACTGCTTGCTATATGTCGTGCTTCTATTAAGATTTATGTTGTAATCCCCAATAAATATGATATTGTCGTGTGTAAGACAGTTGTTGTTTCGTTAGGGTATGCAATAAAGTCAGCATCACTCGCACTAGGCGAATGATAAACCAATCCTATTTGGTACTGGGGAAAGATGTTTTTGATTTTTATTATTATACACCAAATATTTTTGTTAATAGTAAACTATTAAACTATTAACTAAACTATTTTATACTCTATTGAGTCATGTATATATACTAAAACACCCCCTGTATGCCTGCTATGTGAATTACACCGTAAAGGTTTATATGTTGATATCTGTAACTCTTGGTTTGTTATTTCATCTGTGAAACAGCTTTCTGAACAAAGAATCAGATGTGGTTTCAGAAGTTCGGTAAGACGTTCTAGCTCACCTTTATTAGCAGCAATACTATTTATATTTAAATATACACAGTTCAATTCATGTAATGCTCATTGCTAAACGCGCACTTTATTTTTAACTGCGCGTGTTTTTTGTACGCTGGACAGTCTTTACTGAAAGCGTGATGATTGACATCTACGTCAATCACTTTCTTTTTTACCAGTTCACAACAGTTAACACATTTAATCGTACTTGATGCACATTCCTTGCTGTCGTGGGATCCAGCACATTTGCTACAAGCCACTTTATTTGTACAATCGCTTGCTTTGTTCTTATATCCCGCGCACTTAAAGCATCTCAAAACAATTACGTGTTCGTAAGCGACACAGGTATCCCACTCTATATACAGTCTTTTGCTGCAATATATTCTCGACTGTTATTGCGTCAGTTTCTACTAATGCAATATAACTTTCTTCCCTACTCGTATTTTCATACACCTTTCTAACTACAAACTCTTCCTGCACAAGAATCGTTCTCCTTCGTTAAACACTCTATTAACCGTTCATTGCTAATTTTTTCGGTTATACCAACTATCTTAACTATCTTTTTTATCTCACTTTTATTTTTTGTTTTCTCCGCTTCGTAATCTTTTCCTATAGTTTCTTATACTTTCTGACGGACTTGTTCACAAGCTTCCTTGTTTCTACATTCCACTATTATAGCCCCTTTATTTATATTTTTAACATTTCTGACAAGGCCATCTGTGGGCTCAACAACTTTCTTTAAAGCTTCATTAGTTTCCTTCACTTTCTTTTTTTGATTTTTCGGTTTAATAACGATTGTGTTCTCATTTGTTTTAACGGCCTGAGCAAATGTCAACTTAGTGTTAACGTTCTCACTAGCTGTCTTTAAGTTACTAATAACTTGATTACTCTTGTGGAATTGATTAGCTATATCCTTTACAATTTCATGAGCAGAGTGTGACCTCGCAGATCTGTTTTGTGTCCTGTACCACCGTTCCGCCAATTCTAGAAATCTCGAACCTAGCTTCTTTGGTGGGTAGTCGCAAGAGCTTTTGTACCCGAGATGAGGTAAACGATTTTTGTGAGCCTTGGTCCACCAGAGATCGAATATTGTGGTATTCACCATCACAATAAATGGGTATTATTGCAGTTGGGAGTAGCGTTGTTACATGGGTGCTTGAAAAATGTGACGAAACTTTACTCGCGTTATTTTGAGATGGATTTTGTTCGGTTGTTGTTGTTGTTTTGTTCGGTGGTTGAGGGTGTTACATTTTTGAACAACAAGGTCTTTCACCGTCAATTTGATGCTGCTACCTGACTTGTTGTCCTCTGGGGTTTCGAGTTTTGTCCTGAGCTTTGTGTATTCCGCGGGAAATGCAGGAGGGAATGGTGTCTTTTTTGGCAATACACGCACGAGAAACTGCTATGGCAATTGTTGCTTCAGTGGGAATTCGACAGACAGTTATCGCAGTAACCGTGTTCTCTAACGTATTTTAAGCGATCAGGTACGGATAACGCCTTAAATTTTATGCAGGTTTTCATTGCGAGTCGGGAGTTGCATAGTTTGCAAGAGATTGCCTGGTCTGATTCTGCATGAAAATTTTGAGTTCTGTTTTTATTTACAAATGTAGAATTTTGAATTGGCGCTTTGGGAGTGAAATTCTAGTGAGGGGGTTTTGCATTCCCCGGCCGATAGGTATGCAATCTTTCTACAACTTCGTATCGGCTTGGAGAAATTTGTTCATATTTGCCCACAGAGGTAGTTTTTTCCGTGAGGTAAGTGATTGTTCCCAGAGAGAGAGATGAACAGAGATACACAAGAATGGGGTCCCAATCGCTGGTTGAGATTCATTGTTTTGAGAGCGTCGACAAGCAATTATTGATTGTGGATTGTAATTTTTGTATTTGTTCACCATTTTCCGAATATATTGGAGAAGGATTCAATAAAGTTTTCAGCTGAGTATCTACTAATATTCTGCGATTTTCATACCTAGACTCGTAGCTATGATACTTTTTTAGGGTGTCCCAGGCGAGTTCACAATTTTCATTGGTGAGAGGGAATTGCTTGACGATCTGTCCCGCCTGGCTTCTTCTTTTCTGTCGCAGGTGATAGAGTTTTTGCGTTTCTGAGAGTTGTGGATGATTTTTGTAGACTGCGGTGGACATATCTCTGAACTCAGGCCATTCTTCATATCTACCGTGAAAAATTCGCATGGAGGGACTTTGACAAACATTCCTTGGGCGTTTGCGTTTTGGCCTGCATTTTGGGGGGTATCAGGGGTTGTTTGAGGCTGTGATTCCGCCTGTAGCATTTGCAATGCTTCCAAAATTTGAGTTTTGCATAACTCGTAACTCTCTGAGCATTTGCTATATTTTTTCTCGACTGACCCACTAGATTAGGCATATTTTGCCGATCGAGACACTGCTCTTAATGCGTATACCAGAGAGTCCCATAATTTGTGGAGTTGCTGTATTTTTACGTTGATCAAAACTGGGGTTAGATCATTTATAAGGGTTGACGACATTTAGAGTTGAATGCTTCAAGCATATTGCTTTCGAAAATAAAGTCTTGTAGACTTTGATCAGCTTCCAAATCACCGTTTTTGGTCATTTTTTAATATGAAAAACTTGATTTATTGTTTCGGAATTGGAAAAAACAATTTTTTTGATAGGGTCTAATTTATATATATGTAGGTAGTTTGTAAGCGTGAGAAAGAGGGTGGAGCTTACGTATTATAATTTACTTATATAAACATACTTGAAAAAAAAATAACATTTTTTATTCAAGTAAAAAGTTACTTGTCCTATTTGGTGGTGAGCCACAACTATACCAAATTAATGTGGGAGAAAAAGGTGGTGGGTTATTGTGTATGTTTGTATTTAATGAGCTGCAAGCTGCACATCCATGTTACTAGCGATAGAGAAGTGAGCGAGAACAATTGATTGCAGTAAATGCAAATCTGGGTAGGGATTTTTTTTGTGCGTTTGTATGTCCGTTTGTATGTTTCTTTAAAGCCGGCAGTGACTTTATTTTATTAAAGTGGATCTCCCGAAAAACGTACTTTAGACTGTTTACAATTATTGGGGTTTTTTTTTGTGAGTTGTTATGTATTTATATATATCTTTATCTATATATATTTTTTGAGCTGATAAGTGCAATTAAATTAAAATTTGAGGGGGATGTTGTATTTTTTTAGGAAAACGTATTGGCATTCACAGCCAAAACTTTGAGATTGTAGTTATCGCTATCGAAAAGTGGGTATATTATGTATTGAAATAATTATGCACAAGAATATGAACATGATAAAATGAGAGCAGATAGCCGGAGATATATTACGTATATATATTTGTAGCGGTTTTTTGTTTTCAGAGAATTTTTAGTGAGAGAGAGAGTGTGTTTGACATGTGTTGTGATATTGGGGATACACCGCAAGTGAGAATTTTGTGTTTCTTATTACGGCAATTAAAGTCCAAAAACTTAACAATACCGCGTATGAAGCCGCTACTTATTTATATACGTGTATATGTATATTGAGACTTACCGAAGTTCTGGATAATACCTGACTTTAAATTTTTTTGGGGGCTGTACCTCCTGTGTGCGTGGCTATATATCCTCAGAAATTTGTGTTTGTTGATGTATTTGTTGTATAATGTATTTGTTGTATATCGATGTGGAAAATACTTGTTAACAAATATTATACAAACTGTGACGTTGTTGTTGTTTTTTTGAAATGCTTTCGATATAATAATTTCTATATTTTTTTTCTAAGACGGTAAGTTCACTTTTTTTGTCGTAGTTTGAAGCTATTTATTATTGCAGCGAATGTAAGTATACGTATTTATTAAATACTTTTATTTCATTTTCTATGGAGGAAGGTATTTCTTTTCCAACTTTTTTAGTACTTTTTCAGGGATTATTTGGTAAGTATATGGATGTGTATCGAGGTAAATTAACGAACTCTTAATAATTTTCTTTAATCTTTCCTTCCTTATTTAAGGTATTTTATGCGCTTTAATTTCTCGATCATCTCATCAGTTGTATCAGTCCCTACCAAAATATCATCCATGTAGTTTGTCATATCTGATGATTTAACTTTGTCTTTAATTTTCGCCATGAGCCTCTGAAAAATAGCCGGCGCATTCTTAAGCCCGAATGGCATACACTTAAATTGATATAGACCGTCACACAGTGTTTCGTGTAGAACAAGCTAGCTGGACAAAAACAAAGTTCTTATTCCAAGAAAAGTGTAATGAGAAATGAAAGAAAACAAACAAAATATAATATTTTTGCTTTTTTTTTGATATTTTTGCTCATATATATTAAGTAATTGAAGTAAGAAGGCAGGAGTACCGTAAAATGCATTTATTAATTTTCAAAATTCTTGTTGAATATTAAGCTCCATATTTCTTTTAAGTGAACACTTTTATATAATTTTTTTGATGGATTCTAAGTTCGAAGGTAAGTAAAATTTTTTAATAGTAATTCTTTCGCAATTAGAGTATTTTCAAAATATTTAACATTCCGTTATTAAGAAGAAAAGGTATTTTTTTTCTATATTTTTAACTTTAGGGACAAAAAAGTTACATACATCCGCGGACATCCGGGCTAAATTTTACATATGTTATAGTCGCAAGTATTCTCTAATAGTCGAAAGAAAAACCATTGCGAATTCTTTGCACATCTATTTAAAAAAATTTTTTTTGTAGATTTAGTTATCTCTACATATAAAATAGGATGTATGTACGTACCAGCTCCGACGAGATATTTGAACCTTTAAAGTTGATCTACAAACGGCAAAACCAATTCCCAGATACAGGGAACAAACACGTAGCCATAAAACACACACAAATAAACGCGCAAGGTCAACAAGAGTACACCAAAAGCAAAAAGGCGAAGATCACTGACTTCAACCTGCCACAACCTACCGCACCAGTCACCAAGGTATAAAAACAGGTGCATACAAAGCCTAATGCAGGTATAACCACACAGGAACGCTACACAAAACTACCCAATTTGGTAGCACCTACGCCTATACCTGAATGTAATATAAATACTGCACAACTGATAACAAATTAGAACGATCAACGACACTTAAGATGGCAGCACAACAATCATCAACTATTCACCCTTTCGGAAAATCAACAACACAAAGCAGTTTAGTTATAACCGTACCAAGATCGGAGTTTTTTGACATTGGGGTTCAACATTCGAAGGAAACCAGATATAAAGAATTATTGAGTTTTGTTGTCGGCATAACCGTCGAAGCTGGATCAAAAGTGGAACACTTCTGGAAGATATAAGGAGCGATTTTTGAATAAAAACTCGGAGTGGCTTTCGGGTCCAGACTTCACATTTGCAATAACGGTGGATTCAAAGTTGCCATCAGACCAACCAACCACTTCTTCAGGTAACCCCGGCCCCGGAAGACGAAAGAAGAACTTTGTTAGCTGCACTGAAAAAACCAAACGGCGTCGAGTGGATGACCTCTTGCAATCTAGAAGTCCTGGTGAGTTACTTTATGCGGCAGAAGTATCAACGCGTATGTCTGGCAACAGAAAATATCCGGCAAAAAGATGACATGTGAGCCAGATGCAAGATGCTTGAGCAATGTAGAAGCTTTAGCATACTACGTAGATAGCAAGTCGACGACTCATGGGTACAAAACGACTCGGAAGTGGAGCATCAAGGCAGGCCATAAGGTTTATCCATCACTTTATAGTCTAAGAAAAGCTAAGGTAGAATGCTATCCAAATGAAATTGATGTGGGTGAAACACGTGCGGAAATTAAAGTCCAGTCCGTATTAAATAACACTGTTGAGCGTTTAGTTTTAGCAAATCAAGAAGTTTTTGTTAGTTTATTACCTACAAACTTGACGTATACTTTAATCAGCAAGTGGGGTTGCGATGGAAGCTCTGGCCATAGCACATATAACCAAAAGTTTACATGCAGTTCTGACACTGATGAGTTTTTGTTTATATTTTCTTTCGTTCCTCTTCAATTACAGGATGAAAAAGGTAACATTGTTTGGCAGAATCCTCTACCTTCTTCTACCATGTATTGTCGTCCAATTAAATTTATTTTTTCTAAAGAAACAAAAGATTTTATTGTTTTTGAAACGAACAAAATTTTAGAGGAGATAAATGCGTTGTTGCCAACAAAGTACATGCTCGAAGAATACGAAGTTTCCTTAAATCACAATATGCTTCTAACAATGATTGACGGAAAAGTTTGCAATGCTTGACTGAAACTTCTTCCGCACATAAGTGTTATATTTGTGGTGCCACTCCAAAAGATATGAATAATGAGTTACGGGACTTTACACCTAACCGAGATAATCTTGGTTTTGGTTTGTCTACTCTCCATGCATGGATAAGATGTTTTGAATGCTTGCTTTACATAAGTTATCGCCTCGAAGTAAAAAAATGGCCGCTTAGGAATGAGGCAGATAAAGAGAGTGTAAAGCTATGTTCCAACGAAATCCAGAACAAATTTAAAAGTGTACTTGGATTGATAGTAGATAAACCCAAACCAGGTTTCGGCAATACCAATGACGGCAACACTGCTCGTAGGTTTTTCGAAAATTCTGAGGTTAGTATTGAGATTACGGGATTGGATGTAACGCTCATCAAAAGATTCGACGCTCTCCTTCGCGCATTAGCATCTGGGTACAATATAAATATCCAAAGATTTGAAAAATTTGCAGTCGAGACTAAAAAACTATACATAGATCTCTATCCATGGTTTAATATGCCTGCTACAGTTCATAAATTCTTAGTGCATAGTACTGATATTATAAAATCAGCAATTTTACCTATTGGTCAACTTTCTGAGAAAGCACAGGAAGCCCGTAACAAAGATTTGAGATGATTCAGGGATGATAACACACAAAAGCAGTCCCGTGAAGCCACGAATAGAGATCTTATGAATATGTTGCTTATAACATCGGATCCTTTAGTTAACAGTTTTAGGGAGATACCTAAGAAAAAATTTAAAAGTCTGTCTTCAGAAGTCTTAAATTTACTGTCCCCCGATAATGTTGGGGAGTCAATAAATACCCCAGTTGTTTCAAGCTTTCACAGTAGTGTTGCTGATGTTCATGACTATTCCACAAGTGACTCATCGAAATAAAGTGATGATAGCGAATAATAACATAATTATAAAAGATAACCTACCCTATAACTTTTTATTGGATCAGGTTTTATTTAATTTAAATCTATTGTCTTTTCTAATTTGTATGATACTTTACTTTTAAGTTTTTGTAATTAGTAATTTTCACATAATTAATTTAATTATGTACATTGTTATTATTGTTGTAATTCACTTTTACATTCCTGACTGGTACTATAAAATAATTTTGTAAAAATTGTAGTGCCAGGATAAATACTCAAATAAATACAAAATATGTATGTACATATGTACAGTCACTCACATAACTAAGTAGACACCCCTTTTTGGACAATTCTTACAATTTTCGCTTTCGCAAATTTATTTTAACTAATTTCCCATAAGAAAATTTGTCACGATCTATAACAAAAACTAAATTATATTTAAAAAATGTTTGAAAAATTCGACGAATTTTCATAATTTAACTAATTTCCCATAAGAAAATTTGTCACGATCTATAACAAAAACTAAATTATATTTAAGAAATGTTTGAAAAATTCGACGAATTTTCATAAAAATATTTATTTTTTTTCGAATTTTTAGAATTTTTTAGAGTATTGAGATTTGTAGTCCATTCAATTTAAATACAATAAAGTAATATTCTTAAGTTCTTTAAATTTTTTTGGATCTATGTCACTTATTCACATGAGTTACTGTATATGAAATAAGCAAATGTATGCATATGAAGTAAAATTTTGGAAAAAAATAAAAAAAAAAACATATGGCTGAAAAAAATGACGTAGTTGTAATAAATGACTGCATATGAAACGGAAAACCTCATAAAATAATTTTGTCCAGCTAGCTTGTTCTACACGAAACACTGTGCGTCAGTTGTAATGAACGCTGTGTATTTCTGACTTTCACCAGCTATTGGAACCTGATAATATAAATCGAGTGTCGTATAATATTTAAAATGGGAAATTTCGTGTAACGTTTCTTCAAAGTTAAAAAATAAAAAAAATGTTAGGCATAGGAAATTTTTATGATTTAATCGTATTGCTTTTTTTTTTTTTAATGTATGAAAAAATTTATTTGAAGTAATTTTTAATTTTATAATTTATTTACTAATTTGGGAAAAATTTAAACAACGTGACATCAGGACGGACAAGGCGACAGCTGTTTCGATTATACCTTGTAAATCTCTTCAAAGTCTTTTCTCCCGGGAGTGGGAGTCGAACCCGCACTCCTACGATAGTTGGAATGGTTACAAACGCATTCAGCTACGTCATGCCTTAGTTGTTGTAAAGTTTTTCCCAATTGCCTTCTTTTTGCATATTTTAATCTTTTACACATTGCATACTTCGTATGCAATTATGTGTTAAAGCTATGCTTGTTGGTACGGCGGTTTCCAAAGAAACTTTGGTATTGTTGCTGTTTTTGTTCTATTTATAGAACTACAACAAATTAACCAATTTTGTCTGTTTGTATGATTTAATCGGGGATTGCCCGCATTGCGAATTACGACGAATTAATAAACGTCGTCTACCACGTATGCATCTATTTCGCGCTCTAGTTCATCAATTTGTATTTTAAATTTAATTTTTTCATTTGCGATTTGCGTACCACCACAAATTCCATTAATTGAAATTTTACAGCTTTCACGATTGTTTTGCAATTTATTTGCAACCGATTTACGAACCATGTGGCACTGACTACCCGTGTCTAGAAAAGCAATACATTTTTGTCCATTCACGATAACGGATTTCATAAAGTTTTCCTCGAATTCCTTAATTTCTGCACGTTGTACATTTACAATTTTCTTGCCACAGTTCCTAGGTTCACCTCGGCCATGTACTTTGTTGCAATCTGCACAACGTTGTTTTTGTTGTGGTTTCGAACACTGACTAGAAATATGACCTTTCTCATAGCAATTATAACGCACTACCGTTTTTTTAACTGCTTTATCGCTAGACCTTGACTTATTGTTTTTCAATTCAAAATTTTGCTTCAGTTCATTTTGCATATTCACCTTATTATTTTGAGAATCGAATTTCAACGGTGCAATAGCCATTTGTATTTCACGATGTTTAAGTCCTTCACGCGTGTATTTAACGATAGCACCACCACTTAACTTGTATCTTCGATCCAGCATACAAATACGAAAACAATAATTAGTAACACTCGTAATTTTTCCTACTGGCATTACACATTTTAAATGAATGTCTGCTTCGTTCATTTCGTGACTCAATTCTTCTTTTAAGCATTTGGCAAATTCATTCCAATTAGAACATAACATTGGTAACGAGTCTAACCACATTTTTGCTACACCACGCATTTTGCTGTAAACTGCCAACATTATACACTTCATCCCAGTTATATTATTATTATTATTATTATTTATCTCAAAGTACATTAACAGTCCTATTCTGTGCACTTGACAAATTCACCATATTGCTTATTTGTCAAGTTTCATAATTTATCAAGTAATTGCTATTCTATGTAAAAAATAAAAAGCCTTTTCGCTAACAAATTGTCAATAAGTCAAACGCTCTTGATAATTTAATTTATACGGATAAACTTAAATTAGAATTCTGTTATTGTGCGATCGAGAGAAAATAGAAGATTCATTACTTTTGCTATTATTGTGGGAAGATCCTCTGGGGATTTTGGGGGTAATTTCAGGACGGTTTTGGGGACTCCTTCGGGGTCATTTGGGGGACATTCCGGGATGGTTTTGGGGTTTCCATTGGGTTCTCCCGGGTTCATTTGGGGGTCGTTCCTGTATCGTTTTGGGGACTCCCTCGGGGTCATTTGGGGATCATTCCGGTACAGTTTTGGGGACTCCCTCGGGGTATTTGGGGGTCGTTCCGGTACAGTTTTGGGGACTCCCTCGGGGTAATTTGGGGGTCGTTCCGGGATGTTTATGGGGACTCTCTCGGGGTCGTTTAGGGGTAATTTTGGCATGGCTTTGGGGACTCCCGCGGGGTCATTTGGGGATCATTACGGGGAGGTTTTGGGGTGTCCCTCGGGGTCATTTGAGGATCATTCCGGGACGGTTTTGGGGCTCCCCCAGAGAGTCTCCAAAAAGATCTCGGAACGACCCCTAAATGACCCCGGGAGGACCCGATGGAGTCCCCAAAACCATACCGGAACGGCCCCCAAGCATATCGCTCCAATTGCTCATGCGTAGCACGTTCCACTTTTGATTTCTTTGAAAAAACTATGATTTTAAAATACTTGTTACAAAAAATTAAGAACAATATTTAACTCTTACGTTTTTTCCATTTCGCGATTGTTGCACTAAACCGTTGATTTAAATGAAAATAAAATACAGTCCATTAAAATAATAATGTATAAAATAAAAAAAATAATAAATTTAAAAATTGCTTGCTTGCAGTGGGCTTTGAACCCGCAACCCCAAACGTGTGAGTCGGGTACGTCATCCCCTGTGCCACGACTCATACGCGTACAAGCACATCAAATTACTTGCTTATAACTCACATTAAACTGCTCGCCCTCAACTGCCCCACGCTTAGCTAATTTAGTTCACCCTAATATGGTGAAAAGCACAGTTCGTAGAACTTTTTAGAGTTGTCAAGCTATGCACAGAATAGAAATATTTGTCAACTTGATAAAAATCTTGATTACTTGTCAACTTATTGACAATTTGTCAAGTACACAGAATAACCCCGTAAGACTTGGAGTCTTTTCATTGCACATATTCACGAAGTTAATTACAATTTTTCTTCTTAAATTTAAGCTTAAGCTAACATTAGTTCTAGACAACACGACACAGGCGTGGTAGGTAGGTAGGATGAACAGGAGGAGGAGAGGGTTAGTGTTTGAAGAGATCTGTTACTGCCGTTTTGAAGTATGCATATGACTTTATGCCTTTTATTGGAATAGGTAGAGAATTCCATAATTTCACAGCACTAACAAAGAATAATCTAGAAGCCGCTACTGTGTTATGCCTGGGGACTACGATGTTGTGAGTTCGCGAAGATTGTACAAATTTTAGTTTATCATAAAGATATCTAGGTTGTTGAAATTTAATTATTTTATATAAACACAAAACATTTCGGACATTTAGATAAACTTCTATGCTAAATCCAAGTATATTTTTTGAGTATGGTGAAATGTGGTCAAACTTTCTTTTACAATAGATGAATCTTGCCACGTTGTTAATAGTCAAACTTAGTTTATTTTTAGATGCGCAGTCTAAATCTCAATACACATTTTCAAAATAGCTTATTTGAGGCACAATCGGAGCCTTAACTAATTTAAGTTTTATGTTATGAGGTAGACAAAAACAGGTATGCCACAGATTTCTGAAAGTATTGTATATTTTTGATATACTATAGGAAATGTGATGTGTACATGTTAAGCGGGTGTTGACTTTAAAGCCGAGACTAGTAACGACGGATTGATACGGTAATATATTTCCATCGAAAACTATGGGTGATAGCGCAGTTAGATCAACCGAATCGTGCGATATTGGCAGGACCTGCGTTTTTTCCGCATTCAGGCGAAGGCCATTTGTTTCTGCCCAAACTGATATTTTATCAAGATCTTCGTTTAGCCTAAAGACAAGATCTTCCCTAAGTCCTATTGGGCGTGAAAAATAAATCTCAGTATCGTCAGCATATAAATGTATTGACGAATTTTGACAGCAATGAACGATGTCGTTGATAAAAGTTGCAAATAGTATATGACCCAAGATTGATCCTTGAGGTACCCCTGAGGGAATTTTACTACGTTCAGAAATTACTTCACCACACTGAATTTGTTATTGCCTGCTCGAGAGGTAACTTTCAATAAGCTTAATTGAAGTTGAGTCAAAACCGAAATAATGTTTCAGCTTCAAAAGTAATATATCGCGATTGACAGTATCGAAAGCTTTAGAAAAATCTAAAAGAATTAAAAATGTAAGTAATTTGCCATCGAGACTGGGGCGAATATCATCCATTACTTTGAGCATGGCTGTGGAACAGCTGTGACCAGCTCTAAAGCCAGATTGATTGTCAGCCAGCAGTCTATTCTTGCTCAGGTGAGATGTTATTTGATTAGCAATAAACCTTTCAAACACTTTCGATAAAGCTGGTAAAATACTTATAGGCCTATAATTTTGAGGGCAGTCATAGTTTTTGCTCTTGGCTATAGGGACAATGTTTGCTACTTTCCATTGGTTTGGAAACATAGATGAGGTTATGGCAAAACTCCTAACGATTTTTAATTTTTCCGCAGAATTTTTGAAGGAACGTTATCATTAAATTTGGTTTTGAGATAATTTATTTTGGCTTGACGCAAATCAGTTGTTATTTGTTTCTTAATTTTTTGTATTCTCTCCACCGCTCAGTAGTAGGGCTACGCTTCCAATATTTATAAGCATTATTACGGGTTTTGATAAGCTGTAAGATTCTATTATTGAACCAAGGCTTTTTATTGTCAATTGCATTGGTAGTGGAAATAGGAACATACTTTTCATATAAATAATTTACCAGCATTACGAAATAAGATAACTTATCATCAATATGCGGAAGAAGATAGCAGTAATTCCAGTCCATTACGAAACTTTCATACTGGAGAGCATTCATATTTATTTTTTTTAAAATCCCTATACATAAGTTTCACAGCATTTTTAGTTTTGCTGAACTCAACATCGTAAGATAACAAAATTAACTCATGGTCAGAAATTCCAGCTAAAGGAAATTGGTCAATATGCATTATATTTCTACAGCCCTATTATGTGCACTTGACAAATTCACCATCTTGCTTATTTGTCAAGTTTGATAATTTATCAAGTAATTGCTATTCTATGTTAAAAATTAAAAAGCCTTTTCGCTGACAAATTGTCAGTAAGTCAAACGCCCTTGATAATTTAATTCATACGGATAAACTTAAATTAGAATTCTGTTATTGTGCGATCGAGAGAAAATGGAAGATTTATTACTTTTGCTATTATTGTGGGAAGATCCTCTGGGGATTGGGAGGGTAATATCAGGACGGTTTTGGGGACTCCCTCGGGGTCATTTGGGGGACATTCCGGGATGATTTTGGGGTTTCCATTGGGTGCTCCCGGGGTCATTTGGGGGTCGTCCCTGTATCGTTTTGGGGACTCCCGCGGGGTAATTTGGGGATCATTCCGGTACAGTTTTGGGGACTCCCTCGGGGTCATTTGGGGGTCGTTCCTGTATCGTTTTGGGGGTTCCCTCGGGGTCATTTGGGGATCATTCCGGTACAGTTCTGGGGACTCCCTCGGGGTAATTTGGGGGTCGTTCCGGTATCTTTTTGGGGACTCTCCCGAGGTCATTCCGGAATGGTTTTGGGGACTTCCTCGAGGTTATTTGGGGGTTATGTCCCCAAAATGACCCCCAGAGAGTCTCCAAAAAGATCTCGGAACGACCCCTAAATGAACCCGGGAGGACCCGATGGGGGCCCCAAAACCATCCCAGAATTCTCCCAAATGATTCCGAGGGAGTCCCTAAAAACATACCTGCACGACCCCAATTCACCCTGGGAAGACCCCGAGGGAGTCGCCAAAACCACCCGGAAAGACCCCGAGGGAGTCCCCATAAACATCCCGGAACGACCCCTAAATGACCCCGATGGGGCCCCAAAATCATCCCGGAAGACACCCAAATTATCCCCAGTGGTACAGTGGATGACGTATCCGACTCACACGTTTGGGGTTGCGGATTCAAAGCCCACTGCAAATAAGCAATTTTTAAATTTATTATTATTTTTTTTTATTTTATAAATTATTATTTTAATGGACTGTATTTTATTTTCATTTAAATCAACGGTTTAGTGCAACAATCGCGAAATGGAAAAAACGTAAGAGTTAAATATTGTTCTTATTTTTTTGTAACAAATATTTTAAAATCATAGGTTTTTCAAAGAAATCAAAAGTGGATCGTGCTACGCATGAGCAATTGGAGCGATATGTCTCATTTTATGCTTCTAACCCCGAAATTGGAATAGGAAAAAATAATCCGCTGGGTTTTTTGGGGGTCATTTCGGCATGGCTTTGGGGACTCCCTCGGGGCATTTGGGGTTTCCCTCGGGGTCATTTAGGGATCATTCCGGGACGGGTTTGGGGACTCCCTCGGGGTCATTTCGGGGACATTGCGGGATTATTTTGGGGTCCCCATCGGGTGCATTTGGGGGTCGTTCCGGGATCTTTTTGGGGACTCTCGGGATAATTTGGGTGTCTTCCGGGATGTTTATGGGGACTCCGTCGGGGTCTTTTCGGGGTGGTTTTGGCGACTCCCTCGGGGTCTTCCCAGGGTGAATTGGGGTCGTGCCGGGATGATTTTAGGGACTCCCTCGGAATCATTTGGGAGAATTCTGGGATGGTTTTGGGGCCTCCATCGGGTCCTCCCGGGTTCATTTAGGGTTCGTTCCGAGATCTTTTTGGAGACTCTCTGGGGGTCATTTGGGGGACATAACCCCCAAATAACCTCGAGGCAGTCCCCAAAACCATTCCGGAATGACCTCGGGAGAGTCCCCAAAAAGATACTGGAACGACCCCTAAATGACGCCAGGAGGACCAGATGGAGTCCCCAAAACCATCCCGGAATGTCCCCAAATGCCCCCGAGGTAGTCCCCAAAACCGTCCCGGAATGATCCCCAAATGACCCCGAGGTACTCCCCAAAACCTCCCCGTAATGATCCCCAAATGACCCCGCGGGAGTCCCCAAAGCCATGCCAAAATTACCCCTAAACGACCCCGAGAGAGTCCCCATAAACATCCCGGAACGACCCCCAAATACCCCGAGGGAGTCCCCAAAACTGTACCGGAATTATCCCCAAATGACCCCGAGGGAGTCCCCAAAACGATACAGGAACGACCCCCAAAAGACCCCGGAAGCACCCAATGGAAACCCCAAAACCGTCCCCGAATGTCCCCCAAATGACCCCGAGGGAGTCCCAAAACCGTCCTGAAATGATCCCCTAAATCCCCAGAGGATCTTCCCACAATAATAGCAAAAGTAATAAATCTTCCATTTTCTCTCGATCGCACAATAACAGAATTCTAATTTAAGTTTATCCGTATAAATTAAATTATCAAGAGCGTTTGACTTATTGACAATTTGTCAGCGAAAAGGCTTTTTATTTTTTACATAGAATAGCAATTACTTGATAAATTATCAAACTTGACAAATAAGCAAGATGGTGAATTTGTCAAGTGCACAGAATAGGGCTGTTGGTCTGCATTGAGGCGCGAAACGTGTAGCGTATTTGTTAACCATGGTAATACCAACAGAGTTAAATTTACATAGCAAGTTCCTGCATCTATTACTATCAGATAATATATCTACATTAAAATCACCACAGATTAGGACATGTACATAGTGCATTGACAATTCGGATATTTTATTGAAAACTATGGTGAGGTCATTGCTGTTATGGTGGTTGTAGATGCAAACAACTAAACATTTTTGAACATTATCATAAAATTCTAAAAAAATACTCTCAACTAGATCTGTACAGCCTGATGCATGTATAACTTTACATTGCAAGTAAGGTTTAAAATAGATGGCTATGCCGCCACCTCTGTTACCAGTGGATCGATCATTTTTTATCAAAGAGTAATCACACAACGTATACATTAAGTTTTTCATACCAACCTTGAACCAAGATTCTGTTACGCATATCACGTCCATTTTAACATCATGAAAAATATAATTTAGATATTCGAGCTTAGCGACTGTTACGCTACGAGAGTTAAAGTGACAGATATTAAAACCTCTGTAGTACGCACATGTTAATTGAAGCGTAAGCTTTAGATTATCTTGGTTAGTGCTCTCACTGATGTTAATCAGACCAGCAAAATACAACAGATGCTTGCAAACGTGTAGTTACAAATATAAAATGGGAAAGAAAGGAAGAATGATAGAATGGGAAAGAAAAGAAGAGTGTACAATGGGAACAGGGCAAAAAGATAGGCGATCAAAGTATTTCTTTAGAGAATAAGCATTGAACATTAATAAAATTTTCTTAATCATAACAAAATACATATGATGACATATTTATGGCTCATGCAGCGGCTGCAATGCTATCGATGTTTTCGCGACTCAAAACCTTTACTGCTTCACTGGTGCGATGCTTTCGTACATAAATATGCCCACCAATTGTAAATGCACTCACAAAGTGTTTTTGTCTCTTCAGTCGGGTAGCATACTGCATTAATTCTCGATTCTTTTTGGTAAGACATTCGTGCACATACAATTTTCCATCAGCATCGATCCCAATGTCACGCAGAGTCAATGATTTGTTATTTGTTTAAAATAAATTAGCATTCGCCTTGAATAAGAGAGAGCGCTCGTGTGGCAAATTTAGTTTAAAAATTATGGGATCAGGTATTGCTATTGGTATTGTTTTTGCTGCGTATTTTAAAACACGAGCGGATAGTGAGTGGGGCCACTTTAATTGCTTTGCATAGTTGAGAGAACAATGCAGGTAGGTTCTCATCAGTAAGTTGCGGTATTCCATACACAACAACGTCACTAGACACCAATGCATTTTCCAGATCATCGACACTTTTGCAAAGATTGTTTATGTTTTTACTTCGCTCACCTTTTTCGCCACAGCATCCCTCCAACGTCGTAACCCTCTCATCTATATTCATGACTTTCGTTTTTAGGTTAGATAGCTCCTCAGTAACTTCATCTATTCTTTTCATAACGCGCTCTTCACTTTCAGTTATTTTCGCGATTATGTTCTCCATGAATGTTTCTATCTTATTTTCCATTATTTCCAGCCTCTCAAACAAACTCATTGTTGATGGACTGCTCATAAGTTTAGTTCGCTTTTGCCCTGTGGTTAGCAATTGCGGAGGGGCATTGCGGAGAGCTCTTTTTTGTGACATACTTATTAAAGTTTGTTGAAGATGAAAACAAAAGCCGACAAAATTACGAAAATAATGCGGGTAATGTTAGAATATTCTCAGCAGGTCAACGAAAAGCTGTTGTTTTAATTTATATTTGCTTAGTTTATCCAAAACACTAGGAAATTACTTAATATATAACGATTTACCGCAGCGCCACAAAAACCCGTCCACTTACAGCGAAATTCTTATCTCATCTCCTGCGTTTAACGAATTATCGACACGCTTAATAAATTGTTCAACGCTAACCGAATCTTCTGCATATGGATCAAATTCAGGCAGAGTTTTTGCAATTTCCTTAACCGAAGCCGTTCGCTTGCTTTCTCGCTCGTACAAACGTTCACCTTCTAATTGGGAAATAGAAGCTGTTACTTGTTGCGTCGTCGCACTGTGGCGCCTTTTGAGTTTTTTCTTTGCAAAAATCATAACTTTTGAACTAATGAAGATATTTTAAAGGTTTATACTGCACCTGAAAGCTAATTATTTAAACTTTGAACAATTTAAAATACAGGGTGCCAGAGTAACAGGGTGCTTCACAATAATTCGTCCAAGTTGAAAAATACAAAAAAAAAAAAAAAAAAATTTTGTTAAAAACTGGAGGACAAACTTTGAAATTTTTTTTATGAGGATGTATTTGAACATGAAATTAGATAAACTTATGATTTGTATGAAGGAGTGTGGCTCTACCCACTTACGATTAAAAGTTTTTTCTTATTAGCAAGGTTGTCAATCTCCACCAAACTTGATGGACGCATTACTTCTTTTAAGATGTTATACTCTTATAAAAGTGAAATGTGTACGCTAGGGGATAAGTATATAAACATTGCTTGAAAATTCATTGTATTAATTTACTTATATATTTTTGAAAAATTAAAAAACAAATGTTTTATTAATACTTAACTAAGAAAAATTATGAAAAGTTGCTCAATATTACGGTATTTGAGCAAAAGATGAACAATTAATACACTTTTGAGCACTTATGATAAACAGTTTTTTCTTAATAACCGCTTTACCAATTTTATCGATTTCTGTAAAAATGTATTACTCTTCTGATAGCCGAAGCCTAAGCTTTAAAATAAATATACATGAAGGGTGCTTCAAAACTCATCTTAAAATTGGATAAATTTTAAAAAGATGTAAAAACGCAAATTATATGATTATAATTACTATATGAAATAACTGTATTATTTATAATAAATAACAAACTTGTATTTATTGAGATCTTTTTTTTTCAATAAAATAACAAAACTAGGTACTAAATAATTTTGTGTTGGGATAGAAAAATGTGGATCATTGATTTAATCTTAACGTAGTCTTCGTCACTTGAAAATATATCTAACAAGGAAACCATTTCTGAGCTATAGGTGTCTGTAAGACCTTTTTGTGATCTCACATGCCTCATGGATTGTATGACTGTATCAGAAGAGATGGCCAACATGTTGAAAAGGTCCTCGTTTTGTCTAACTCGTGAGATTTTGCAAGCGTTAGTACTTCTATATCTTTTGTAGTCCTGGTCTTTAGATTCTTGAGCTGCTTCAGACAATTATCCTAATGGTAAACACTGGTATTCTATTAAATCTTTTCCATGACCCAAAATTGTATATACCGTTGCACAGTGTTTCGTGTAGAACAAGTAGCTGGACAAAATTATTTTATGAGATTTTCCGTTTCATATGCAGTCATTTATTACAACCACGTCATTTTTTTCATCCATATGTTCTTTTTTTTATTTTTTTCCAAAATTTTACTTCATATGCATACATTTGCTTATTTCATATACAGTAACTCATGTGAATAAGTGACATAGATCCAAAAAAATTTAAAGGACTTAAGAATATTACTTTATTGTACTTAAATTGAATGGAATACAAATCTCAATACTCAAAAAAATTCTAAAAATTCGGAAAAAAAAATTAAAATTTTTTATGAAAATTCGTCGCATTTTTTAAATATAATTTAGTTTTTGTTATAGATCGTGACAAATTTTCTTATGGGAAATTAGTTAAAATAAATTTGCGAAAGCGAAAATTGTAAGAATTATCCAAAAAGGGGTGTCTACTTATTTATGTGAGTGACTGTACATATGTGCATTCATATTTTGTATTTATTTGAGTATTTATCCTGGCACTACAATTTTTACAGAATTATTTTATAGTACCAGTCAGGAATGTAAAAGTGAATTACAATAATAATAATAACAATGTAAATAATTAAATTAATTATGTGAAAATTACTTATTACAAAAACTTAAAAGTAAAGTATCATACAAAGTAGAAAAGACAATAGATTTAAATTGAATAAAACCTGATCCAACAAAAAGTTATAGGTTAGGTTATCTTTTATAATTATGTTATTATTCGCTATCATCACTTTCATTGGATGAGTCACTTGTGGAATAGTCATGAACATCAGCAACACTACTGTGAAAGCTTGAATCAACTGGGGTATTTATTGACTCCTCAACATTATCGGGTGACAGTAAATTTAAGACTTCTGAAGTCAGACTTTTAAATTTTTTCTTAGGTATCTCCCTAAAACTGTTAACTAAAGGATCCGATGTTATAAGCAACATTTCATAAGATCTCTATTCGTGGTTTCACGCGACTACTTTTGTGTGTTATCAGCCCTGAATCGTCTCAAATCTTTGTTACGGGCTTCCTGTGTTTCCTCGGAAAGTTGACCAATAGGTAAAATTGCTGATTTTATAATATCAGTACTATGCACTAAGAATTTATGAACTGTAACAGGCATATTAAACCATGGATAGAGATCTATGTATAGTTTTTTAGTCTCGACCGCAAAGTTTTCAAATTTTTGGATATTTATATTGTACCCAGATGCTAATGCGCGAAGGAGAGTGTCGAATCTTTTGATGAGCGTTACATCCAATCCCGTAATCTCAGCACTAGCCTCAGAATTTTCGAAAAACCTAGGAGCAGTGTTGCCGTCATTGGTATTTCCGAAACCTGGTTTTGGTTTATCTTCATCAATCCATTGTATGCACCTGTTTTTATGCCTTGGTGACTGGTGCGGTAGGTTGTGGCAGGTTGAAGTCAAAGATCTTCTCCTTTTTGCTTTTGGTGTGATCTTGTTGACCTTGTGCGTTTATTTTTGTATGTTTTATGGCTACGTGTTTGTTCCCTGTACCAGGGAATTGGTTTTGCCGTTTGTAGATCATCTTTAAAGGTTCAAATATCTCGTCGGAGCTGGTAGGTACATACATCCTATTTGATATGTAGAGATAACTAAATCTACAAAAAAAATTAAAAATAGATGTGCAAAGAATTCGCAATGGTTTTTTCTTTCGATTATTAGAGAATACTTGCAGAACAGAATAACATATGTAAAATTAAGCCCGGATGTCCGCGGATGTATGTAACTTTTTTGTCCCTAAAGTTAAAAATATAGAAAAAAATTACCTTTTCTTCTTAATAACGGAATGTTAAATATTTTGAAACTACTCTAATTGCGAAAGAATTACTATTAAAAAATTTTACTTACCTTCGAACTTAGAATCCATCAAAAAAATTATATAAAAGTGTCCACTTAAAAGAAATATGAAGCTTAATATTCGACAAGAATTTTGCAAATTAATCGATGCATTTTACGGCCACTCCTGCCTTCTTACTTCAATTACTCAATATATATGAGCAAAAATATCAAAAAAAAGCAAAAATCCCGTTATTTTGTTTGTTTTCTTTCATTTCTCATTACACTTTTCTTGGAATAAGAACTTTGTTTTTGTCCAGCTAGCTTGTTCTACACGAAACACTGTGCGTTGGTGTGAGTTTTTTCTCAGGATACTTTTGAAGCAGCAGCTCTGCAGTTTTCGATGCATGTTCTCCAAATTTAGGTCCATTGACTTTTTCATGGCAATTTAAAATATTTATTTTGTACAATATCTCTATCGACTCCAGTAATGGGAGCAGACATTTCATCGTGTTCAGAAAATCTTCTTGAGGAGTTTCCATCATTTGTGTTGCCGTATCCATACTTTGGGCAGTCAATTCTCAGGCCAAGCTCTTTATAGAATGCATTTTGAATTATTTTTTTCTAATGTTTTGTTTTTCCTTAGATGTTGCATTGTCGTCGAAAACTTCTCCTTGTTGTAGTTTAAAAGCCAGTTTCAAATCGAATTCCATGCACCTTATCCTCGCATGCAAAGGAGACATTCCATACTCATATTTAGTAAGTCAATAATTGAATCATCAAGATTTTCAGTCTTTTTGACTCTTCTTACAGATTGGACATTTCAATGTAGATGATGTGTTTGTCAGTAAGTTTAAAACTTTTCCATCGACCATTGTTAGAAGAAAAAAATGCTTTATGGTAATAACATTCCCGTCTTCGATTTCAATTATTGTTGGCTCTAATTTTGCGATTTGATTTTTTATATCACTCAGTGTAGCTTTTATGATTTCCGAAGACTCCTTCTCATATTTAAATAATATCGGCCGGCACAATTTAACTGATGACGGCCGTGGCTTTTTCCAATATTCTGAAGCTTCATCTTTTAAACTGAGGGGAACAATAGAAGCCTTAAACATATTACCATCTGTAATTGTTCCATCGTCTACATTTGTTCTTTGTTTATATGCGCTTTGTCCTGATGATCCATCACAGCCCCATTTATTTATCAATGTTAGGATTTTTGGCAGTGATTTCAACTTTTCTGCAGAAAAACTTTTCAAGAGTCGCATTGTGGAGCTCAACTTCAGCTGATACTTCGGTTATTTTGGCTTCCTTTTCCTTGTGTAGGTCGAACATTCTTCTAATGTGATGTCCTTTGTTCTAAAAACTTCAACCCACTTCGAATAGGCGTCAATAATTATGAAAAGATAATATCCTTTAATCGGACCAGCAAAATCTATGTGTAATCTTCGCCAATTGGAATCTGGTAATTGCCATGGTATAAGAGTACTCTTCTGTGGAGACGGTGAAAGTTTTTGGCAATGAATGCAGGATTTGATTAAATTTTCAATGTCTTTATCTACCTTGGGCCACCAAACAAACGACCTGGCCAATGACTTCGTCTTCACTATTCCTAAGTGAGAATCATGTAATGATTTCAGCACATATTTCCTAAGTTTTTGTGGAATTATTACTCTATAGCCTCACAGAATGCAGCCCTGGTCTACTGTAAGCTCAACCTCTTTGTTGGTGTATCCTTTAAAAATTTCATCCTTTAGTTCCCTGACTAAGCCTTTTTGTATAGATTCCTGCACTTTGGATAGAATTGGGTCACGCCTTGTTTCACGAGCAATGTCTTTAAAATCAAGACTAAGAACATTGGATTTTTCAACTAGGTTGACGAAACTGCATTCATTATCAGATGTCTCTCGCACAGTCTGCTGTGACATCCGCGACAAATGATCCGCAGTATTCAATTGTCCTTTTACGTATTCTATTCTGTAGTTGAATCCCGAAAGTACGAACGCCCATCTTTGTACTCTAGCAGCTGCAAGAACTGGTAAACCTTTATTTTCGTTAAATATTGAAATCAGTGGCTTATGATCTGTTTTCAAGACAAAAAAATTTCCCAATAAATAATGTTTCAATTTTGTGACCGAAAACACGATCGCCAGTGCTTCTTTTTCAAGCGTGCTATAATTTTGTTCAGCTTTTGATAAAGCTCTGGATACGAAGGCAATTGGCTTTGAGTTGTCCGATAAGGAATGAGACAAAATACCGGATATTGCATTGTTAGATGCATCCGTTGTGAGTATGATCGGTATCTTTGGGTTAAAGTGTACCAAAACTTGGTCTGACGTCACATCTTTTTTTTATCGTTTCGTAGGCTTCCTGGCAACTTTTTGACCAATGAAATGCTACATTTTTTTGCAATAGTTTATACAAAGGGATCATCTTTTCAGCAAAATGTTTAATAAACTTAGAGTAGTAGTTAACCATACCTATAAATGCTCTAAGCTCCGGTACATTACTAGGAACAGGTGCCTGTAATACCGGCTCTATTCTATCTTTATTTTTGCTAAGACCAAATTTGTCGGTTGTAAATCCTAAATAAGTAATTTTGGATTTGAAAAACTCACATTTGTTAATGTTTAACTTAAGCCCTGCTTCCCTAAGTTTACACAGCACTGCCTTCAAGTTCCGAATGTGTTGTTGCATGTCTTTGCCTGACACGGTTATATCGTCTTGATACACAACTACAAATGGAATGCTCTTTAGTAAATTTTCCATAGTTTTCGGGAATATGCCTGCTGCCGGTTTTATCCCGAAAGGTAAGCGCGTCATTTTGAATGTGCCTATGTGCGTTGACCACGTGCATAATTTTTGTGATTCTTCGTCAAGAATCAACTGATTGTAAGCATTGGACAAGTCCAATTTAGAAAAAACCTCACCACCCTGAAGTGATGCAAAAGTTTCATCAATTATAGGTAGAGGATACTTAAAATCGGATAGATGTTTATTAATTGTGACCTTGTAGTCGCCACAGATTCTGATCTCGCCATTTGGTTTTAGTATGGGAACAAGAGGAGTACCCCATTCCGCGTGGTCAATTGGTACTAAAACTGCTGTCGCAACTAATTCGTTTAAGTTCTTCTCAATTTTGTTTTTCCATGCAAGAGGAACTGGGCGTGGTTTGAAAAATATGGGCTTTGCGTCACTATCCACAGCTAACGAAATTTTACTCAACTTATAAGCGCCCAGACCATTGTCAAAAACATCAAAAAATTCGTTTTTTATTTCTCAGCAATTGTGGAAGATCGATTAGTGTTACCGATAGAATTCACTTGCATTAGTTCAAAACCAAATTTTCGCAAGAAATTTCTGCCAAGTAAAGCGGAATTATTGTTATTAGTATTTTACTTTCTTTTTGACACCATTGTATTCTATCATTTCATAGTATGCTCCTTGTACTTTGAATCGGTTGCCATTACAATCAATAAAAGGGTCATTACAAGGATTAAGACTTACGTTCTTATTAATTTTATTTAAACAATGTCTAGAAACCAAACTACATGGTGAACCCGAATCGCATAATATGTTCATAGAAACTCCGCCTATTTTGACCGATACACTGTACACTTTAGCTGAATCATCACACTTGCTTTGGTTGATACTGTAAATAGAAAAATTATGCGAATTGTTAGTATTAAATTCGTCGCCTGAACTATCAGATTCAGATACGTAATTAACTACTTTTCCACTTGTTTTGCAAACTGATGCTAAGTGTCCAATTTTGCCGCACTTATGACATTTGCTATTCTTGTATCGACATTCGTTAGTTGTATGATTTCGCCACCCACAGTGATTGCAAGCTTTTGCGTATTTTGTTGATGTATTGTGAGTTCCTTTCTTCTTTTTACGGTCATGTTTGTTGTCTTGCTTTGAAGTGTTAGAAGTAGAGCTTTTCGATTTGTTATTACTCTTGCCACTTTTGGTATAATTCACTTGCAAGTTGTGTTCATGCTTTGTCGATGACAGTTTCATCTCCATAATGAGAGCTTTTCGGAGTGCTTGGTCAATGCATATGTTCTCGTATTCTTCGCACATACGTTCAAATATTCCGCTGTGAAAACCCATTATGAAACGATCCATTACAAAGGCTGACAGGTTGTCACCAAATTTGAATGTTAGCGCGAGTTTTTTTACTCGTGCATGCCATTGCGATACCGTTTCACCTTCAGCTTGCGTTGCTAAGTGAAAATTCTTACGCTCGCGGAAAACAATGGACGGTGGAGTGTAATGAACTTTGAGTATGTCACTTAGCTCCTTATACGCTTTTGATACCGGTGCAGCTGGGCTGCAAAGGTTGTGCAAAACCTCACATGGTGTTCGGTCAAAGGCTTTTGAAAGAGTAGCCTTTTTTACATTCTCTTCTGTGCAATTTATTTCCGCAAAATTAATTTCTAACTTTTCTTTCCACAATATCCATGATTCCGTTTGTGGAGAAAATTGCTGCACATTATTTGGATGGTATATGGTTACCGTATTTTGAGGTTCATCGGGGATTATAGTAAAGTTTATGATAAATTTTATTTAGCTCTGTAATTACAGTTGCTGCACTTTCAATTTCTTTTGTATGTACAAAAGAAGAGAAAAAAAATGAATTTTATTTTTCCTTTTTACTTCGTCGTCAATATGTTATGTACCGAGTGAAACGCACAGAAGAGTTGTTTGTTCATGACTTACTTTTATTGACTGATTGTATGCTCATTCTAGACTAATAATGAGATGCGAATAATAACTAAGGTGAGTATATATAATTGGAGGTGAGTTATGTTTAGTTTGTAATTCACAATGACGATACCTAACAATGGGGTTTGTTGGTCCTCCTCTAGCTCGATTGGTTGATGTGCTAGGCATTTCTTCGTCCAAAAAACTTGTACCAGCTAGCCAGTTTTCATGCTTACTTATAAACCTTGAATTATAACGACCGACTGCTTGCCATTTTCTTTGTATTGGAATGTAGAGGAAGCCAATTTTTTCTTTCAAGTCTTCGTCTTCTTTGTTGCATGCTTCATTTGGTAATTCTGTCATAATAGCCTCAACGAACTCCGTTTTTGTCTTTGACGCTTTTAACACCTCAAATAGTTTGGAGTTTTCTAGAGACATATTAAAATTTGTCATCGAGTATATCTTACTAAAATAATATGTGAACTATATTTATGTTTATTTAAATAAGTAGAATACTTTATTCTATAGACTCCAAAAAACGACTGATTTTGGGGGTTGTATCAAACATTGCTTTATATACTCAAATTATGGAAATGAGTTCCAGGTATATTATGCAGCTCGTAACCGAAAAATTTGGTTTTATTAACAAATTCCAACAACAAAAGTGACCGTACTAAATTCGCCTCCTTACCTATACCTGCTCAGGCACGTATTTATACCGAAGGTTGCTTCACTTTATTTGATGTAAAAAGTGAAATCGCAGCTGGACGAAGGTAGACCTTATGAATTCAGGTAACTGAATATTTAACAAATACCTACTGTAAATTCCACGGAGACCTTTTTTGTCCTTTTTTTATTTTCCACCAAAATTCGAAAAAGGCCCTAAAAATAGGTTTTTCGAAAAACAGGTAGATCTGACAACTTTTATAAAAAAAAACAAATTTTATATTTTGCTTCAACCTAGTATTAAATATCCTTTCGTTATAATACAAGAAAGCAGTAGCAGGCCGTTTTATTTAAAGACAAACCAATTTTTTTTACAACAAAAAAGAACAAAAACCACAAATTTGTCTAAATGTTAAAAATTAATCAACTTTGAGCGGCTCTACCTCCTAAAATATCATTTTCTGTTTAATAACTCTATTAAATACATGTATTAGGTTTATCGAACGCTTTCGTGAAATTTTTGATTTTTGCCAGGCTTTTCGGGCAGAGGCGCCATAGTGCGTCGTCGGCATTTCTTGTACTAGTGTTTGTATGTCTGTTCTCTGCTGCTGCGCAACAGACGTCTATACCAGTGAGCTGCAATTATTCATGTTTTAAGGTTATTAGTGGACTAACGAAAATATTAGTATTAGTGTGTACACAAACAAAGAATATCAAGCACTTATATCCACTAAAACACATTTATATAGTCATGCTTCGTAAAATGAATAACCGCTCATAAGCCACGAAGCAGTTCCGTACTCAATTGTCTTATTGAGCAAGAAAGTCAACTGTGCTATATGAAAACACTAGTTTGAATCAGTATGACTAACAGTACAATAAAATGAATATAGTCATATCAGTCTTCTGACGCTAGCAACCCAACGATGTACACGAAACTAAACTGAATACAGCGCTAAAGAAAAACCGATAATAAACGAAGTATACAGTGTATTACACACGAAACCAACTTGCTACTGAGTTAAAGCGACTATGATTTCAGTTTATACCCAACAATGTCATATATGTTTGGAACATATGTGTTGCGGGGCACTCGTATGTATTTTCTTTTTTATGTGCTAATCACTCATAGTATTTGTCTGTACTTGACTAAGTACACATTTAGACACAATTTTTTGGCTCATGACTAAGTGCACTCATTTTATTAGTACTCAAAGCAGACCTCTGGTCTGGGGGTCAATTCCGTAACTGTGAAAAACTGAAAAATGTACACTCACTGAAAACTCATTTGCACACACAATTTACACTTTAAGTTTTCATGCGATTCTGTAAATTATTGTGTACATTGTTTTGCTGAATGGGTGCTGAATGTAAAAGTCTTATGTCAGTGAGAAAATATTCATCAAACGCCATGAAAACAAAAAAGGCATTCTGCAACAGTGCGTATGAGTTTTGAATGTCAGAATAGGGTACACTGGCTGCCAAGAAAACTCACGAAGTTTTTATCAGTGAGTTTTTTTGTTCACAGTTTTGCTTTACAGAATCAGAACTTCAAAGTTTACACAATTTCTTGTGTACATTTTAAAACTCACAGTTAGCGAATAGGACCTCTGTACTGATGCAATAGTATTCATCATTGTAGTCATCAGGCATATGCTTTAAAATATATGTCAGCAACTACAGTTCCAAACAAATTTTTCGGAGAATATATTTCTCATTTCGGAGTTCCGTAGAAATTTACTACGTTTACGTCAAAATTATTTTCAGAGTTAACTAAATTACTTGGTAGTTATCAAATAACAACATATACATATCACCCTCAGAGCAATGGTATTGTTGAGAGATTTCATAGACAACTAAAAGCTACTATTATGGTTAGGGATGGAATAAATACTTATTATACTGTAACGAATGTTAGCAGCACTAAGCGATGCTATCGTCTCTAAGCCGATGCTAAGCAGTGACATGAATTCACATCCATAGATCAGTCATTATGTATCTACATAAACGAAACAATAATTGCGTCTACACATATGTACCATGTACGTATACGAGCAGCGGAGAGTCAATGCACAAACACATGCATATATCTGAGATACTCCTATAAGTATGCAATGAGAAAAACTATAAAATTGTGCAATTGTAGTTACAGCTGAGAAGTTTGAGAGCTGCTGGACTAGTAGATTCTGGAAGCGCCTAGAAGATGCGAAGGTTGAAATCAAAGAGTATAAAAGGCGGCAATTGTAGAGGCGCTGGAATTCAGTTTGATTTGAGCTGTCAAGCAGTTTCGACTAAGACGCTATCTAGCGAGCAAGAGCAGTATTATTTTGAATAGTAGAGTTTCATTTGAGCTTTCAATCAGTTTGGTTATTAAGCAAGCTATTCGCTGCACAGTTTGAGTGTTATTGTGAAGTACTTTAATAAAGGCCATTTTGCATTATTACATATTGGAGTTATTTATTCAACAGTTTATCGCAGACAGTTACAAGCACAGACTTGAACATGATTTTGGCTGCAATATCAACATCGACAGTGTCATCTCAACTAGAAGAACAGAAAACGTATATGTCATCACAGATGGAATCCCAAGAGACAGGAATAACATCGAAGATTGAAGCACAGGAAACACAAATTTCTTCACAACTGGAAGAACAGAAGACGTATATGGTATCCCAACTGGAATCGCAGGAAACCCGTATAACATCACAATTGGAAGAACAGAAGACATATTTGGCATCTCAACTGGAAGCGCAAGAGGCACGTATATCTGAAATGTCGGCACAAATTTCGGAACAGGTATCATCGCAGCTCTTTGTGAAACTGGAAGAGCAGGATGCAAAAATTTTACAACTCGAGGACAAAATTGATGCCGAAATAGAAGCATTAAAAGGTCTTATGGAGCAGTTACAACTAAACTGCCCAGCTGTTTCAGCAAGCAATCCAAAGATAAAAACACCATCATTTGACGGTTCTGTTCCTTTTCAGGTGTTTAAGCTACAGTTTGAGAAGACCGCAGCAGTGAATCACTGGAATGCTGAAGATAAAGATGCAGCTCTGTTCGTGGCACTGAAAGGCCCTGCCGCGGAAATCTTACAGACTATTCCAGAGTACGAACGGAACAGCCATGAAGCATTGATGACCGCTGTTGAGAGACGTTATGGAAGCGAGCATAGAAAACAGGTGTTCCAAATTCAGTTGCAAAACCGTCACCAAAGAGCGAATGAGACTTTGCAGGAGTTTGCCTCGGATGTTGAAAGGTTGGCTCATCTCGCAAATGCGGACGCACCCGTGGAATACACCGAGAGGGTAAAAATCCAGAGTTTTATAAATGGCATACGGGACGTGGAAACGAAGCGAGCTACATACGCAAACCCAAAGCTGACATTTGCTGAAACGGTACCACATGCTTTGACTCAGGAAACGGCCTAACTATTGAGTAAACCAGCATACAAAGCTCATCGTGTGGAAGTGGAAAGACCAGACACAATTTTGGAGGCACTGAAAGGATCGCAAAAGCGGAGTGAAAAAGTTATCAAATGCGGGAAGTCCGGTCACATTGCACGTCATTGCGATCTTGGTCCTAATAGTTCTAACAATGGGGGTGGCTGTAAACGCAAAGCTGGAGGAAATGAGCAAGAGCGTGTCGGATGTAAAGAACGAAAACTTGCCCCGGCTATTGAATGTCCTGTGATATCTGTGTCGCAAATTGGAAGGAAATCAAGCAGTCTTACCGTCAGAGGGAATGTGGATGGCAAGGAGCGTGTACTGACTGTAGATACGGGCGCATCTCATTCCTTGATCCGATCTGACTTGGTCAACAGGAGAGTAAGACCGTTACCTGGAGCGAGGTTGCGTACGGTCACTGGCGAGTATAACCAAGTCCGGGGAGAAGTGATCTGTGATGTCTTAATTAGGAAGGTCATGGTTTTACACAAATTCGTTGTGGCGGAGATTGTTGATGAAGTTATATTGGGAGTGGATTTCTTGGTTGACCATGACATCAATATCGATATGCAGAGAAGGGTGATGCATTATGAGAACCAAGATGTGCCACTTAACTTCAGCTTGGAAAAAGTGTTCAGCAGTAAGCGAGTGCTGGTGGAGGAGATTCGACAGAGACCACGAAAGTCAAGGAAAGTAGATCGAGCAAAGGTTGATGGATCGAATGGGCCAAATAAAGCGAAATCAAAAGTACCTGCGAGAAAAACACTGGCATTGACAAACCCTAATGGACGCACTAAAACGACTGAAAGAATTTTCCAGAAAGAATGCAAGGGTGGTTTCAAGCCAGAGAGTACTACTGTTGTGAAACGTCAAGACGATACTGATGATGCAAAGTCAATTCGTCAAGATCAAGCTCTGCGAAGTAGTTCTTCATTGGCCAAGCAACAGAGTGCGAGGGAACGATCCAGGATAATGAGTAGTAAGATGAAATACAGGTACGACAAGGAAAATAATTTGGAAGGTTTCCGGGAGGGAGATCTGGTACTGCTATACAACCCTCACCGGCGGTAAGATGTTCCATCCAAATATCGGAGCAGTTGGGAAGGCCCGCACAGAGTTGTGAAGACGATCAGTGATGTCATCTACCGCATACAAGCAATTGGGAAATCACGAAATAGAAGAGTGGTACATTTGGCGATGCTAGCAGCGTATAGATCGAGAGATTTGTCTGATCGGGACGATCAAACTTAGGTGGAGGGCAGTGTAACGAATGTTAGCAGCACTAAGCGATGCTATCGTCCCTAAGCCGATGCTAAGCAGTGACGTGAATTCACATCCATAGATCAATCATTATGTATCTACATAAACGAAACAATAATTGCGTCTACACATATGTACCATGTACGTATACGAGCAGCGGAGAGTCAATGCACAAACACATGCATATATCTGAGATACTCCTATAAGTATGCAATGAGAAAAACTATAAAATTGTGCAATTGTAGTTACAGCTTAGAAGTTTGAGAGCTGCTGGCCTAGTAGATTCTGGAAGCGCCTAGAAGATGCGGCAATTGTAGAGGCGCTGGAATTCAGTTTGATTTGAGCTGTCAAGAAGTTTCGACTAATACGCTATCTAGCGAGCAAGAGCAGTATTATTTTGAATAGTAGAGTTTCATTTGAGCTATCAATCAGTTTGGTTATTAAGCAAGCTATTCGCTGCACAGTTTGAGTGTTATTGTGAAGTACTTTAATAAAGGCCATTTTGCATTATTACATATTGGAGTTATTTATTCAACAGTTTAGTGATTCGAACTTAGCAGAGGATTGCAAATAAGAGGATTTGCAAGTAAATTCGTTACAATACTTATTGGCATATTACCATCTGTAATTGTTCCATGTTGTTGTTGTTGTTTTAGCAATGCTTGCCCCACCTAATAGCCGCGACCGATCACAAATTGTCATCAATATCTTCTAACGGGAGTCTAAGGAAACTTGCCGTTTCAACAGGGGTGGACCATAAGGAAAGGGGTGTTAGAGGCGTTGGTTCCACATTACAATTAAAGAGATGGTTCGTGTCATGTGGGGACACATTGCAAGCGGGGCATACATTTTGTATGTCGGGGTTGATTCTGGATAGGTAAGAGTTTAACTTGTTACAGTATCCAGAACGAAGTTGAGCAAGAGTGACACGCGTTTCCCTGGGGAGTATGCGTTCCTCTTCCGCGAGTTTTGGATACTTTTCTTTAAGTACTGGATTCACCAGGCAATTCCCGGCATAAAGGTCCGACGCCTGTTTATGGAGTTCACCAAGGACCTGCTTGTGTTTTTTCACTTGTTGTTGTTGTTGTAGCAATGCTCGCCCCACCCAATAGGCGCGACCGATCACAAATTGTCATCAATATCCTCTAACGGGAGTCCAAGGAAACTTGCCGTTTCAACAGGGGTGGACCATAAGGAAAGGGGTGTTAGAGGCGTTGGTTCCACATTACAATTAAAGAGATGGTTGGTGTCATGTGGGGACACATTGCAAGCGGGGCATACATTTTGTATGTCTGGGTTGATTCTGGATAGGTAAGAGTTTAACCTGTTACAGTATCCAGAACGAAGTTGAGCAAGAGTGACACGCGTTTCCCTGGGGAGTATGCGTTCCTCTTCTGCGAGTTCTGGATATTTTTCTTCAAGTACTGGATTCGCCGGGCAATTCCCGACATAAAGGTCCGACGCCTGTCTATGGAGTTCACCAAGAACCTGCTTGTGTTTTTCCGCTTCATACGGCTGGGTTCTCAGGTGCCGTATTTCCTCAAAATGCTTACGGAGATGACTCCTTAGGCCCCTAGGCGGTGCTGGTTCGTCAATCAGATGTCTGTTGGGATGCCCAGGTTTCTGGGTATTCAACAGAAACTGTTTAGTCAGCATCTCATTTCTCTCCCTGATGGGGAGTATTCTCGCCTCATTATGCAGATGGTGTTCTGGGGACATAAAAAGACAGCCCGTGGCGATTCTGAGAGCAGTATTTTGGCAGGCCTGTAGTTTCTTCCTGTGGGTGGTTTTTAGGCTTGGCGACCATATGGGTGACGCGTAGCACGTAATCGGCTGGCTAATTGCTTTGTATGTGGTCAAGAGCGTTTCTTTATCTTTTCCCCAGGTACTGCCAGCAAGGGATTTGAGGATTTTATTACGGCTCTGAATTCTTGGAACAATTGCGGTTGCGTGCGCACCAAAATGTAGATCCTGATCAAACGTCACACCCAAGATTTTGGGGTGTAGGACAGTCGGTAGCGTAGTGCCATCGACGTGGATGTTCAATATGGTCGACATTTGGGGCGTCCATGTTGTAAATAAGGTCGCGGAAGATTTAGTCGGTGACAATGCCAGGTTTCGCGAGGCGAAAAAACTGGAGAGATCAGGGAGATAGCCGTTTATTTTATTGCATAGCTCATCGATCTTTGGGCCTGGGCCTGTGGCCATTATTGTGCAGTCATCGGCATAGGAAACGATTGTGACTCCTTCCGGTGGTGAAGGTAGCTTAGATATGTAGAAATTAAACAAAAGCGGGGATAGGACACCACCCTGTGGCACCCCTTGTTTAATTCTCCTTTGTTTTGATGTTTCGTTTCTGAATTGCACCGATGCCTGCCGACCACCCAGATAATTTGCGGTCCACCTTTTAAGACATGGGGGAAGGGTGGACCCTTCCAGGTTTTGCAGTAACGAGCCATGGTTGACCGTATCAAAAGCTTTTGATAGGTCTAACGCTACGAGTACTGTTCTATGGTGGGGATATTGATTCAAACCGCAATTTATCTGGGTGCCAATGACATTTAGCGCGGAGGTAGTGCTATGGAGTTTTCTGAAGCCATGCTGATGAGGGGCTAGCTGCAAATGTGCTTGGAAATAAGGGAGCAAAATGGCTTCAAGCGTCTTTGCCACTGGCGATAGGAGAGATATCGGACGATATGACTCACCTACGTTAGCTGGTTTCCCAGGCTTTAGTAGCGGGACCACCTTGGCCATTTTCCATTTCTCGGGTATGACAAAGGTGGAAAGAGACAGGTTGAAGACATGCGCTAAGTATTTGAAACCCTCTTTCCCTAGGTTTTTAAGCATCGGCATGGCTATGCCGTCTGGGCCCACTGCTTTGGATGGTTTAGCGCGACCAATGGCGTCCTCAACCTCTCTAGCGGTGATGGTAATTGGTGACGCGCTGAGTTTGTGTTTATGTGCGTGTCTATTGGCTCTCCGTCTATCTTTGTCGACCGTAGGATGCATTATATATTGTCGGCAGAAAGCGCTCGCGCATTTTTTCGCATCCGACAGCACCTTATCGCCAAAGGCGATGGAAACTTTGTCTTTGTGCTTAGTCGGATTCGATAGGGACTTTACGGTGGACCAAAGTTTACCTACACCGGTAGAGAGGTTACAACCTCTTAGGTGCTTTTCCCATTTCGCCCGCTTGTGTTCGTCCACAAGCAATCTGATGCGTTGGTTTATATCCCTTATTTGGGGGTCGCCTGGATCAAGCTGTCTTATAAGGTCGCGTTCCCTCGCTAAGCTCGCGGCCTCCGCCGGGAAGTGGGGCCGGATTTCGGGAATTCTCCCGGCGGGAATGAAATGTGCCGAGGCGGATTCAATGACCTTACGGAAGGCACGCTCCCCTTGGCGGGCATCAGTCGGGATAAGGAGGGCAGCAAAGCTGCTGTCTGTTGCAGATTTATATTCTTCCCACTTTCCTTTTTTGAAGTTTATGAAAGTGCGTTTTTCGGTGACGATGAAGTCGGCAGTACGCTCGAACGAAATAAGTATGGGCAGGTGGTCGGATGCCAATGTTACCATCGGCTGCCAGTTGACGCAGTTTACGAGTTCTGCGCTCACGATTGAGATATCTGGCGAGCTATGACAGCTTCCTACCATACGTGAGGGGGCGTCTCCGTTTATTGTGCAGAACGTCGTTTCGTCTATTTGATCCGCCAACATCTCACCCCTACTGTCCGCCCGCAAGTTTGAATGCCATAGGTCGTGATGGGCATTGAAATCGCCTAAGATAATGCGATTGTTGCCAGTGAGTAAGGCCTCGATATTAGGGCGGTATCCACTGGGGCAACAGGTGACAGGAGGGATGTAGATGTTGATGATTTCTAGATTTGCATCGCCTGACCGGACAGATAGGCCTTGACGTTCTAAGACATTGTCACTGCGGTCGATGCCAGGATCAAATATATGATATTGCACAGAGTGGTGTATAATAAACGCGAGGCCGCCTCCATTTCCGCTCTCGCGGTCTTTCCTGTGGACATTATAACCAGAGCAGGTCTGCAATGCAGATCTTGCTGTGAGTTTAGTCTCTTGAAGCGCAGCAATGCGGATGTTGTGCCGCTTCATGAAATCGACTATCTCCGTAATCTTCCCAGTTAGTCCATTACAGTTGAACTGCAGAATTCTGAAGTGCATGAGGGGTGACGCCGCCACTCTAGGGGTAAGTGAGGGGTGACTACGCCTAGGTTGTGGAAGGCCAGGACGCAATTGCTGTTGTGGCCTTGGGACTGGGCGCCCTTGGGCAAGCATTGGGGTACCCGGATGATTTGGGTTTGCGACCTGGCAACATGGCGCGATGAAACCCGTCGGGGGGTTGCTGTCGCGGAGACCAGAACATCTAGGAAAGTGGCACCACCCAAGGCAGGAGCTGCATTGAGCGGATGTCGCAAACCTATATATTCTGTGCTGGCAGACGGTGCAAACGGAGGCAGGGACTAAGAGTCTGTTTCCCTGACCTGCACGATTGCTGCCAGAAAAGAGGGGGGGAGAAGAAGACGGGGGCAGGGGCTGATGCTCAGCATTGCTACCAGCTCTACTACGAAGGTAGTAGTCATGAGTGGTATCAGCTGTTTGAGTTGTTGGCGCCGTGGGGCGCGAGCAGCAGCGGGTACTTGTTGTGGCTTGCTGAGCAGCGAAGCTGCTGGAAGGTAGTGGGGATACGCTTAGGCGTAGACTACGGGACGCCCTTGGGCGTGAGCAGCAAGGAGCCACAAAAGATTTATAAAAGTTACGTGGACGTCGGGTTTTGGGATCAAGCCCAGAACAACCTGTCCGATGCAACCATCCCTTGCACGAGACACACTGAACAGAGTATGACCGTCCTAAAAAGATTCTTTTCTGGCAAATGCAGCAAAACCATTTCTCATGACAGGGGTCAGGAGACGGACCCGGATTGGGTTCGATACCTTCCCGGAGTAAGAGAATATGTAGCAGTCCTGCTGCAAGGAGCTGCTGGGAGGATGACAATTTGTGGGACGGACGAAACAAATTAAATGGGGTCACACTGAAATGACAGTCCTTGGTCGGGAAAAATCCCGAGTCGCTCCGGTACATAGAACCGACTGCCTTAGGAAGCGCTCACTTCATACGGCTGGGTTCTCAGGTGCCGTATTTCCTCAAAATGCTTACGGAGATGACTCCTTAAGCCCCTAGGCGGTACTGGTTCATCAATCAGATGTCTGTTGGGATGCTCAGGTTTCTGGGTATTCAACAGGAACTGTTTGGTCAGCATCTCATTTCTCTCCCTGATGGGGAGTATTCTCGCCTCATTATGCAGATGGTGTTCTGGGGACATAAGAAGACAGCCCGTAGCGATTCTGAGAGCAGTATTTTGGCAGGCCTGTAGTTTCTTCCAGTGGGTAATTTTTAGGCTTGGCGACCATATGGGTGACGCGTAGCACGTAATCGGCTGGCTAATTGCTTTGTATGTAGTCATGAGCGTTTCTTTATCTTTTCCCCAGGTACTGCCAGCGAGGGATTTGAGGATTTTGTTTCGGCTCTGAATTCTCGGAACAATTGCGGCTGCGTGCTCATCAAAATCTAGATCCTGATCAAACGTCACACCCAAGATTTTGGGGTGTAGGACAGTCGGTAGCGTAGTGCCATCGACGTGGATGTTCAAAATGGTCGACATTTGGGACGTCCATGTTGTAAATAAGGTCGCGGAAGATTTAGTCGGTGATAATGCCAGGTTTCGCGAGGCGAAAAAACTGGAGAGATCAGGGAGGTAGCCGTTTATTTTATTGCATAGCGCATCGATCTTTGGGCCTGGGCCTGTGGCCATTATTGTGCAGTCATCGGCGTAGGAAACGATTGTGACTCCTTCCGGTGGTGAAGGTAGCTTAGATATGTAGAAATTAAACAAAAGTGGGGATAGGACACCACCCTGTGGCACCCCTTGTTTAATTCTCCTTGGTTTTGATGTTTCGTTTCTAAATTGCACCGATACCTGCCGACCACCCAGATAATTTGCAGTCCCTCTTTTAAGACATGGGGGAAGACTAGACCCTTCCAGGTCTTGCAGTAACGAGCCATGGTTGACCGTATCAAAAGCTTTTTATAGGTCTAGCGCTACGAGTACTGTTCTATGGTGGGGGTATTGATTTAAACCGCAATTTATCTGGGTGCTAATGACATTTAGCGCGGTGGTAGTGCTATGGAGTTTTCTGAAGCCATGCTGATGAGGGGCTAGCTGCAAATTTGCTTGGAAATAAGGGAGCAAAATGGCTTCAAGCGGATGATACGACTCACCTATGTTAGCTGGTTTCCCAGGCTTTAGTAGCGGGACCATCTTGGCCATTTTCCATTTCTCGGGTATGACAAAGGTGGAAAGAGACAGGTTGAATACATGCGCTAAATATTTGAAACCCTCTTTCCCTAGGCTTTTAAGCATCGGCATGGCTATGCCGTCTGGGCCCACTGCTTTGGATGGTTTAGCACGACCAATGGCGTCCTCAACCTCTTTAGTGGTGATGGTGATTGGCGACGCGCTGAATTTGTGTTATTATGCGTGTCTATTGGCTCTCCCTCTATCTTTGTAGGATGCATTATGTATTGTCGGCAGAAAGCGTTCGCGCATTTTTTCCCATCCGACAGCACTTTGTCGCCAAAGGCGATGGAAACTTTGTCTTTGTGCTTAGTCGGATTCGATAGGGACTTTACGGTGGACCAAAGTTTACCCACACCGGTAGAGAGGTTACAACCTCTTAGGTGCTCCTCCCATTTCGCCCGCTTGTGTTCATCCACAAGCAATCTGATGCGTTGGTTTATATCCCTTATTTGGGGGTCGCCTGGATCAAGCTGTCTTATAAGGTCACGTTCTCTCGCTAAGTGGAGCCGGGAAGTCGGGCCGGATTTCGGGAATTCTCCCGGCGAGAATGAAAAGTGCCGAGGCGGATTCAGTGACCTTACGGAAGGCACGCTCCCCTTGGCGGGCATCAGTCGGGATAGGGAGGGCAGCAAAGCGGTTGTCTGTAAAGAATTTATATTCTTCCCACTTTCCTTTTTTGAAGTTTATGAAAGTGCGTTTTTCAGTGACGATGAAGTCGGCGGTACGCTCGAGCGAAATAAGTATGGGCAGGTGGTCGGATGCCAATGTTACAATCGGCTGCCAGTTGACGCAGTTTACGAGTTCTGCGCTCACGATTGAGATATCTGGCGAGCTGTGACAGCTTCCTACCATACGTGTGGGGGCGTCTCCGTTTATTGTGCAGAACTTCGTTTCTTCTATTTGATCCGCCAACATCTCACCCCTACTGTCCGCCCGCAAGTTTGAATGCCATAGATCATGATGGGCATTGAAATCGCCTAAGATAATGCGATTGTTGCCAGTGAGTAAGGCTCTGATATTAGGGCGGTATCCACTGGGGCAACAGGTGGCAGGAGGGATGTAGATGTTGATGATTTCTAGGTTTGCATCGCCTGACCGGACAGATAGGCCTTGACATTCGAAGACATTGTCCCTCCGGTCGATGCCAGGATCAAATATATAATATTGCACAGAGTGGTGTATGATAAACGCCAGGCCGCCTCCATTTCCGCTCTCGCGGTCTTTCCTGTGGACATTATACCCAGAGCAGGTCTGCAATGTAGATCTTGCTGTGAGTTTAGCTCTTGAATCGCAGCAATGCGGATGTTGTGCCGCTTCATGAAATCGACTATCTCCGTAATCTTCCCAGTTAGTCCATTACAGTTGAACTGCAGAATTCTGAAGTGCATAAGGGGAGACGCCACCACTCTGGGGGTAAGTGGCGGGTGACTACGCCTGGGTTGTGGAAGGCCAGGACGCGATTGCTGTTGTGGCCCTGGGACTGGGCGTCCTTGGGCAAGCATTGGGGTACCCGGATGATTTGGGTTTGCGACCTGGCAACATGGCGCGATGAAACCCGTCGGGGGGTTGCCGTCGCGGAGACCAGAACATCTAGGAAAGTGGCACCACCCAAGGCAGGAGCTGCATGGGGCGGATGTCGCAAACCTATATATTCTGTGCTCGCAGACGGTGCAAACGGAGGTTGGGACTAAGAGTCTGTTTCCCTGACCTGCACGATTGCTGCCGGAAAAGAGGGGGGGGGGGGGGGGGAGAAGACGGGGGCAGGGGCTGATGCTCAGCATTGCTACCAACTCTACTACGAAGGTAGTAGTTATGAGTGGTATCAGCTGTTTGAGTTGTTGGCGCCGTGGGGCGCGAGCAACAGCGGGTACTTGTTGTGGCTTGCTGAGCAGCGGGGCTGCTGGAAATTAGTGGGGGGCGCTTAGGCGTAGACTACGGGACGCCCTTGGGCGTGAACAGCAAGGAGCCACAAAAGATTTATAAAAGTTACGTGGACGTCGGGTTTTGGGATCAAGCCCAGAACAATCTGTCCGACCAACCTGCCCCATGCAGCTCCTGCCTTGGGTGGTGCCACTTTCCTAGATGTTCTGGTCTCCGCGACGGCAACCCCCCGACGGGTTTCATCGCGCCATGTTGCCAGGTCGCAAACCCAAATCATCCGGGTACCCCAATGCTTGCCCAAGGACGCCCAGTCCCAAGGCTACAACAACAATTGCGTCCTGGCCTTCCACAACCCAGGCGTAGTCACCCGTCACTTACCCCCAGAATGGCGACGTCTCCCGTTATGCACCTCAGAATTCTGCAGTTAAACTGTAATGGACTAACTGGGCAGATTACGGAGATAGTCGATTTCATGAAGCGGCACAACATCCGCATTGCTGCGATACAAGAGACTAAACTCACAGCAGGATCTGCATTGCAGACCTGCTCTGGGTATAATGTCCACAGGAAAGACCGCGAGAGCGGAAATGGAGGCGGTCTCGCGTTTATCATACACCACTCTGTGCAATATTATATATTTGATCCTGGCATCGACCGCAGGGACAATGTCTTAGAACGTCAAGGCCTATCTGTCCGGTCAGGCGATGCAAACCTAGAAATCATCAACATCTACATCCCTCCTGCCACCTGTTGCCCCAGTGGATACCGCCCTAATATCAGGGCCTTACTCACTGGCAAAAATCGCATTATCTTAGGCGATTTCAATGCCCATCATGATCTATGGCATTCAAACTTGCGGGCAGACAGTAGGGGTGAGATGTTGGCGATCAAATAGAAGAAACGACGTTCTGCACAATAAACGGAGACGCCCCCACGCGTATGGTAGGAAGCTGTCACAGCTCGCCAGATATCTCAATCGTGAGCGCAGAACTCGTAAACTGCGTCAACTGGCAGCCGATAGTAACATTGGCATCCGACCACCTGCCCATACTTATTTCGCTTGAGCGTACCGCCGACTTCATCGTCACTGAAAAACGCACTTTCATAAACTTCAAAAAAGGAAAGTGGGAAGAATATAAATCCTTCACAGACAGCCGCTTTGCTGCCCTCCCTATCCCGACTGATGCCCGCCAAGGGGAGCGTGCCTTCCGTAAGGTCATTAAATCCGCCTCGGCACATTTCATTCCCGCCGGGAGAATTCCCGAAATCCAGCCCCACTTCCCGGCGGAGGCCGCAAACTTAGCGAGAGAACGTGACCTTATAAGACAGCTTGATCCAGGCGACCCCCAAATAAGGGATATAAACCAACGCATCAGATTGCTTGTGGATGAACACAAGCGGGCGAAATGGGAGGAGCACCTAAGAGGTTGTAACCTCTCTACCGGTGTGGGTAAACTTTGGTCCACCGTAAAGTCCCTATCGAATCCGACTAAGCACAAAGACAAAGTGTCCATCGCCTTTGGCGACAAAGTGCTGTTGGACGCGAAAAAATGCTCGAGCGCTTTCTGCCGACAATATATAATGCATCCTACGGTCGACAAAGATAGACGGAGAGCCAATAGACGCGCACATAAACACAAATTCAGCGCGTCACCAATCACCATCACCGCTAAAGAGGTTGAGGACGCCATTGGTCGTCCTAAACCATCCAAAGCAGTGGGCCCAGACGGCATAGCCATGCCGATGCTTAAAAGCCTAGGGAAAGAGGGTTTCAACTATTTAGCGCATGTCTTCAACCTGTCTCTTTCCACCTTTGTCATACCTGAGAAATGGAAAATGGCCAAGGTGGTCCCGCTACTACAGCCTGGGAAACCAGCTAATATAGGTGAGTCGTATCGTCCGATATCTCTCCTATCACCAGTGGCAAAGACGCTTGAAGCCATTTTGCTCCCTTATTTCCAAGCAAATTTGCAGCTAGCCCCTCATCAGCATGGCTTCAGAAAACTCCATAGCACTACCACCGCGCTAAATGCCATTAGCACCCAGATAAATTGCGGTTTAAATCAATACCCCCACCATAGAACAGTACTCGTAGCGCTAGACCTATCAAAAGCTTTTGATACGGTCAACCATGGCTCGTTACTGCAAGACCTGGAAGGGTCTACCCTTCCGCCATGTCTTAAAAGGTGGACCGCAAATTATCTGAGTGGTCGGCAGGCATCGGTGCAATTTAGAAACGAAACATCAAACCCAAGGAGAATTAAACAAGGGGTGCCACAGGGTGGTGTCCTATCCCCACTTTTGTTTAATTTCTACATATCTAAGCTACCTTCACCACCGGAAGGAGTCACAATCGTTTCCTACGCCGATGACTGCACAATAATGGCCACAGGCCCAGGCCCAAAGATCGATGCGCTATGCAATAAAATAAACGGCTACCTCCCTGATCTCTCCAGTTTTTCCGCCTCGCGAAACCTGTCATTATCACCGACTAAATCATCCGCGACCTTATTTACAACATGGACGTCCCAAATGTCGACCATTTTGAACATCCACGTGATGGCACTACGCTACCGACTGTCCTACACCCCAAAATCTTGGGTGTGACGTTTGATCAGGATCTACATTTTGGTGAGCACGCAGCCGCAATTGTTCCGAGAATTCAGAGCCGTAACAAAATCCTCAAATCCCTCGCTGGCAGTACTTGGGGAAAAGATAAAGAAACGCTCATGACTACATACAAAGCAATTAGCCAGCCGATTACGTGCTACGCGTCACCCATATGGTCGCCAAGCCTAAAAATCACCCACTGGAAGAAACTACAGGCCTGCCAAAATACTGCTCTCAGAATCGCCACCGGCTGTCTTCTTTTGTCCCCAGAACACCATCTGCATAATGAGGCGAGAATTCTCCCCATCAGGGAGAGAAATGAGATGCTGACCAAACAGTTCCTGTTGAATACCTAGAAACCTGAGCATCCCAACAGACATCTGATTGATGAACCAGTGCCGCCTAGGGGCTTAAGGAGTCATCTCCGTAAGCATTTTGAGGAAATACGGCACCTGAGAATCCAGCCGTATGAAGTGAAAAAACACAAGCAGGTCCTTGGTGAACTCCATAAACAGGCGTCGGACCTTTATGCCAGGAACTGCCCGGTGAATCCAGTACTTAACCAAAATTATCCAAAACTCGCGGAAGAGGAACGCATACTCCCCAGGGAAACGCGTGTCACTCTTGCTCAACTTCGTTCTGGAGACTGTAACAGGTTAAACTCCTACCTATCCAGAATCAACCCCGACATACAAAATGTATGCCCCGCTTGCAATGTGTCCCCACATGACACCAACCATCTCTTCAATTGTAATGTGGAACCAACGCCTCTAACACCCTTTTCCTTATGGTCCACCCCTGTTGAAACGGCAAGTTTCCTTGGACTCCCGTTAGAGGATATTGATGACAATTTGTGATCGGTCGGGGCTATTAGGTGGGGCGAGCATTGCTACAACAACAACACCAAGAATTCACATAAAAAGAGAGTTACGTTCAATTTGTTTAATGTTTATATACTTTGAAATTTCATTAGTTTATTCAATAATTTTATTTTCATTATTTTGATTTCATTCAGGTTGAAAATTTTAAAAATATTGTATACGCATACATTTAGGCGTATTATTGAATTTAATAAAAAGTTTTTATACATTTATAAATACGTGGTATTAATCTCCACAAACACTTTCTATAACTTACCTAAACTTATTTATGTACATGGACATACATTCATGTTTCTGGTGCAAATAAATTAATAAAAAAAAAAGAATAATCGTTAATAAATAAAAGACAAATGTAAATAACTAAAAGGGCGAATATAACTAAAATTACTATATTAAAGTAAAATAAATAAAAAAAATTAAAAAAAATTAATACTAAATAAATAAAAAAATTTATATATATATATGTGCGTAATTATATGTAAATATATACGTTTTCATAATAAATCTGCTTACTCCAAACTGGAAAAAGAAGCGGTAAAGATGAGTTTGATGGTGAATGAGGACAAAACGAAGTACCTGCTGTCATCGAGCAAAGAGTCAGCGCATATGCGCCTTGGCAACCACGCTACTGTTGGCAGCCATAATTTCGAAATAGTAAAAGACTTCGCTTATTTGGGAACCAGCATCAACACTAGCAACAACATCAGCACTGAAATCCAACGAAGAATCAATATTGCCTATAAATGCTACTTTGGACTAGGTAGGCAATTGAAAAGTAAAGTCCTCTCTCGGCGAACGAAAATCATATTCTACAAGTCACTTATCGTACCCGTCCTGCTATATGGGGCAGAAGCATGGACCATGACAACAGCAGATGAAGCGGCTTTGGGAGTGTTCGAGAGAAAAGTTCTTCGAAAGTTTTATGGACCTCTACGCGTTGGCGATGGCGAATACCGAAGAAGATTTAATGATGAGCTGTACGAGCTATACGCAGACATTAACATAGTCCAGCGAATTAAAACGCAGCGGCTGCGCTGGCTAGGCCATGTTATGCGAATGAAAGATGATGCTCCGGCCAAGAAAGTGTTTCTGTCGGAACCCGCCTATGGAAGCAGAGGTAGAGGGCGGCCTCCACTCCGTTGGAAGGACCAGGTGGAAAACGATTTAAACTCCCTTGGTGTGACCAATTGGCGTCGGTTGGCGGAGCGAAGGAGCGACTGGCGCGCCTTGTTGGACGGCCATTACCGTTTAGATGTATGATAAACAAAAACAATATTCAAGTTTTGAATTAGTAAGCAGAGAGCGAGTGAGAGAACAATTGAAAAGTCAAAAACAATTAACTAGTATACATATATATATGCAAAAGAGAAACTGGACGAAAACAAAGGATATGTAAAAGAAACAAACAACAGTAGAATTTTAAGAAAGAAGAAGCAATATAATTTTAAATTGAAGCAGGTGAAAAACGAATTGGCACATGCAGAGAAGTGAAAAATAAAATAAAAGAGAAATAACGATTGATGAAAAGAATTTGAATGAAGAGACGACAAAATATATTTGACTCAAATAGACCGTTGGCGAATATGGAGAACCTAGAAGCACTCAAACAAAGAACCGCTGAGTTGGAGCAAGTTTTGCAACAACAACATGAAGCTCTGGCGATGCAGCAGCAACAAAATCAACAACTGCAGAAACCAAATTAACTACAGCAGCAAATAGCAACAAACATGTTTTTGCTCTTAAGTCCAAAAGACGTTTTAAGCCAGTTTCGGTACAAATGCTGGCGCTTTTTTCAGGTCAGCAGAAAAAACGTTTGAGCTTTGCGAGGGAAACATTCAATTAAAAGAATTCGGGCTTAAAATATTAAAAAAGTTATAGGAGATGATGGGAAAACCATACAAGAGCTAGGAGAGAACGCTGGTTGGGAGGAAATTAAAAGCAGTATTTTTGACCTCGTCACACTTATGGCGAAATATTTAATTTTTGTAGAATGGTTAAGGTGTCTACCTTACGAGAACTTTTTTCAAGAAGGCAAAGTTCGATTTAAATGAACTATATGATTTTGATGGTATACAGTCTTCTCTGTATTCTCCTGACAGCGCAAATAGAGATTTGGTAGATATTTTGTTAGAGAAAAAAGATGGTCCGATTCGAGCATATATTGAAACAAATAGTACATTAAATGACACAATTTTAAGATACCCTAATCTAAAACTAAACAAAAAAATAAATGTAAGGCGCGATAACCTCCGAAGAAATTTTAGGCCGAGCTTCTCTTCCAATTTGCTTCTTGCTCCTTTTTAATTTTTCCTACAAATTAGCGGGACGGGACCTACTTCTTTTATGCCGACTCCGAACGGCATCCGCAAAGCAGATGAGTTTTTCCCTGAGAGCTTTTCATGGCAGAAATACACTCGGAGTGCTTAGAAAAATTTTCTTCTAATTGAGAAACTTTATTTCTAAAATTTTGATGTTGCTTTGCCCGGGGCGTGAACCCAGGATCTTCGGTATGGTAGGCGGAGCACGCGACCATCACACCACGGTGGCTGCCATTGATGATTTAAGACGTATAGATTTTAGACATAGAAAGCAAACAAACATATTTAAACCAAATGATAGTAACTACAAAATAAATGCTCAAACTAGCACTAGTAATAATAATAAGATACGAGCAGGACCCGTGCGCATCTTGCGTAACCAAGTCTCTTATCAAATATCAACAGAAATCAGCTGTTCTATCAATCAATTAAAACCCACAGCTTGCGCTGCCATCTGGCGTATGGTAGCAACTGCCGGTAATGCAGTGCAAATATTCACAATAGTGCCATAGTAGAAATAGATTTCTTTGTGTGCTCACAATCGTTTATTTTTAACAAATTATTTTAATAAAATCTAGCTAAACAAAATCACTACGACCAAAATTGCCCAAAGCTCGCTGATAGCTCGAATCTCCATCTTTGCAACCAAAACTTTATTTATAGATTTGGATTCCAAATAAAAGGGACCCGTACATAAAAACAGCAATTGCCATCACCCCACAGAGGTTGAAGCAGCCATCCGTAAGGCCAGGCCCTCCAAGTCGATAGGTCCCGACGGAATAGCCATGCCAATGCTTAAACACCTTGGCGATGAGGGAATAAAATACCTAACATATGTTTTCAACCTGTCACTGGAATCCTTCGTCATTCCCGAAAAATGGAAAATGGCAAGGATAACACCGCTACTAAAGCCTGGAAAACCTGCCAACGAAGGCGAGTCTTATCGACCGATATCACTCCTTTCACCAGTAGCTAAGACATTGCAAACCGTTTTGCTCCCTCATTTCACGGCAAATCTACGCCTAGCCACGCACCAACATGGCTTCCGTAAAATGCACAGCACCATCATCGCGCTCAATGCCATTAAAACTCAGATTAATTACGAATTAAATCAGCAAAAACCCCATCATAGGACGGTGCTCGTGGCACTTGACCTTTCAAGGGCTTTTCACACAGTCAACCACGGCACGCTACTCAAAGACATAGAAGGCTCATACCTTCCCGCTTGTCTAAAAAGATGGACCGCTACATACCTGAGTGGTCGGCAGGCGTCGGTTGACTTTAGGAACGAAATTTCTAAACCTAGAAAAATTAAACAGGCACAGGGTAGTGTCCTATCCCCGCTTCTGTTTAATTTTTACATATCAAAACTTCCCCACCAGAAGGAGTCACAATCATTTCCTATGCTGGCGACTGCACGATTATGGCTACAGGACCTGGCCCTTCAGTTGATGAATTAATTTCCAAAATAAACAGCTATCTCCCCGATATTTCCGGTTTCTTCACCTCGCAAAACTTGGCATTATCACCGACAAAATCCACGACCACCCTGTTTACGACGTGGAAGGAACAGATGTCGCAAATATTGGACGTACGTGTCGATGGTGTCACACTACCGACTGTCAGTCATCCAAAGATCTTAAGGGTAACATTCGATAATACTCTAACCTTCAAGGCTCATGCCACCAAGATTGTTTCTAAAGTACAAAGTCGCAACAAAATCCTCAAGTCGCTTGCCGGCAGCACACGGGGAAAAGATAAGGAAACGTAGCTACCCACGTACAAAGCAATTGGCCGCCGCTCATGAGCTACGCGTCACCATTCTGGTCACCTGGTCTTAAAAATACACACTGGAAAAGGTTACAGACCTTTCAAAATTCTGCAATCAGAACTACCACCGGATGTCTCCTTATGACTCCCGAACACTATCTACATAGTGAGGACAAAGAGCTCAATATTAAAGAGCACAATTAAATGCTGAACAAACAGTTCGTGCTTAATTGTCACATACCAGGACATCCTAGCAAACAACTGCTTGATTTAGTACCGCCTCCACGGGGATTAAGGGAATATCTCCTAAAGCACTATGACGAGATCCGGCACCTGCCAACTCTGCCGTTTGATCCAGGAAAGCATAAGCAGGCCCTTAAGTAAATCCACTCATAATCGGTAAACGCCTTTGTCAGGACGCGCCCGGTGAACCCCGTTATTAATATGCAATATCCCATCCTTGCAGAAGAAAGCACACTACCAAGGCAAACGCCCTCTTCTTCTTCTGGATACTGTAACAGGCTAAACTCTTACTTGTCCAGAATTAACCCCGACATACCTAATGTATATCCTGGATGTGATGTGCCCCCACATGACAGCAGTCATCTTTTTAATTGTAATGTGGAACCTACGCCTCTAGCACCCATCTCTATGGTCCGCCCCTGTTGAAACAGCCAGTTTCTTTGGACTCCCGTTAGAGGATTTTGATGACAATTTGTGAGTGTTCGCTCCCATTGAATGGGGCGAAGCACTGTTAATACAACAACAACAACAACAACAACATGAAATACCATCTGTTGTTCTAAGGCCTTGCGCTCAATTTCTTTGTCAACCCCTTACCTGCTTTTTTAATGCTTCTTTGAGGCAAGGGATATTCCCTAAGATGTGGAAGGAGTTATTTATAATACCACTTTATAAAAGTGGGAATAAATCTTGTGTCACAAACTATAGAGGGATAGCCAAGGTTTGTGCTATTTCAAAACTATTTGAACCAATTGTGACAAAGCAACTGGCTTTTACAGTATATTCAGCAGTGGACCTGTCACTACTTGGCTTTTGCAAGGGTTAGTCCACTGTGTCCAATTTGCTGGAGTTCACAACCCTTGTATCCAACAACTTTGGGACGAACTGCGAAGTTGATGTCATTTACATAAAGGAAATCTTTTAAATCCCATCAGTACTTGATAGGCGATTATATAATTAAGCAAGTCACAATCTTTACTGATCTTGGCGGTGTAATGGACCCTAAGCTGGACTTCAAATTACATATCGAATCGTGTGTGAATAGTAGGGCTAGAGGGACTCGTATCTTTCGTAAAAAGGTGGTCAAAGGAATTCAATGACCCCTATGTCACTAAAACTCTTTTTTTTATCGTTAGTAAGACCTATATTGGAATATGCTTCCATTATCTGGAACCCGCAGATTCACAGCGAAAAATTGGAATCGGTCCAAAAGCAATTTTTGATTTTTGCTTTAAATAATTTGCCCTGGGATCAAGGAATCTACCGCCCTACTGCAGCCAGTTAAAGCTTTTACAGCTGCCTACACTACAGAGCCGTAGGGATTTGCTTGGTGTTTTATTCATGGTAAAACTATTAAGAGGGGGGATAAACAGTCCATTTCTTGGCGAGGTTATGTTTAATGTTCCTTTTAGGCCCTCTAGGTATTTCCAACCGCTATATTTAATTACATGTAGATCGAATATTCAAATGCATGAACCTCTTCGTTGTCTGTGTCAAGATTTCAATAATCACTGCAACAATATTGATACTTGTGACACACTTTACAGTATAAAAAAATATATACTCACTGCCTTTAACTCATAACTGTTTCAAAATTACCTTAAATAGTTCAAAGTTCTATCCAAAATGAAAAAAAGAACATGCAGATCGAACTTTGAAATGGACGAACCTCTTTGTTGTCTGTGTACTGATTTCAATAAGCGCTGCAGAAACATTGATACGTGTGACTCACTCCACGTAATAAAAAAATATATCTACTTACTACTTTAAATACGCAATGATTAGGGTGGGTGGCTTGCAATCACGTCCTTTCCAACCTCCCACACATCGTAGCCCTACTTACTGTGTGTTAAATATACATCAGCTGCTCGAAATCACGTCCATTCCGACAGCATTAATAATCAATTCCCGTTGCTCGGCATTGCAGTCCATCCCGACAACTGATTTAATATTATATATACATATTTTATAATACAAACTTTGTTTACTTTATATGCTCCTGTAATTTATCTGTAATCCGTAACTGTGTTTTGTCTGAATAATTGTTAAATTTGTAGACTAATAATAAATAAATGACTTTATTTTGGGATTGAAGGGGTTGATAGGCGCAGTTCATAACTTCCGCAACCCAATTGTCAACCTCACCTACGCGGGGCGAATCGTGTTACAAATACACATATTTAGAAGGCGAGTCTCTGGCGACCACAAGCTTCTCATGGAACTAAGAAGTGTAGGATGGATGGTATAGAAGGTTCAATGCAGTCATATTAAATCTTTCCCGAGGTGGTTGAGCTAGCACCTTAATGGTTATTGCAAAGGACTATCAACATCGGTAAAATTCCAAAAAGGTTCGGGGGTGTCCTTATCGCTTCAAAAATTTGGCTTTATTACAGACAAACTAAACTGTATATTTTCACTCACATAAAAATTAACGCCACCCGTATGCCTGCTACGGGAATCGCAACGAATGCATTTGGATGACGGGATATCCAACTCTGTATCCATGATAAGAACCGTGGTGCATGTTTCTGTGTACAACAAGATACTTCGCTTCCTTTTATTGGCGGATAGTTTTTGTTGATAAACAGGATATGCTTTATCCATTGAGTTGTGGCTTTCATCTGTTCCTGTTTGCTTCTACACAGTTTATGCACTTATTTATTTTTTCCTTATTGCATTATCCTCAAACATACAAAATTTTGAATTGTTGATTATAGCACTTCAGCGTAAAATCTGGAGGGGCCAAATCCGTTTTAAACTGATAGTTTCTTAAGCCAAGTTTCGCAGAATGATGCCTTTCCGCACTGGCAATTTTAAAAAAGAACAAAACAAGTAAAGGTGCCTAAGTTCGAGTGTACTCAGCGTGAGCTTCAATTGTACATTTCATTTCAGATAAATTACTTTTCTACATAACACGTGGCACCGCCCGTTTAAAAAAGAATGTCTCCCCATTTCCTCTTACAATAAAACTTGATAAGTGAAATATCATTGATTCAAAACTATTTTTTGCTAAGTTATAGTTTATTATTCTAGTCTACGACCATTTTAAACTTGTTTAATATATAAAGTTGGCGTGGTCTTTAACCGATCCCGTCCATTTTTACTAGAAATATTTTATGCTATAAGGAAAATATGTGTACACAATTTCATTACGATATGTTAATTTTTGTTCGAGTTATGGCTTCCGAAACATAGAAAATTCCTTAGTCATAAAAGGGGCGGTCCCACACCCATTTTCAAAAATTTTAGTGTTTTCCAATTTAATGTTATAATTCAATTTAGATAGTAAAATTCTATTGATACAAAGCTCTTTTTTTTGCTAAGATATAGCTTATTATTTTCGTCTGCGACCCTTTTAAAAATCTTTTATATAAAAGTGGGCGTGGTCTTTAGCCGATCTCGTCTATTTTTTCTAGAAATATTTCCTGCTATAAAGAAAATATGTTACCCAATTTTGTTACGATATGTAAATTTTTCTTCGAGTTATGGCTCCCGAAACAAAGAAAATTGCTTAGTCATAAAAGGGGCGGTGCCACGCCCATTTTTTAAGATTTGAAGTTTTTCCTAATTATTGTTATAAATCCACTTGGGAAATGAAATACCATTGATATAAAGCTCTTTTTTGCAAAGATATAGCTTATTTTATACGTCCACGACCCTTTTTAAAATCTTTTATATAAAAGTGGGCGTGGTCCTTAACCCATTTCGTTAATTTATAATAAACGAATGTCGAATTTTGTTACGATAGGTTTAACGACTTTTGATTTATGATTAATAATATGTGTAAAATAGATTTTATCACAAGTGTTTCAAATTTTTATCAAGAGTTTCAATATCAGTCAAATTTCAACATTCTAGGTGTATTATTTATTAAATAATCAGGTTTTTTGTGTTTTCCTAAATGTTATATACATATATAAAAAATGGGCGTCGTTATCATCCGATTTCGCGCATTTTCAATACCAATCTATGCTCGTGTACCAAATTTGGTGAATATATCTCAATATTTACTCAAGTTAACGTGTTAACGGACAGACGGACGGACATGGCTCAATCAAATTTTTTTCTATACTGATGATTTTGATATATGGAAGTCTATATCTATCTCGATTCCTTTATACCTGTACAACATACCGGTATCCAATCAAAGTTAATATACTCTGTGCGCAAGCACGCTGAGTATAAAAATCAAGCCGCACCAATATATATAAACTATCTACATGCTCGTGAAGCGATCATAGTACACATATTACAATAAAAAAAAAAACAAGTTATTAAATACATGGCGTACTTCTACACTCTTTTGTAGTAAATCAAGTCGCAGAGCTATCGAACGAGATAAAATACGTATTTTGACACCTTTTGCGACAATTTTGAACGTGTGCTAGCAGTCGACCGCTGTTGTAGACTTTTACCGTAAATTCAGATATACAAAGGAATCTTAACAATTATACTATTTCAGCCCTGGTTGTGATAACCGCAATGAGCGGGTATGCAATGGCGCCTGGTCCTTTTCAGTTATACCAATTTATGGCATGCTCCTTGGGTACTGGTCTTGTTTCCGCAGCTGCCAATGCTATAAACCAATATCACGAAGTTCCGTTTGATTCACAAATGTCAAGAACAAAGAATCGACTTTTAGTAAGAGGGCAACTAACGCCCCTGCATTCAGTAGAGTTTGCATTCGTTTCAGCAACTGCAGGCTTATGCTTACTTTATTTTGGAGTTAATGTGTTGACTGCAATTTTGGGTGCCACCAATCTCCTATTGTATACTTCAATATATACACCTTTAAAAAGAATGAGTATACTGAATACATGGATTGGCTCCTTAGTTGGAGCTATTCCTCCGTTGATTGGCTGGACTGGATGTAGTGGAAATCTTGATGAAGGAGCACTTATTCTAGCCGGAATGCTGTTCGCCTGGCAGTTTCCTCATTTTAATGCATTATCTTGGAACCTTCGACCGGATTATTCAAGAGCAGGTTATCGTATGATGGCTGTAACTAATCCTGTGTTATGTCGTCGTACAGCATTGCGGTATACTATTATTATTGCACTTCTATCTGCATCAGCCCCATTCTTCGATGTGACATCATCATGGTTTGTCCTGGAGTCCTTTCCATTCAATGCATACTTCTGTTTCCTGGGTAAGTAAGTTCAAGATAATACATACAGTGATACACCACCCTATGCCACTGGAAGCTTATAGGCTTAAGAAAAAATACTTATAATACAGATCAATTCTAAATATTCACACGGAATTTTGTTCTCTCGAATTTCCCGCGGAAAAATTACCTCAATTATTTTCTCCAAGCAAGAAGAATAAGTGAGGATGTCAGCTATTTTGTCATCTGACGAACATTACCCGTTGCCTTTTTTGTTTAAGAAAATTAAATTTTGCTCCTTGTGATGATATTAACCTAAATTGAAGAAAAATATACATAAATATTGCATAGTATTGTATTTCATATGGTTGTGGACGAAATTAATGATGCAGAAGATTCACAGCAACATCGACAGAGCACTAAGAAAGAAGAAGGTTGCGCGATAGTACAAATCCGTTGGAGTTGCCACACTTATTAGTATTAGAATATCCTTTGTTTTGTTTTTATTTTAAGAAATCATAAACTTTCCGGGATTTGCATAGCATCGCAAAAAATATTGGCGATACCCTTGTACGCTTTTGAAACTGAGTGCAGTTTTAAATTTCTTTGCTGAAGGTGGGTATCAAACGGGAATCGGAAAAAATGTGGACATTTCTCTAGCCCAGTTCACCTTCAGCGAAGTTCTGGAGGAAGTTGTTGAAACTTTTGAAAGTGAGCTGTGCGAAAGATGGATAAGTGCGTCAATGAGCAGCGCCCAAGGAGAGAACTTTTATTTATTCATTTATTTGTAGTCATACATGACGAAAATGCACTTACAGATTAATGACAAACATTTTAAATTGTTCGCTTATTATAAATAATATATGTAAAGTAAGAAATGAAAGTTACAAGATTACAGAATTACAATATTAATCAAAACTTACATGTAGTGATGCTACAAATTTGGGTTTACAGCTAAATAAATCAGAGAACAGGGAACCCAATGGGTGTTAAGTTTCCGTAAAGCATTGGTAGCATAAGTACTTCTAACTTGTTTCAAGAAAAAAAGTTCGTTATTCCTAGGACAACGCAGCGGGACATTAAAAAATATACCCTCAAGTAAAAGAGGACAATCTATTATACCATTTATAATGTCGATCACTTTAGTGAGGGAGGGAATAGTTCTTCTAGAGTTTAAGTATTTCAGATTGATTAATTTGCTTCTGGCATTATATGGCGGAAGTGGGTCTACAAAATTTAAAGAACGTAGAGCATAGTGCAAAAACATATTTTGAACACGTTCGCGTCGTTTGATGTGAGAGTCAAAATAAGTTCTCCAAATGAAGACCGCATATTCATGTTTGGAGCGAACAAGTGACGTGTATAAGAGCTTCAAAGTATACGGATCACTAAGGTTGGAACTAAAACGACGAATGAAAGCAAGCATAGCATACGATTTTGCTATAGTGCTGTTGATATCATGATACAAATATTAAATGCAAAACCAGTGAGAGGCAAATGACGTTTAAAAAAATTTTAAAATTCTCACCGCTCTCACATTTTTATTTTGGTTTTGTTTTCATAACAAAAATGTAACAAACTGTAATATATTTGGTAATTCTCTACGACAGCATGCCACTTTTAATACACGTCCAAAAATATCAAGAGGGGTATCAAAAGACGCGAATCCGAAAGCGGAGGTAAAAAATTATGGGTCTCTCAAGAGATATTTGCAAAAGAAATTGAAAATTTTCCTATGGTTGTTGTAATTTTGATGATTTTGTGGTACCCACAAAAAAAATTGTACACATATGTAAGTGTTTTGCGCGGATATAGTTTTGGTCTCCAAACCGGTGTTGGACCCACCCAGGGTAATTTTTTATAAGCGCGGCCAAAGGCCGCCAATGCAGAAAGGTGTTCTGCCCAAAAATACTATGGATCCCACCGTTGGTTTCGGAGCACTCCAGGTTTCGTTAATATCTTTTGAACGATCTAAAGTTTTTATTTTCCGCCTTCGGATTATTGTTGTAGAGGTCAATACGAGTCTTTTGACACCTCTCTCGGTATTTTTGGACGCGTATTACCTGTGTCAGGCTGTCGTATAGAATTACCATATATTTTTGCGTTCTAACATTAATATTATGATATATTATCCAAAACCAAATTTTTTATTGGGGGGAAAGAAATCTCAACGGTCAACCGCAATCCAAAATTTTCAATTCAAGAATTTTATTGTGATTTCCCGCAATAAAAAGCATCAGGCCACGATTCTTTTCTGAGGAATTTTCTTCAACAAATTGTTTAGAAATATATCTGCGTCTACGCGACGAGAAGAAAAACCCGACTTACCGCCAAGGTGTACGGAAGGGATATATATCTACTAATAATAACAATTTGGTGTGATATATATCCGAGGAGACTAAGATCTAGCTTTCCATCTAATTCGAAGGCTGCGTATCGTGTATTCGTTTTTCTAAGAACTGGCTCACCAAAATACATGTTTTATGCCGAGCCAAAACTTTATCTTCTAAGGCGGACGAAGTTTTGGTGCCAAGGTAATGCCGAGGGACAATCTATACCATTTATACAAATTTTCTTAAATGTTTTTTATGGATAGGCCAACACACTAGCTCTACACCACGTCGGTAGACTTTGGCCGTTCAGCCGGTAAATTCAGCCTTCGCGAACTATCATACTCCAACTGGACGATAATGTTTAGCTAACCTGCGAAGAGCTACAGCGTTTTTGCTGGCGTGGGCATGTTATAGGAAGATCTCCATTGGGTTCGGAGAAGCAGGTGGGAGAAGACTTTGATCTCTCTTGGTGCCCCATGTTGCCGTCAGTTATCGCGAAACAGGGGATTAGCTGGAGTGACTTGTTACGCAACGACCAGCATCTCCTAAACGGTTAAGCGCCAATTAACAAATTTATCTTCCAAAAAATTCAAAACAAGTAAGGAAGGCTAAGTTCGGGTGTAAACGAACATTACATACTCAGCTGAGAGGCAGTCGGTTCTATGTACCGGAGCGACTCGGGATTTTTCCCGACCAAGGACTGTCATTTCAGTGTGACCCCATTTAATTTGTTTCGTCCCTCCCCCCCAGCTATGGAGACAAAATAGGGGAAAATCATCAGGTAGGAAAATGAACCTAGGGTAACCCTGGAATGTGTTTGTATAATATGTGTATCAAATGGAAGGTATTAAAGAGTATTTTAAGAGGGAGTGAGCCACAGTTCTATAGGTGGACGCCATTTAGGAATATCGCCATAAAGGTGGAGCAGGGCTGACTCTAGAATTCATTTGTACGATATGGGTATCAAATGAAAGGTGTTAATGAGTATTTTAAAAGGGCGTGGGCTTAGTTCTATAGGTGGACGCCTTTTCCAGAATACGCCATAAAGGTGGACCAGGGGTAACTCTATAATTTGTTTGTACGATATGGGTATCAAATTAAAGGTGCTAATTAGTGTTTTTAAAAGGGCGTGGGCCTTAGTTCTATAACTGGACGCATTTCAAGAAATGGCCATAAAGGTAGACCAAGGGTGACTCTAGAATTTGTTTGTACGATATGGGTATCAAATGAAAGGTGTTAATGAGTATTTTAAAAGGGAGTGGGCCTTAATTTTCGATATCGAAAAAGTGGGCGTGGTCATAGTCGGATTTCGGCCATATTTTATACCAATACAAAGTGAGTTCAGATAAGTACGTGAACTGAGTTTAGTAAAGATATATCGATTTTTGCTCAAGTTATCCTGTTAACGGCCGAGCGGAAGGACAGACGGTAGACTGTGTATAAAAACTGGGCGTGGCTTCAACCGATTTCGCCCTTTTTCACAGAAAACAGTTATCGTCCTAGAATCTAAGCCCCTACCACACTTCACAAGGATTGGTAAATTTTTTGTTCGACTTATGGTATTAAAAGTATCCGAGACAAATTAAATGAAAAAGGGCGGAGCCACGCCCATATTGAAATTTTCTTTTATTTTTGTATTCTGTTGCACCATATCATTACTGGAGTTGAATGTTGACATAATTTACTTATATACTGTAAAGATATTACATTTTTTGTTAAAATTTGACTTTAAGAAAATTTTGTTTTTAAAGTGGGCGTGGTCGTTCTTCGATTTTGCTAATTTTTATTAAGCATACATATAGTAATATGAGTAACGTTCCTACCAAATTTCATCATGATATCTTCAACTACTGCCAAATTACAGCTTGCAAAACTTTTAAATTACCTTCTTTTAAAAGTGGGCGGTGCCACGCCCGTGGTCGTTCTTCGATTTTTCTAATTTTTATTAAGCATTTATATAGTAATATGAGTAACGTTCCTACCAAATTTCATCATGATATCTTCAACTACTGCCAAATTACAGCTTGCAAAACTTTTAAATTACCTTCTTTTAAAAGTGGGCGGTGCCACGCCCGTTGTCCAAAATTTTACTAATTTTCTACTCTGCGTCATAAGTTCAACTCACCTACCAAGTTTCATCGCTTTATCCGTCTTTGGTAATGAATTATCGCACTTTTACGGTTTTTCGAAATTTTCGATATCGAAAAAGTGGGCGTGGTTATAGTCCGATATCGTTCATTTTATATAGCGATCTGAGATGAGTGCCCAGGAACCTACATACCAAATTTCATCACCTCAAAATTTACTCAAGTTATCGTGCTAACGGACGGACATGGCTCAATGAAATTTTTTTCGATCCTGATGATTTTGATATATGGAAATCTATATCTATCTCGATTCCTTTATACCTGTACAACCAACCGTTATCCAATCAAAGTTATTATACTCTTGAGCTCTGCTCAACTGAGTATAAATATCAATAGGGGTGGTCTCTAACATTAGCTTCTTAATTAGAAGAGGTGAAGAAGGTCTTTTCTTTTGTCCCTTTGCAAAAATAGGACGTGTTGAGGCATCCACTATATTGGCAACTAATCTTTTTGCCATGTGCATAAAAACCGATTTCAAAACATTTCGAAATAATTTTTCACTTATTTCATAAGCATTTTATTTTTTTTGGCATTTAAAAAAAGTGCAAAATGTCAAACCAACCATTTTTTTGTGTTTTGTTTTGGTTTGGCATTTCCACAAAGCTTAAGAGAGTGATTTTAAAATATTTTAAAAATCAAAAAGCCATTATAGCCGCCAAAAAGAGAGAATGGTTTTACCTTCTAATGTTTTTATCATGGTTGATATGGCCCAGGAATGAAAACTTAGCATCGAAGATAAGACCCATGCCGATACTTCATTCAGGGTGGATAGATTAGAGTTTGCAATGGAATAGGAAGTGGGAATAGCGGAACATGACTTTGAGAAAGGCACATGAAAACCTTTACTAACATTAAGAAGAAGTCGATTTTTTTGACACCACAAAACACGTTGTCTAGATCATTCTGAATTCTAGATGTATCAGACAGAGAACGAACAGAGGAATAAATTTTAAGATCGTCAGCGTATAACAGAAAATTGGAGAAGGTAAAGCACTCACAAATATCATTAGAAACAAGTAAGGAAGGCTAAGTTTGGGTGTAACCGAACATTACATACTCAGTTGAGAGCTATGGAGACAAAATAAGGGAAAATCACCTCGAAGTAAAATGAACCTAGGGTAACCCTGGAATGTGTTTGTATGACATGTGTATCAAATGGAAGGTATTAAAGAGTATTTTAAGAGGGAGTGTGCCATAGTTCTATAGATGGACGCCATTTAGGGATAACGCTATAACGGTGGACCAGGGCTGACTCTAGAATTTGTTTGTACGACATGGGTATCAAATGAAAGTGTTAATGAATATTTTAAAAGGGCGTGGGCCTTAGTTCTATAGGTGGACGCCTTTTCGAGATATCGCCATAAAGGTGGACCAGGGGCGACTCTAGAATTTGTTTGTATCATAGGGGTATCAAACGCAAGGTGTTAATGAATATTTTAAAAGGGCGTGGGCCTTAGTTCTATAGGTGGACGCCTTTTCGAGATATCGCCATAAAGGTGGACCAGGGGTGACTCTAGAATTTGTTTGTACGATATGGGTATCAAATGAAAGGTGTTAATGAGTATTTTAAAAGGGAGTGGGCCTAAGTTCTATAGGTGGACGCCTTTTCGAGATATCGCCATAGGGTGGACCATGGGTGACTCTAGAATTTGTATGTACGATATGGGTATCAAATGAAAGGTGTTAATGAGTATTTTAAAAGGGAGTGGGCCTTAGTTATATGGGTGGATGTCTTTTCGAGATATCGCCATAAACGTGGACCAGGGGTGACTCTAGAATTTATTTGTACAATATTGGTATCAAACGAAAGGTGTTAATGAGTATTTTAAAAGGGAGTGGGCCTTAGTTCTATGGGTGGACGCCTTTTCGAGATATCGCCATAAAGGTGGACCAGGGGTGACTCTAGAATTTGTTTGTACGATATGGGTATCAAATGAAAGGTGTTAATGAGTATTTTAAAAGGGCGTGGGCCTTAGTTGTATAGGTGGGCGCCTTTCGAGATATCGCCATAAAGGTGGACCAGGGGTGACTCTAGAATTAGTTTGTACGATATGGGTATCGAATGAAAAGTGTTAATGGGTATTTTAAAAGGGAGTGGGCCTTAGTTCTATAGGTGGACGCCTTTTCGGAATATCGTTATAAAGGTGGACCAGGGTTGACTCTAGAATGCTTTTGTACAATATGGGTATCAAACGAAAGGTGTTAATAAGTATTTTAAAAGGGAATGGGCCTTAGTTCTTTGGGTGGACGCCTTTTCGGGATATCGCCATAAACGTGGAGCAGGGGTGACTCTAGAATCCGTTTGTACAATATGGATATCAAATGAAAAGTGTTAATGAGTATTTTAAAAGGGAGTGGGCCTTAGTTCTATAGGTGGACGCCTTTTCGAGATATTGCCATAAACGTGGACCAGGGGTGACTCTAGAATGCGTTTTTACAATATGGGTATCAAACGAAAGGTGTTGATGAGTATTTTAAAACGGAGTGGGCCTTAGTTCTATGGGTGGACGCCTTTTCGAGATATGGCCATAAAGGTGGACCAGGGCTGACTCTAGAATTTGTTTGTACGATATGGGTATCAAATGAAAAATGTTAATAAATATTTTCAAAGGGAGTGGGCCTTAGTTCTATAGGTGGACGCCTTTTCGAGATATCGCCATAAAGGTGGACCAGGGCTGACTCTAGAATTTGTTTGTACGATATGGGTATCAAACGAAAGGTGATAATGAGTATTTTAAAATGGAGTGGGCCTTAGTTTTATAGGTGGACGCCTTTTCGAGATATCGCCATAAAGGTGGACCAGGAGTGACTCTAGAATTTGTTTGAACGATATGGGTATCAAACGAAAGGTGATAATGAGTATTTTAAAAGGGAGTGGGCCTTAGTTCTATAGGTGGACGCCTTTTCGAGATATCGCCATAAAGGTGGACCAGGGTGACTCTAGAATTTTTTTGTACGATATGGGTATCAAATGAAAGGTGTTAATGAATATTTTAAAAGGGAGTGGGCCTTAAATCTAGAAGTGGACGCCTTTTCGAGATATCGCCATAAACGTGGACCAGGGGTGACTCTAGAATGCGTTTTTACAATATGGGTATCAAACGAAATGTGTTGATGAGTACTTTAAAACGGAGTGGTCCTTAGTTCTATGGGTGGACGCCTTTTCGCGATATCGCCATAAAGGTGGACCAGGGCTGACTCTAGAATTTGTTTGTACGATATGGGTATCAAATGAAAAGTGTTAATAAGTATTTTAAAATGGAGTAGGCCTTAGTTCTATAGGTGGACGCCTTTTTGGAGATATCGCCATAAAGGTGGACCAGGGGTGACTCTAGAATTTGGTTGTACGATATGGGTATAAAACGAAAGGTGATAATGAGTATTTTAAAAGGGAGTGGGCCTTAGTTCTATAGGTGGACGCCTTTTCGAGATATCGCCATAAAGGTGGACCAGGGGTGACTCTATAATGTGTTTGTACGATATCTGTATCAAATTAAAGGTATTAATGAGGGTTTTAAAAGGGGTGGTGGTAGTTGTATATGTGACGGCGTTTTCGAGATATCGACCAAAATGTGGACCAGGGTGACCCAGAACATCATCTGTCGGGTACCGCTAATTTATTTATATATGTAATACCACGAACAGTTATCCTTCCAAGATTCCAAGGGCTTTTGATTTCGCCCTGCAAAACTTTTTCATTTTCTTCTACTCAATATGGTAGGTGTCACACCCATTTTACAAAGTTTTTTTCTAAAGTTATATTTTGCGTCAATAGACCAATCCAATTACCATGTTTCATCCCTTTTTTCATATTTGGTATATTATTATGGCATTTTTTGTTCATTTTTAGTAATTTTCCATATCGAAAAAGTGGGCTTGGTCATAGTCGGATTTCGGCCATTTTTTACACCAATATAAAGTGAGTTCAGATAAGTACGTGCACTGAGTTTAGTAAAGATATATCGATTTTTGCTCAAGTTATCGTGTTAACGGCCGAGCGGAAGGACAGACGGTCGACTGTGTATAAAAACTGGGCGTGGCTTCAACCGATTTCGCCTTTTTTCACAGAAAATAGTTATCGTCCTAGAGTCTAAGCCTCTACCAAATTTCACAAGGATTGGTAATGTTTTGTTCGACATTCGTGTACTTCCATATTATCACCCTTTCATCATGGGTTTGTGAGATGCAGATCAACCACCACAAACCTACTTGAGTTTACCTCTTTAGTTCGGGATGGTTTTTTGGCAAAAAAGCAAACAGATGTGATTTATACGGATTTTAGTAAAGCTTTTGATTCAGTGAATCACGAACTTCTGATTCTGAAGCTTGATTTACTGGGCTTTCGGAAGAATCTGACTTCATGGCTCTCAAGCTATCTTTCTAATAGAACCCAAAAGGTGCTTTATAAAAATATTATTTCAAAAGCAATTAATGTTACCTCTGGTGTACCTCAGGTCAGTCATTTAGGCCCATTGCTTTTTACTCTTTTTATTAATGATCTGCCACAGATTTTGAATCATTCACGAGCTCTAAGGTATGCCGATGATGTAAAAATTTGCTATACATGCTTGCCTTCGGATTTAACTCGCTCAAATCTACTTCAGGTTGATTTGGACTCATTTCAACGTTGGTGTACAATAAATGCATTAGTTCTAAACTGTTCCAAATGTAAGTTCATGACATTTCATCGCAAGAAGCCTGTCCTGTCGTCTTATGCACTTTATGGCACTCTTATGGAGCGTATATCTTCGATTAACGATTTAGGGGTTCTGTTTGATTCGAAGCTGAGCTTCAATTCACATATTTCAGCTATTACTAATAAAGCAATGGGTACTCTTGGTTTTGTTAAACGCTGGGCTAAGGAGTTGAAGGATCCGTATCTGACCAAAGTCCTCTACACTTCGCTGGTCCGCCCAATACTTGAGTATTGCTTGTGTGTTTGGTGTCCATTATATATTACTCTTATAAAGCGTATTGAGCCTGTGCAGAAACAATTTTTAATTTTTGCTCTACGGGCCTTTAACTGGGACTCAAATCTTCATCTCTTCATCTTCCGTCTTATAGAAGTAGACTTCTTCTCATTGATTTGTCGTAGAATATTACTCGGGGTAATGTTCCTGCATAAGCTAATTCTAGGTGAGGTTGACTCCTCTGAGCTGCTAAGCCGATTGAACCTTGCAGTTCCTGCTAGGGTATCCAGACACTACGTGCCCTTCCATTTACCCCTGTGTCGTATAAATTTTGGCAGAAATGATCCTATACGTGTTTGGTGCTCGTACTACAACGACTTCTATAATTGCATTTGTGGTGTGTCAATGTAAACCGATATCGATAACCAACTTACACCTTTACTACTATGTTTATGGTGCCTGCTCTAACAGATGTTCGACTCTCTGACATTCGTTCGTTCGTACCCTCTGGTTGTTGAACATCGCTCTAATATCCATTAGTCTTAAGTTTGCGCATATTAATTATTAATACAAGAAACAATATTCAATAAATATTACTTTAACGAAAAGACGTGTGCAGTTATTACATTTCTGGCGACGAAAGGAAAAAAAAGATAGCGAATTGCTATGGCCAATGATGGAAATGCGAGTTTGTTAGTCAGTGCTCGACTGGTCGGCACATCTCCCCGATTTGATCACGCAATAAGCAAATGGCAAATTTTTCACGTGGAACTGAAGCAATTTTTTATTGCAAACGAAGTTGACGACAATAAGAAGAAAAAAGCAGTATTACTGACAGCACTTACGGAGAAGTCGTACATATTATTGCAGAATCTATTGAATCCAAAGAAGGCGGAGGATGTATCCACAACATGAAAACTGCGTGGAGGCGCTTGAGCAGTACTTTAAGCCACCTTCTTCTGGATTTGCAGAAAGGTGCAAGTTTTATAGTGCAAATAAAGCCACAACTGAAAGTATAAGTGAATGGGCTGTTCGAGTACGCTCATTAGCAATTTCATGCCAGTTCGGAAGTTTTTTGGAGATTTCTCTGCGAGATAAGTTTGTAATGGGCTTGGAGAAAGGTCCAGGTCGCGACAAGATTTTTCTAGAAGATGTGGCTAACTGTACATTCCAGAAAACAGTCGATATCGCAAAACCAACGGAATACATACAACAACAATACGCACGACCAGAGCAAAAACAGCAAGATCATCTTTTGTACATAAGGGACAAGAAGAAGAAAACCACCACACAACAGCAACAACAACCAAGAAAGCAGCGCAAGCGGGACGGGCAGAATCAGCAACTACAGGCGTGTACGGTATGTGGATACAAGAACCACGAAGCGAGTAAGTGCAAATATAAAGAATACAATTGTAACAAATGCAATAAAAAAGGGCATTTAGCTAAAGTATGTAAGACTAAAGAAGAAAAAGAAATGTTTTATGTGCAAAATCAAGAAGAAAGTTTGTTCAACTCCAATTTACGTAAGCATTTGTATTAAGAAAAGCCCATTTAAGTGGCAATTAGATTCTGGGTCTCAAAATAATGTAATTTCGCTTGATACATTTAGGCGGTATTTCGGTGAATATGCGCTCAAGCAGTCAAACGTAGTATTGAAAACGTACAATGGGTCAGTGATTAGCCCAGTTGGTGTGTTCAATATAGAAGCAGAATTCAAGGGTCAAACAAAGGCTGTGCCAATATTGGTAGTCCAAAATGGGGGTCCCCCGCTTTTAGGTAGAAATTTTATGCGCACATTTGACATCAACTTAACGTCCCTGAATTATATAAGTGACACTAAGGAAAATGCCATTTTGAAGGAGTTTTCTCGACTTTTCGATGGAAGCTTAGGATGCTTCAAAAAGGAAAAAGTGACTTTAAGGTTAAAGGAAGACTCAGTTGCGAAATTTTTTAAGCCACGTCCAATAGCATTAGCGCTGCAGAAAAAGGTGGATCATGAGATTCAGAAGTTGGTTAATATGGGTGTTTTGAAACCAGTCGATTACTGTGAGTGGGGTACACACATTGTACCCGTTTTGAAGAAAAATGGGGACATAAGGATCTGTGGTGATTTTAAAATCACCTTGAACCCACAATTGGTTGTAGACCAATATCCCTTGCCTCGAATAGAAGATATATTTTCAAAACTACACGGTGGTGTAGAATTTACTAAGCTCGATTTGTCCATGGCTTACCAACAATTTGAGTTGGATCAGGGGTCGCAAAGGCTAACAACGATATCAACATCGAGGGGTTTGTTCCAGTATAGACGACTGATTTATGGCCTTGCGTCTGCACCATCAATATTCCAAAGGGCTATGGATAAACTTTTTTCGGGAATTGAGGGAGTAGTTGTCTTCTTAGATGACATTTTAGTAACCGCGCCAACTCGAGAGTTGCATACGAAAACTTTAGTTAAAGTTCTACGAACTTTAGAAGACTCAGGTCTCAAATTGGCGCCTGAAAAGTGCGAATTTTTTGTTAAAAAAATCAAATATTTAGGGCATGTGATGGACGCAAATGGGCTGCACCCAGATCCCGAGAAGACGCGCGAAATAGCCAATATGCCGTATCCTACCACTAAAAAGGAATTGAGATCATTCCTGGGAGTCATAAATTTTTTTAGAAATTTTGTCGCAGATATTACGGAGTTGTCAGCTCCCTTATACAATTTACTAAAGGGAAATGCAGATTTTATCTGGACTAAGAAGCATTCTGCGGCAGTAGATCTGCTTAAAAATAAATTAAAAGAAAATGTTTGCCGAGCGCACTATGATCCTAAGTTGGAAACTAGGCTGACGGTTGATGCAAGCCCTGTTGGGGTATCAGCGGTGCTGACTCAAGTCAAAGAGGGCCAAGAATTAACTATCAATAGCGCTTCTAGGAAGTTATCCGAGGTGGAGAAAAGATATTCACAGCTAGACAGGGAAGCTTTAGCCATTTTGTTTAGTGTTAGAAGATTTCATCACTATATATTTGGTAGACATTTCACCCTTGTAACAGACAACAAGCCTCTGCAGCATATTTTTGGTCCTAAGAAGGGCATTCCGGTGCTGGCAGCCAATAGATTGCAAAGAATTGCCATTGTTTTATCGGGATATGATTTTGATATCACACATATCAACTCAGAAGAGAACGTGGCGGACTTTTTTTCTCGTCATCCGAGTGGGGAAGAAATGGAAATTTTACCGGAAAATATAGGATTAAATTATTTTCGGGAAATAAGTGCTCTACCGGTTAATGAGGACCTCATAAGAAAATAATTAAAGGCTGATACCGTAATTTCCAAGGTGGTAAACTTTGTCAGAACAAAATGGCCAAATAAGTGTCCCGATCCGTAGCTAAAGCCTTATTTTGTGCGAAAATTAGAGTTATCAGTTGAAAATGATTGCCTTTTTTGGGTCACCGAATCCAAATTCCTGGCGGATTGCACCAAAAGGTGTGTGAGTTTCTGCATGCTTCTCACATGGGCATTAATAAGATGAAGTCGATGGCTAGAGAATGCTGTTGGTGGCCGGGACAGTCACGCGATTTAGAGAACGTAGTCAAGGGGTGTGACGCTTGTCTAGCAGTTAGAGATAACCCACCTAAACAAAAGCTTATTTCATGGGAATGGCCGGAAAAGCCCTGGTCACGGGTCCACATTGATTTTTTTGGTCCGGTATATAACCGGATGTTCCTAGTCGTCGTAGACAGTTTTAGTAAATGGATGGAGTGCGTTGATATGGGTAGGAACACCACCAGTGGTGCCACTATCAGGTCATTGGGAGAACTTTTTGCGCGTTTTGGACTGCCACAAGTGATAATGTCAGATAATGGAACAGCATTTGTATCGCTTGAGTTTCAACAGTTTTTAAAGGATAATGGTATTGAACACTTGACCACACCAGTGGGAAATCCTGCTACCAATGGTCAGGCGGAGAATAGTCTGAAAACGATTAAAAATGCTTTAAAAAAAAACTTGTATCAAGCGGAAAGTTCGAAATTGGAAATGGTATTATGCAGATTTCTACTAGACTATAGAAACACAGTACATGTAAGCACGGGTGTGTCCCCAGCGCAGCTAATGTTCAACCGGCAATTGAAAACAAGATGCGATTTATTAAATTCAAAACGCCAAGTCGCCACAGTAGACTTAGAAACGGTACGCAGACATGTAAAGGGTAAACAAATCAAACAGCAAGAGTATTACAAAGGCAAGAGCTCATATGAATTTGAGGTTAATGATAACGTAATGGTTAAAGATTATTCTACCCCAGGCAAAGTGTCATGGGCGCGCAGCGTAATAACACGGAAGTTAGGAAGACAAACTTATATTGTGAAAATTGCTAATTCGGGTAAGATTTGGAAGCGTCATTCGAATCAAATTATAAAATGTAATGAGCCAAAACAAACTGATGATGTTCCGAGTACCTTGCTGGATCGCACGCAAATATTACCTGTTGATAATTTGTTGCCTACTGGAGATACCGCCCAAAACGCCAATCTAGTAAATACGGATGTTGCACATAATATAAACGATACAGGAGGCCGCAGCGGAAGCGGTGACGAAACGGTGGCTAGCCGTCACGGGTATAATTTAAGGGCTAGAAGAAATAAGCCTTAATATGGTACATCAATGTAAAGCGTGAGGTTTAACAATTAAAGAGGGAGTATTGTGGTGTGTCAATGTAAACCGATATCGATAACCAACTTACACCTTTACTACTATGTTTATGGTGCCTGCTCTAACAGATGTTCGACTCTCTGACATTCGTTCGTTCGTACCCTCTGGTTGTTGAGCATCGCGCTAATATCCATTAGTCTTAAGTTTGCGCATATTAATTATTAATTCAAGAAAAAATATTCAATAAATATTACTTTAACGAAAAGACGTGTGCAGCTATTACAGCATTAGTATCGAATGTTCGTATGTTGCCTTACGCAATGCTATACTTTTCAGTCTCAACTGATATCTTAAAGTTTACTTGTTTAATTTTAGTTTTTGTTCAACGTTAAACAAAATTGTAAACTTTTGATTAATTCCATTTTTAATTCTATACTTGTATATATTTTTACGCTATCTTTTTTTATGTTACTTTCCGCTGTATGTTGTTAGTCGACCACTCTTGTTAGTTGACTTTAAATAATTAAATAAATAAAAAAATAAATAAATAAATATGGCATTAAAAGTATCTTAGACAAATTAAATGAAAAAGGGCGGAGCCACGCCCGTTTTGAAAATTTCTTTTATTTTTGTATTTTGTTGCACCATATCATTACTGGAGTTGAATGTTGACATAATTTACTTATATACTGTAAAGATATTAACTTTTCTTTTAAAATTTGACTTTAAAAATTTTTTTTTTTAAAAAGTGGACGTGGTGGTTCTCCGATTTTGCTAATTTTTATTAAGCATACGTATAGTAATAAGAGTAACGTTCCTGCCAAATTTCATCATGATATCTGCAACGACTGTCAAACTACAGCTTGCAAAACTTCTAAATTACCTTCTTTTAAAAGTGTGCGGTGCCACGCTCATTATCCAAAATTTTACTAGTTTTCAAGACTGCGTCATAAGTTCAACTCACCTACCAAGTTTCATCGCTTTATCCGTATTTGGTAATGAATTATCGCACTTTTTCGATTTTTCGAAATTTTCGATATCGAAAAAGTGGACGTGGTTATAGTCCGATATCGTTCATTTTAAATAGCGATCTGAGATGAGTGCCCAGGCACCTACATACCAAATTTTATGAAGATACCTTAAAATTAACTCAAGTTATCGTGTTAACGGACGGACGGACATGGCTCAATCGATTTTTTTTTTCGATACTGATGATTTTGATATATGGAAGTCTATATCTATCTCGATTCCTTTATACCTGTACAACCAACCGTTATCCAATCAAAATTAATATACTCTGTGAGCTCTGCTCAACTGAGTATAAAAATATTACATAGAGTAAGGGTCCAAGAATGCTATCTTGAGGCACACCAGAGGACACAATAAAGCCATAAGATAATAAATTTTCAACAACTACAATGCAGTACGAGAAGAAAGGTAAGATTTTATCGAATATAAAAAAGTTGAATGAAAGCCCAAATGCGCCAACTTTTTAATTAAAAGTGTGGGATCCACTTTGTCAAAGGCCTCAGAAAAGTCCGTGTAGATAGTGTCGACTTGCAGGTGATCATTAAAAGCAGATGTGCAGAATTTGGAAAATACGGCAAGGGTATTTACCGTGGACATACCAGTCATGAGGCCATGTTGGTTGATAGAAATAAATCTTTTGATGGAAAAAACATCTTTTGTTTGGCAATATACTCCATCATTTTAGATACTGTTGACAATTTTGAAATTGGCCTGTAGTACTCGTAGACGATTTAATATGCAGAATGGGTGCACCTCTTAATCCCGACTTTCAAAAGCGCGACAACTCATAATCCCGACAATTTTCAGAAATCCCGACAAGACACAATCCAGACATAACAAAATCCCGACATAACGAAATCCCGACAGCACAATATCCCGACAACTCAAAATCCCGACAGCACATAATCCAGACAAATTTACTAAAATTTCGTTATTAAACAAATTTTAGTTAAAATTGTTAGAAGAATAATATAAAACTAGTATCGCCCGTATTTGTATTGCACTTGTATTTTTTTCAACTCACTCTATGCATCCAGTGTTTGGGTAGTGCAATAATGCGTTAATAGTTGAGCAGTGAGTGGAAATATAGCAAACTGATCTATCTTACTTAAAGTTCTCATTAAAATTTTGAATTTGACCTAAGACGTTATAATCTTTGATTGTATTTTCTTAAATTTTCTACATTCTTTTCAAATGTAATTATAAGTTTTGGTGTAGAGCTCCTTAAAAAAAATATAACAAATATGTAAAATCAAATGAAATTTACATAGAATTGTGGTGAAATTACTTGAAATTGAATTGAAAATTTGCTTTTTATACACCACCCGGGAGATACGCCGTTGGCGCGCTAGCGAAGTTAGTTTTGGGTGCTCGGTTCCCCAGTAGGCTTATATCACAAATATAAACTACATATACATATATCGCCCATTTACTTCAATAGCGTCATAATTCAAAAAACACGAAATTTTATTTAAGAACGAAGAAATGTGCTAAAGGAATTTAACCTATTTCACACCACCTGTTAGGTATGCAATCCGTGCTTTACTATTACATATGTATTTATAATTAATTAAATAAAATTATAATATGCCATTAATTGTTATAAATGAATTTAGTTAGTTTCAACAAAAGTTAACTCATTATTTGTGATTTTCTTGAAAACAACTAAAATAAAAAACAAATAATCTGTTAAATAAAGACTTATGTATTTACGTGTAAGTAAAATTTGCCACAAAAAATGGGCCGTTCAAAAATTAATTCTATTTAAGCTTTTTTGGTACGCTACAAATTATTTTGGAACAGTTTTTTAGGATTTTGGTAGAGGCTATTATAGGTAAGTGGCAACATTGGGCACCATATTTGTATGTACGTGAAACATTTGTGCTTTCGAATTTAGCAGGGAATCATAAAGGTTTAGGTCTTTGAAATTCGCATTAGAACACTTAGATAATTGTCCCCAAAGATGGCGCGCTTGTGCACGAAAATTAATTTCGATATTTGTATGAATTGATGTGAATGAATCAATCACAACAGACTGCCAATGATTTCGCAACTCGACTCTCACACCTGCTCTCTGAGGGCACAACTCATCCTGAAGGAATACAGGAGCAGTGGGAGCATATCTCCAAAGCACTTCATACTGCCGCCGAGGAAAAAATTGGTTACCGGCGGCCACGAAAAAACAACTGGTATGATGAAGAATGCCGCGTTGCAACCGAAAGAAAAGACGCTGCCTATAGGGCTACGTTAAAAGCGAGCGCGACAAGAGGAGTGTGTGAACGCTATCGTGAGTTGAAAAGGGAAGCGAGACGCCTTTTCAGGAAGAAAAAAGCAGAAGCAGAAAGGCGTGAGTGCGAGGAGCTTGAGCTGCTAGCCACCAGGAATAACGCCCGAAAATTCTACCAAAAAATACGGCGACAGACGGAAGGTTTTAAGACCGGGGCAAACTCCTGTAGGAATGAAAACGGCGACCTTGTAACTGATGTCCAGAGAGTGCTTAGATTATGGAGGGAACACTTCTCTGCTCTCCTAAATGGAGGCAGCAATTCACCGCGCAGAGATGAAGAACCCGATCCCGCAATCGATGATGATGGAATATATGTCCCCCCGCCCGATTATGACGAAGTTAGAATAGCAATAACCAGATTGAAAAACAACAAGGCCGTCGGCGCTGATGGATTGCCTGCGGAGCTATTCAAGTTCGGCGGCGAGGAGTTGGTAAGGCGCATGCAGCAGCTTCTTAGCAAAATATGGGCGGACGAAAGCATGCCCGACGGTTGGAATCTAAGTGTTCTTTGCCCAGTCCACAAGAAGGGGGATACTGCAAAATGCACCAACTATCGTGGAATCAGCCTTCTTAATATCGCATATAAGGTCCTTTCAAGTGTATTGTGCGAAAGATTGAAGCCCACCGTGAACCGGCTGATTGGACCTTATCAGTGCGGCTTCAGACCTGGTAAATCTACCATCGACCAGATTTTCACAATGCGCCAAATCTTGGAAAAAACCCGTAAAAAGAGAATCGACACACATCACCTCTTCGTCGACTTTAAAGCCGCCTTCGGCAGCACGAAAAGGAGCTGCCTATATGCCGCTATGTCTGAATTTGGTTTCCCCGCAAAACTTATACGGCTGTGCAAAATGACGTTGAGCAACACCATCAGCTCAGTCAGAATTGGGAAGGACCTCTCCGAGCCGTTCGAAACTAAACGAGGTTTCAGACAGGGTGACCCCCTATCGTGCGATTTCTTTAATTTGATGCTGGAGAAAATTATACTAGCTGCAGAACTTAACCGCACTGGAACAATATACTATAAAAGCGTGCAATTACTGGCATATGCTGATGACATTGATATCATAGGCCTAAACACCCGCGCTGTTAGCTCTTCTTACTCCAAACTGGAAAAAGAAGCGGTAAAGATGGGTTTGATGGTGAATGAGGACAAAACGAAGTACCTGCTGTCATCGAGCAAAGAGTCAGCGCATATGCGCCTTGGCAACCACGCTACTGTTGGCAGCCATAATTTCGAAATAGTAAAAGACTTCGTTTATTTAGGAACCAGCATCAACATTAGCAACAACATCAGCACTGAAATCCAGCGAAGAATCAATCTTGCCAATAAATGCTACTTTGGACTAGGTAGGCAATTGAAAAGTAAAGTCCTCTCTCGGCGAACGAAAATCATACTCTACAAGTCACTCATCGTACCCGTCCTGCTATATGGGGCAGAAGCATGGACCATGACAACAGCAGATGAAGCGGCTTTGGGAGTGTTCGAGAGAAAAGTTCTTCGAAAGATTTATGGACCTCTACGCGTTGGCGATGGCGAGTACCGAAGAAGATTTAATGATGAGCTGTACGAGCTATACGCAGACATCAACATAGTCCAGCGAATTAAAACGCAGCGGCTGCGCTGGCTAGGCCATGTTATGCGAATGAAAGATGATGCTCCGGCCAAGAAAGTGTTTCTATCGGAACCCGCCTATGGAAGCAGAGGTAGAGGGCGGCCCCCACTCCGTTGGAAGGACCAGGTGGAAAACGATTTAAACTCCCTTGTTGTGACCAATTGGCGCCGGTTGGCGGAGCGAAGGAGCGACTGGCGCGCCTTGTTGGACGGCCATAACCGTTTAGACGGTTAAGCGCCAATTAAGTAAGTAAGTAAGTATTTGTATGAATTGTTCGAACAAAAAACTTTCTATTAATTATAAACAAATAGAGTAATATTTGTTAACAAAAATAGGCCACTGCGGCTGATCAATACGAATCGATTCATTTAACTTTTATATGATTTTACGTATGCTAAGTATGCGAAACAGCCTATCAATTGATTGTATGGAAATTTTGTTAGCGTATTAATATATAGATAGTGGGTAAAATACTGCCTATGCTAATGATGCCGGTTGCCGTTTTCACCTAAAATCAAGGGACGTTTTTTTATCGTTTAATATACAACGTGAAATTTTCCGATTCAGTCAAGTTGCATTTAAATAATAATAAACTAAGTTGAAATAAACGAATATATAATAAAGTAAAATAAGAAAGAAATAAATTAGCATAAAAGACAATATAAAAAATTTAATGTTATATTTTTGTAAATTTTTTGTTTTTTGTTCAGTATAAGACGTACTTTATTTAAAATGAGGATTAAATCTGCAAATGCAAAAACATTTTCGGGCAAATTTGCTATTAATTGTTATAAATGAATTTAGTTAGTTTCAACAAAAGTTAACTCATTATTTGTGATTTCATGTTTTCTTGAAAACAACTAAAATAAAAAACAAATAATCTGTTAAATAAAGACTTATGTATTTACGTGTAAGTAAAATTTGCCACAAAAAATGGGCCGTTCAAAAATTAATTCTATGCACTGCGGCTGATCAATACGAATCGATTCATATAACTTTTATATGATTCTACGTATGCTAAGTATGCGAAACAGCCTATCAATTGATTGTATGGAAATTTTGTAGCGTATTAATATATAGATAGTGGGTAAAATACTGCCTATGCAATACGGCCGCCATGATGCCGGATGCCGTTTTCACCTAAAATCAAGGGACGTTTTTTTTCGTTTAATATACAACGTGAAACATCTAAAATAAAAAACAAAGACTTATGTATTTACGTGTAAGTAAAATTTGCATTTAAATAATAATAAACTAAGTTGAAATAAACGAATATATAATAAAGTAAAATAAGAAATAAAATAAGTTAGCATAAAAGACAATATAAAAAATTTAATGTTATATTTTTGTAAATTTTTTGTTTTTTGTTCAGTATAAGACGTACTTTATTTAAAATGAGGATTAAATCTACAAATGCAAAAACATTTTCGGGCAAATTTGCCATTAATTGTTATAAATGAATTTAGTTAGTTTCAACAAAAGTTAACTCATTATTTGTGATTTCATGTTTTCTTGAAAGCAACTAAAATAAAGAACAAATAATCTGTTAAATAAAGACATGTATTTACGTGTAGGTAAAATTTGCCACAAAAAATGGGCCGGTCAAAAATTAATTCTATTTAAGGTCTTTTGGTACGCTACAAATTATTTTGGAACAGTTTTTTAGGATTTTGGTAGAGGCTATTATAGGTAAGTGGCAGCATTGGGCACCATATTTGTATGTACGTGAAACATTTGTGCTATCGAATTTAGCAGGGAATCATAAAGGTTTAGGTCTTTGAAATTCGCATTAGAAAACTTAGGTAATTGTACCCAAAGATGGCGCGCTTGTGCACGAAAATTAATTTCGATATTTGTATGAATTGTTCGAATTTACAAAAAAAATTTTCTATTATAAACAAATAGAGTAATATTTGTTAACAAAAATAGGCCAATGCACTGCGGCTGATCAATACGAATCGATTCATATAACTTGTATATGATTTTACGTATGCTAAGTATACGAAACAGCCTGTCAATTGATTGTATGGAAATTTTGTTAGCGTATTAATATATAGATACATATATGTAGTAAATAATATAAGAAATACGACTTTACTGTAGACGCAAATGTATTGCTAAATTTTTTAAAAAATCTTTAGAATAATTATCTTTTTCAAAAAGTAATGTTTTTAAGCAGTTTTCTTTTTTCATTAGATCGTCTTTTTGGTTGTTTTTCACCCCCGTTTACATTTTCAATTTTTGTTTCAACTGTTATTTGTTCTTTAATTAAGTTTTCAATTAAATTATAAATATTTGTTTTTGCATGGCCAATTAAAGCAAAAAGTCTTCTATGCCGGTGTTGGATCGGCTAAGGGTTATTTTTATGAAACGCGCCCGAAGGCCGCCTATGCAGTAAAGTGTTCTACGCAGATATACTGTGGATCGCGTAGCCGGTGTTGGATCGGCTAAAGGTTATTTTTATGAAGCGCGGCCGAAGGCCACCTACGCAGTAAAGTGTTTTACGCAGATATACTGTGGATCGCGTAGCCGGTGTTGGATCGCCTAAGCGTTATTTTTTTAAAGTGCGGCCGAAGGCCGCCTACGCTGAAGGGTGTACTAGGCAGAAGGACATCACCGTGGCGGTAGCCACGGTTATATCACACACCCGGACTTGGCATGGCGTAGCCTAAGGTTATTTGTTATAAGCGCGGCCAAAGGCCGCCTATGCAGAATGGTGTTTTACGCAGAATTAATGTGCATGGCGCAGCCGGATTGGATCGGCTAAGGATCATTTTTATGAGTAGCGGCCGAAGATAGCCTACGCAAAAGGGGTGCCTAAAATAATAGAATAATACCGAAGATGTGTATTTTTTATGGCATCGTTTTATCACTGAATCCAGCTTATTCAAAAATACTGACAAAATATATAAAAAATGTTAAAGTCCCCAATTTACATGTTGTCGGGATTTTTTTCGGGATTTGGTCGTGTCGGGATTATGAGATGTCGGGATTTGGTCGTTTCGGGATTATGTGTTTCGGGATTTTGTAAGTCGAGATTAAGTTATACACCCATGCAGAATATCGTCGAGTATATTGTCAAGCGATAAGGAAAGTGATTCAAAATTAATTGGTCAATTGGCAACTGGAAATTTAAAATTCAGCAAAAAGATTAGCAGCCTCTTGCGGTGAGGATGCACTGGTCCCATTGTAGAACACATCAGATGGAATGCTAGAGTAAATTCTTTTGGATTTAGTAAAACGTCAAAAAGATTTTGGATTTTGCTTGATCTCAGATTAAAATTTGTGAACATAATTGCGGTATAAGACCTTATTTAGGAATTTCAACTCTGCGATAGCGGTGAATTTTTTTCTTATGAGAAACAGAGTGCTTGAACTTTGTAAAATTTGTTTCTTAGATTCTTTATCCTCTTTAAATTCTCTGTATACCATGGAATCGTATAGCATTTCTTCCCAAAAACTGGAACACATTTTGTACAGAATGTTTGAATTCTATTTCTAAATATTTCAAAGCATTTCTCAGCATTGATATTAGCAAGTAAATAGTCCCACTCCAAGGCAGCTATATCCAAATTAACATTATGCAAGTTTCCACGTTTGAAATTGAATCTGGAACAATCACTTTCAAGACAAACTTCACTAAAGTTGTAGAACTCGATAGCATAATAAGAGGAATATGATGAATGGTAGTCTTAGAAATAGGATCCAAATATTCGATTATAGAAAAGTTTATATTATCATTAACGAAAATAAGATCAAGATACCTAGAAAGACTATTGTAAAGATGGTTCACTTGAGAAAGATCTAGGCTTGCCATGTTGTCAACTACGTAAGGCTCTAAGTTACTTAAATTAAAATCACCCAGAATGCAGAAGTTACAACTAGAATTCTTAGAAACTAAGCCTACAACGTTGTTCCGTATGTTTTATAGATGCGCTTGCCGGTGGAATGTAGGAAGCACAGATTAGGAGATCAGGCGAACCACGTACACTGCCTTAAAGCTGATCAAGAAGAGAATCGCCATTCTCCAATGGAACAACAAAGGCTCGATACCTCCTCAAAATGAAAATGACACCACCTTTTGAGAGACCAGTTTTTTTGGGGTCGCGATCCTTCGGAAGACATTATAAAGAGTAGAACCAAAGTATGTTTTAATACAAAAACAACTTTATTCAATATAAATCAATGGTCACCATTTAGCTGAATAATTATTGGCGCCACTTCACACGTATTATTATTCTCTTTCGTCCTTATTCGGCTTTAGGTGTCGCTGAACCAGCAGTGTAGGAACATCGGGTGAGGCTATTGTTTATTTGCGCATTTGCGAAAAGATATTTTGCAAACAAACGCTCATGCGCGTTTAATATTAGCAATTTATTTTGTTTAAATTTTTCCTTACACTCAAGCAATAAAGTAGTATTTATATGGCATATTTGCGAATTACTTTGTGTGTTAACAAACATGCGTACATACATCCTACCTCATTGATTTTCCATCAACAACTAAACCACCACCAATAAGATGTTTTAGTTTTACTCACACAGCCATAGTTTGAATTTTGGTTATCCCTGATATAAATTATGAACTCTAAGCTTAACAATGTTTATTGTTTGCTGCTCACTGCGCGACTGACTATTTATTGTACGGGTCAATTCTACCTTCGGTTAACTGCAATACATACTTATGCATACATATGTTTTACATACTAAACAGTTCAATCGCAATACTTACATAATATAAGCAGTGAGAGAATCAGTCAAATTTATTTATAGTTTGAGTGCATGAGTTCTACTCGAACCTAACACCCCTTAACTCCCAGGAACAGTATAATACTCTGGCGGTCGTCGAGCTCTTTTGGATCGTCGTGGAGTAGATACATCAGATGTGTCATCTGCACCCCGATGGTCCGCTTGGTGAGCTAGAGTAGAGGGAGATGAACTTTGTTGCGGGGACCTCTCCGAAACGACCGGCGATGATGGTGGGACAGACGGATTGTTTTCCTCTGATGTAGTAGACTCGGATGATGTATCAGCGTCTAGATCTTTGTTAGGCAAACTTAAATCAGCGCTTCTATCATCAGTACATCCTCTTTAGTTTTTTGATTTTCTTGGGCTAGTGGTAACCGGCTCAAAAAATCAACATTTGCCAACTTGATACGGGAACGGCGTACAATTTCAAAATCGTATGCATTTAGAAAAATACGCCGGCGGAACATTTTTACTGATATTACCTTAGTTACGGGCTTGGTTGTACTGAAAATACGTAGTTTCGTTCTGGTTTCGTTAAAGTCCTTGAGCAGAACGCAATTGGCTTCTCCGAGCTGTCATCCATGCGGTGGCTTAGAACAGCGTCAACCCCATAGGGCGATTCGATTGTTGAAACGCCAAAAGAACACTTGGGTTTTCGCAATCTAAGGCCTGCTTTGTCGAACCGGTTGAAAACCTCTTGCAAGCGATTAGCAAGTTCGATTTCAGTTTTTCCCCCTACAACAATATCGTCAAAATATGGCAGCACACCTAGGATATTTCTTAAGAGCGTTTCTATGAAGCTTTGAAATAGTCCAGATGCTGAAGAGATTCCGAATTGGAGTCTCGTAACTCTAAAAGCGCCTTTGTTGAGCGTAGATTTATAATCGCCGAATAGTTCCATCACTTTTAGGAACTGATACAATAGGTGTAGCCCAGTCGGAGTACTCAACTGGCATATCCCTTGCGCACGCAGATGATCTATTTCAGCTTCGACAAGACTCTTGGTGGCTAATGGAATGCGTAGAGGTGGATATCGTGTAGGTTGAACAGCTACATCGATGTGAAGAGAAACTCGGCTCCCTTTGAAACAGCCAAGCTTCTCTGTAAAGAGATGATCAAATTCTTTTAGCATACCTTTAACCGACGAAGATGATTCCTGAATAGCATTGAATGCTGATGCCTAATGGAGCTAATCACACTCTAGTACGTTGAAACGGTTACCCTATACAACAACGATGGGCAAACAGCTGGCTTGATGTCCGTTGTATGAGACGTCCGTATGAAACACTTCTAATATGGGAATTTCGTTGCGTTGAAAATCAACAAGTCGGAGGTCACAGGGGTGCATGATTGCCTTGCTTACTGGCCACAAACGCTCAAATGTATTTTCGACATTATGGTATAGTTTGAACCCGAATCGATTTCGAATGTGCAGTTGCTTTTATTGATACTGACAGTAGTTGATTTATTTAAATTGATCAGCGGTAAAATCTGATTAATGGGTGTGGTGGCTTTTGCTTCTTCGATCGACATGACGGACGCGTTGTTTTTGGCCGGAATTAGATGCCGATGAGCGACTTACACGTTGAAGGTGACCTTTAGTGCCACAAGATGAACAGATTGTTTCTCTATGTGGACATTGGCATCGGGAATGGGAGCACCACATCCATTGCATGGTTTTGTTTTCAAATTAGAATTGTTAAGGGATTTCATACGATCTTTGCGAGTATTGTTGCTAACTCCTACTTGGTGAACTAGTTTAAGATTGTGTATCTCAGATGCATGTTAAAAGACGGATTCTGCTGCAGTAGCCCGATCAATAACTTTTTGTAGTTTCAGGTCGGTTTCCCCTAAAAGGCCGCGTTGTAATACCTAATCACGTAGCCCACATACTAAGCGATCACGAAGCATGCGATCTGAGGACCCTCCGAAGTTGCAATCAACAGCCAGTTTGCGCAACGCCGCAACGTATTCAGAAAATTTCCCATTTGTTTGTTGGTCGCGTTTGTGGAATTTGAAATATGCGGCGATTTCTGATGGCCGGGGTGAAAAATGACTTGTTAAAATATTTTTTATTTCGTCTATGTAAAGTTGACTCACCTGACGGGACGAGGCCAATGACGCTTCCCAAGGCAGTCGGTTCTATGTACCGGAGCGTCTCGGGATTTTTCCCGACCAAGGACTGTCATTTCAGAGTAACCCCATTTAATTTGTTGCGTCCCTCCCACAAATTGTCATCCTCCCAGCAGCACATTGCAGCGGGACTGCTACATATTCTCTTCCTCCCGGAAGGTATCGAATCCAATCCGGGTCCGTCTCCTGACCTCGGTCCTGAGAAATGGTTTTGCTGCATCTGCCGGAAAAGAATCTTTTTAGGACGGTCATACTCTTGTCAGTGTGTATCGTGCAAGGGATGGTTGCATCGGACAGGTTGTTTTGGGCTAGATCCCAAAACCCGACGTCCACGTAACTTTTATAAATATTTTGTGGCTCCTTGCTGTTCACGCCCAAGAGCGTCCCGTAGTCTACGCCTTATCGGACTCTTAGTACCTACCTCCTTTCGCACATTTTGCCAGCACAGTTCCAGGGCCACAACAGCAGTTGCTTCCTAGCCTTTCACAACCCAGGCGTAGTCACCCGTCACTTACTCCCAGAGTGACGTTCGGCACAATAAAAGGAGACGTCCCTACACGTATGGTAGTAAGCTGTCACAGTTCGCCGGATATATCAATCGTGAGCGCAGGACTCGTAAACTGCGTCAACTGGCAGCCGATGGTAAAATTGGCATCCGACCACCTGCCTATACTTATTTCGCTCGTCACAGAAAAACGCACTTTCATAAACCTTAAAAAAGAAAAGTGGGACGAATACAAATCATTTACAGACAACCGCTTTGCTGCCCTCCCTATCCCGACTGATGTTCACCAAGGGGAGCGTGCTTTCCGCAAGGTCATTGAATCCGCCTCAGCTCGCTTCATTCCCGCCGGTAGAATTCCCGAAATTCGGCCTCACTTTCCGGCGGAGGCCGCAAATTTAGCGAGAGAACGTGACGTTATAAGACAGCTCGATCCCGGCGACCCCCAAATGAGGGATATAAACCAACGCATCAGATTGCTTGTGGATGAACACAAGCGGGTGAAATGGGAGGAGCACCTAAGCGGTTTTAACCTCTCTGCCGGTGTAAGTAAGCTTTGGTCCACCGTAAAGTCCCGAATCTGTCTAAGCACATTGACAAAATTGCCATCGCCTTTGGCGATAAAGTGCTGTCAGATGCGACAAAATGCGCGACCGCTTTCTGCCGACAATATATAATGCATTCTACGGTCGACAAAGATAGATGGAGGGAAAACAGACACGCACATAAACATAAATTCAGCGCGTTTCCAATTACCATCACCGCCAGAGAGGTTGAGCACGCCATCGGTCATGCTAAACCATCCAAAGCAGTGGGCCCAGACGGCATAGCCATGCCAATGGTTAAAAGCCTAGGGAAAGAGGGTTTCAAATATTTAGCGCATGTCTTCAACCTGTCTCTTTCCACCTTTGCCAATCCCGAAAATGGAAAATGGCCAAGGTGGTCCCGCTACTAAAGTCTGGGAAACCAGCTAACATATGAGAGTCATATCGCCCGATATCTCTCCTATCGCCAGTAGCCAAGACGCTTGAAGTCATTTTGCTCCCCTACTTCAAAGAAAATTTGCAGCTAGCCTGTTATCAGCATGGCTTTAGAAAACTCCATAGCACCACCACCGCGCTAAATGCCATTAGCATTTATACCATGGTATATTTATAACATCATGAGGTAGCAATTCTTCTTTGGGATTAGAATTCTGGTACTTCATGCATATTTCGCAATTAGTCCTCATGTTATAAATACCATTCTTTAAATTTGGCCAATAAATGTACTGTCTCGCAAGACTTTGAGTACGCTGTACTCCCATGTGACCTTCATGTAAATTTTTTAGTATTTCGCTTCGTAATATACTTGGAATGACTATTCTATTATTTTTAAAGATGACATTTTCTACGACAGTTAGCTCATCTTTAATCTTGTAATACGGCTGTATTTCTTTGTCTACAAGCTTTTTCTCACATGTCCATCCATTTTTGATATATTCAAATAATTTTAAGAATATTTTGTCTGATTTAGACAAATTTCGAATCTCTTCAATTTTGCTATTCGAAATATCAATTTGTTTTATTAGTAAATCGCAATGAATGGTCAAGTCTTCATCAAACTCACTCAATGCATTTTCTTGCAAAGGTGCTCTGGAAAGCGTATCAGCTATTAAAGGTATTTACTACCTGGTTTGTACCAGGGATGGGCGTTATCAACAAATTTGAATAACCATTGACGAAAAAATAAAAAATAAATTTTTATTCATTATTCAAGAAAACTTAAGTGATGAATAACATCTTATTTTTTATTCAAGCATTTCTTGAATAATGAATAACATTTTCTCGTTATTTAAAATACTCTAATTGATGATAAACGCCCATTCTTATTTTTGCAAATTTTGAATAAAGAGTTGAGTTATTATTCATTATTTACAAAATATGGAATAACAATAAAATTTTAGTTTTTATTCAGTTATTCAAAAATAAAAAAATAAACCATCGAGATGCCCTGAAAATATATCCATATGCGTAACCAGTTCGCGTGTAGTTCTGAAGCTTAGGGTAATATTGAGATGATTTTGGGAGTATTCGCGGGGTTTTTTGGGGGCCGTTTGGGGGTAATTTCTGGGACACCCTGGGGATCCTTCCGGGGTCTATTGGGGTCCATTCGGGTCATTTCGGGATGACTTTTGCGACTCCCTCGGGGTCATTTGGGGGTCATTCCGGGATGATTTTGGGGACTTCCTCAGGGTCATTTGGGGCTCATTCCGTAATGGTTTTGTGGACTGCCTCGAGGTGCTCCCGGGGTCATTTGGGGGTCATTCCGGGATCTTTTTGGGGACTCCCTCCGGGTCATTTCGGGATGGTTTCGGGGACTCCCTCGGGGTCATTTCGGGATGGTTTTGGGGACTCCCTCGGGGTCATTTGGGGGTCATTCCGGGTTCTTTTTGACTCCCTCGGGGTCATTTGGGGGTAATGCCGGAATCTTCTTGAGGACTCCCTCGGGGTCATTTGGGGGACATTTCGGGATGGTTTCGGGGACTTCCTCGGGGTCATTCCGAGTTTTTTGGGGACTCCCTCGGGGTTATTCCGGGATCTTTTTGATAATTTCGGGATCAGTTCGGAATAGAGGTTTACGCCGATCACTTTATCGGCGGCGGCGGCGGCGGCGAAGGCGGCGCGCCGGCGTACGCCGGTGTTCTTACTTTAAAAGCTTGATTTTTCTGTTTAAAAAAATAATATTTAGGAAAGGTTTTGTTTATATGTATTTAAGGAAATCAACGTGTTGGCCATTTCGGAAAGATCCGGGGTTTTTGCATCAAAATCCCGCAGACCGTTCAACAATTTTCAGGAGTAGCTCCTTGCGAAGGGATTGTACCACGTTCGCATGCTCCAGAGAGGCTTCGAACCTAACCCCGGTCTTTGGAATTTGTACTGCTGCGTCTGCTGAAAAGAAATAGAGATACATAAAATAGTCACACTTTTGCCTGTATATCTCGTGCAACGCGTAGTTTCACCTAGGGTTAACTCCTAATAATCGTCGCGAACACAATTTCTTTAAATCATTTGTCGCTCCTTGGCGGTCACGCATAAAGGCGACTTAGGGCTGCTATGAATGGTCTATTAATACTCATGACTATCGTGGCACAGGGCTCCTACAGTTTTTTCGGCTGTTTTTAAGAGCTAAAATTTCCTATGTGCGAACAGTAGGAATTCCTACCACCAATCGCTACCACGCCTCCTGAGCCTCACATCATATGCCAGTACAGAAGCTATAGGACTGCGACTTCGAACTCATATCTTCGTCGACGTCACTTTCCCAGAAGCTCTAGGTGTAGCTCCGAAGACTCCAACGGATGCTTTTGTCGCGCTATACTGCCGAGCTACACTTTGAAATGTTGGGGATTGACTGTTCGGCCAAAGAGTCCCCTAAACCGTCCCGAAATGAGCCCGATGGAGTCCCAAAAAGGTCACGGAATGACCCCGAGGGAGTCCCCAAAAAGATCCCGAAATGACCCCCAAATGACCCCGAGGGAGTCCCCAACAAGAACCCGGAATGACCCCCAAATGACCCCGAGGGAGTCCCCAAAAAGAACCCGGAATGACCCCCAAATGACCCCGAGGGAGTCCCCAAAAAGACCCCGGAATGACCCCCAAATGACCCCGAGGGAGTCCCCAAAAAGATCCCAGAATGACCCCCAAATGACCCCGAGGGAGTCACCGAAACCATCCCGAAATGACCCCCAAATAACCCCGAGGGTGTCCCCAAAACCATCCCGAAATGACCCCGGGAGGACCTCGAGGGAGTCCCCAAAACCATCCCGGAATGACCCCCATATGACCCCGAGGGAGTCCCAAAAATGTCACGGAATGACCCCCAAATGACCCCGAGGAGTCGCAAAAGTCATCCCGAAATAACCCCAAAACCCTAGAAGGATCGTGAGGGAGCCCCTGGAATGGACCCCAATAGACCCCGGGAGGATCCCCAGGGTGTCCCAGAAATTACCCCCAAACGGCCCAAAAAAAAAACCCGCGAATACTCCCCAAAATCATCTCAATATTACCCTAAGAAGCTTCAGAACTACACGCGAACTGGTTACTCATATGGGTATATTTTCAGGGCATCTCGATGGTTTATTTTTTTATTTTTGAATAACTGAATAAAAACTAAAATTTTATTGTTATTCCATATTTTGTAAATATTCTTTATTCAAAATTTGCAAAAATAAGAATGGGCGTTTATCATCAATTAGAATATTTTGAATAACGAGAAAATGTTATTCATTCTTCAAGAAATGTTTGAATAAAAAATAACTTTTTATTCATCAATTAGAAAATTTAAAATGATGAATAATTTTTTATTTTGATTTGTTTCATTTCACAATGACTCAACCCTGGTTTGTACTCTACTTCTAAATCGTACAGCTGCAATTTTAACATAAATCTTTGCAGACGCGCAGGAGATTATACAGCGGCTTTTTAAATAACGATACTAGTGGTTTATGATCGGTTTCTACCAAAATTTTTTGCCCATAAACATACTGATGAAACTTTGTGCACCCAAATAGTATCGCTAAAAGCTCCTTTTCAATTTGTGCATAGTTGATTTGACATTGAGTAAGCGATGCTGATGCATATGCAATTGGTTGCTTTTCGTGCATTAATGCAGCCCCTACTGCATATTTCGATGCATCAGCTGATAAGGTAATTTTCTTCTTAGGATCAAATTGTTAAACTCACGTTCTTTTATTTCATTCCAATGCCAAACTACCTCTTTTTTTTAATAAATCTCTTAGATGTTTATTTTTCTTTGATACGTTTTTTATAAACGCCCCTAAATAGTTGACCATCCCCAGAAATCTTGGTAATTCCGACACATTCTTCGGAGCTGGCATTTCCTTTATAGCTTGTACTTTGCTATAGTCTGGGATGACCCCATTCTTATCAAAAATGTGCCCAATAAATCTAATTTTTTCGGTGCAAATTTTAGATTTTTGTCTATTAAATTTAACCCCCACTTGTCTAGCTCTTTCTAAGATCTTGGCCAGAATTCGGTCATGTTCCTCAATGCTCGACGCATAAATCAAAAAATCATCAACGTATATAATTATACCATCAATGTCTGCGAATAGTTTGACCATTTCCGAATGGAATATTTCCGGCGCTGCACTTATGCCAAAAGGAAGTCTTAAAAATCTATACCGACCAAAAGGCGTATTGAATGTACACAGCTTTGATGACTTTTCATCCAAAGCAGCATCCAAAACCCACAGTTGGCATCCAACAAGCTAAAAAACTTTGCATCTGTTAATTTTGCCCTACATTCATCAATGCTAGGAAATGGAAAGTGTGGTCTAAAAAGAGCTTTGTTTAAATTTCGCGGGTCTAAACATAATCTCAACTTGCCATTAGGTTTTTTAACCAACACAATCGAATTTACCCATTCGGTAGGTTCACTTTCAGATACGATAACTTCAATATTGACCATTCTTTCCAATTCCTCTTTTAATTCTTTATACAAAGTACACGGTATTCTTCTTGGCGGATCAATAACTGTTTCATATATAGGTCTTAATTTTAAGCTACATTTATTTTTTAAAACGCCTAAGCCCTTGATAAGTCTGCATATTCTTCAATAACTCTACACGACATCGTATTAACATTTTTATCAAATTTAAATTAATTGCTGTTGATAAACCAATTACATTTTTGCATCTCATATTAACAATGTGGAACACACAACGAAAACTTCTGTTTTTATAAAGTATGTTAGTACAAACTATACCTACAAGTGGTAATTTTTCTCCACTAAAAGTAGCTAAATTTGTCTTAGACTTAGTTATACAATTACCTAGCTTTAAAATGCGTGCCATTTCGTACGATAAAACGTTTGCCTGCGCTCCTGTATGAATTACACATTGAACCTCATAGTTCTTGATCGATACTCGTACAACCCATTCGTCGTTGCTTCTATTCGCTTTATGTAAATTCACTGCCTGCTGCTGTTGCGTATCAATTTCATTCGTTGTTGTTGCTGTTACCATTCCCAGGAAGAGTTCATTTTCACTATGTTCGTCATCACTTGCATTGGTCACCTTACTGACATATTTGCTTTTGTTGTTGCCGTCATTCACCTTCTTTACACCGTTTCGTTGATGAAGTCTACTTTGAGTTTTTGGTTGTTGTTGTTTTGTTTTATTATAACACATGGTTGCGAAATGACCTTTCTTTTGACACTTGTAACAAGTTGCCTCCTTTGCTGGACATTTATATTTATGAGTTTGCCCACATTTTTGACATAGTTTTTGACTCTTTAATTTGTTGTAGTCTTTTTTAACCACCGCCACATACTTTTCTTCGTTATCAGCCACACATCTTAGTTTCTTTGAGTTTTCTTTAGCACATTCTATGTTTTTTGCAATTTCAATTGCTTTTTCTAGCTTGATGGCACCTTCAGAGAGCAGTCGTTCTTTTATCTGGCTGTGTATACTTCCTAAGCCACAAACAAAAATATCACGCACCAAATCTTCGCGTATGCTACCAAAGTCACAAGAAAGACTGAGGTTTTTTATTTGTGTTAAGAATTCGTCCATACTTTCATCAGGCATCTGCTTTCTCGAAAAAAATGTGTGCCTTTCCATGGCAATATTCACCTTAGGTATGAAGTAATTGTCGAACTTCTTTAAAAGGTTATCATATCTTACAGTGTCTATTTCTTCATTAAAAGAGTTGAATATTGTTAGACACTCAGGCCCTAGATGATTCAATAAAAGCGCCACTTTTCGTTGGTCTGATTGTTCCTCTAGACCCGACGCACGCTTAAAAATCGAAAATTGGCTCTTCCAATTTTTCCATGTCATAGACTGATTGGATGCTTTTAAATCCATTGGAGTTATTGTCGTTGCAACTGACATAACCTGACTTTGAGCACATGTCGTGCGCACGTAGCTATTTGATGAAGATGTTTTATTATCCTCTTCACCCGTAATTTTTTAGCTAATTATGTCGAGCTCACTTTGCGCGACTAATTAATTAATTTGCTCTTTTTTACAATGAAAGATTATTTATCTTTTTAATAAATGTGGCCGCTTTAATTTTTCTTTTCACCTGACACCATGTTGTGTCTTATGCACGTTCATTACTCAAAGTAATTCATGTATATATCGATGTAGACCTGTCAAACATCAAAACAGTGTTGCATAGCTTAAAACTAATATTGAACAGTGTGGTAGATAATAGTAGTATAATAATATATTTACACTATTATTAAAGATCGTAATTAAAGATAATAATTAGTACCCGTGTCTTAAAAGGTGGACCGCAAATTATCTGGGTGGTTGGAAGACATCGGGCAATTTAGAAACGAAACATCCAAACCAAGAAGAATTAAACAAGGGGTGCCACAGGGTGGTGTCCTATCCCTATTGTTTTACTTCTACATATCAAATCTATCTTCGCCACGAGAAGGAGTTACTATCGTTTCCTACGCCGATGACTGGACAATAATGGCCACAGGCCCAGGCCCACAGATCGATGAGCTTTGCAACAGAATAAACGGCTACCTCCCTGATCTCTTATTTACAACATGGACGTCCCAAATGTCGACCATTTTGAACATCCAATTCGATGGCACTACGCTGCCGACTGTCCCACACCCCAAAACCTTGGGTGTGACGTTTGATCAGGATCAACATTTTGGTGAGCATGCAGCCGAGATTGTACCGAAAATCCAGAGCCGTAATAAAATCCTCAAATCTCTTGCTGGCAGTACTTGGGGAAAAGACAAAGAAACGCTTATTACCACTTACAAAGCAATTGGCCAGCCGATTGCATGCTACGCGTCCCCTATATGGTCGCCAAGCCTAAAAACTACAGACTGGAAGAAGCTACAGACCTGCCAAAATACTTCTCTCAGAACCGCCATAGGCTCTCTTCTTCTGTCCCCAGAACACCATCTACATAATGAGGCGAGAATACTGCCCATCAGGGAGAGAAATGGGATGCTAACCGACCAGTTCCTGTTGAATACCCAGAAACCTGGGCATCCCAACAGACATCTGATTGATGAGCCAACACAGCCCAGTGGCTTGAGGAGTAATCTCCGTAAGCATTATGAGGAAATACGGCACCTCAGCCGTATGAAGCAAAAAAACACAAGCATGTCCTTAGTGAACTCCACAAACAGGCATCGGACCTTTATGCCAGGAATTGCTCGGTGAATCCATTACTCAAAGAACAGCACGCAAAACTTGCGGAAGATGAACGCACTCTCCCCAGGGAATCGCGAGTCACTCTAGCTCAACTTCGATCTGGATACTGTAACAGTTTAAACTACTAAACCTATCCAGAATCAACCCCGACATACTAAATGTATGCCCTGCTTGCAATGTGTCTCACATGACACCAACCATATCTTTAATTGTAATGTGGAACCAACGCCTCTAACACCTCTCACATTGAAACAGCAAAGCTCCTTGGACTCCCGTTAGAGGATTTTGATGACAATATGTGATCGGTCGCACTTATTGGATGGGGCGAAGCACTGCTACAACAATAACAACAGGCCAATGACGACAGCAGGTGATATAAGGGTGCTCCGGCTAACGTGAGAAATACGGCCTTTTGGCGATCATTACCCTGTACTATATTGGCCAACAAGTATAGATCGAACCTAGCGATGTATGAAGTCCAGTTTTCTGGATGTTGCAGAGTGAACGGTTCTAAATTCCCAAGGGTCGACATTCTTCTGCAAATTATCCCCTGAATATTTTGTGCGTTCTGCTGCGTTAATTGCGCCGTTGATTCTGTTGATTCCTTATGTTTCGTTGTTTTTTCTTTCTTTGGCGCCATGCATTGATGAAAACGTATGATTTTTTCAAAGTGACTTTAATGTGCCCTTTTGCATGGGCTTTTACAAGTCTTACGTAGCGCGAACGAAACAGTGAGCAACAAAAAATACTAAACAACTTTGTGTATACTAATGATTTTCGAAATCCTACCGACTGCGCCAGTTTAGTATACAACAACAACTTTATTCAATATAAATTTTGAACTCTAAGCTTAACAATGTTTAATGGTAAATTATACTTACATAGCATAGCAGGGCACAGCAACATTGCTCTCACAAACAATATCTGTTCACTGGGATTTGCATGTACTTGATTAGACTACGCAGTGCATTGCATGAAATACTGTTGAATTTTGATTTCCATGTATGCGCTATGCGCGCGACTCTCTCACTCGTCGTGCTGTTAACATTGTTGTTGCAAAGAGTGGAAAAATGAGCATCACTCTCAGAGTAAACCATATTGCTTGCGTGTGTTTGTGTATATTTTACATACTAACTTCATTTGTGTGTGTGTCTGCCCTTGTCAGCGATAGTCTATGAACGCTACGTAAAGCATAATCAGGTGTATGTTTCACATGCTATGTACTGTTTTGTCATGCAATGCGCTGTAAGTATAATTAGACCTTTATTCTTTGCTGCTCACTGCGCGACTGACTATTTCTTGTACGGCTCAATTCTACCTTCGGCTAAATGCAATACATACTCATAAATACATATGTTTTACATACTAAACAGTTCAATAGCAATACTTACATAATATAAGCAGTGAGAGAATGAGTCAAATTTATAGTTTGAGTGCATGAGTTCCACTCGCACATAACAGTATTCATTATCGCAAAAGTTAGACTTCAGTCAGGCCTCAACAAGTACAAAAATATCATATTCCATTATACGTGAAGCAGTGTTATTGGCTTCACTGATAGAACTAATGTCCGTATCCTCGCACCGGCATAAAACAAGGCTATTTATAATAGTTTAATTAATAGCATATCTTCGCCTAAAGTTTTAACTGTGAAGATTTATTAAATACCATATTTTAACCTGCACTTATCCATTGTAGTTTTATTTGACATTTTATTTTTTCATGTTCAATAAAGTATAAAGTGGGACCACATGCACTGTTTAAATTTTTATGCAGTTTTTCAGCCACAAAAATAATTCACATTTTCGAATTAAACTATTTTGGTACATATTTTATTGTACTAACGTTTGGCAATAAAAATCCAAACTTGAAAATCTTCAGAAAACATCTGTCATCAATGAATTTAAAAACCGTCCTACCTTAAAATATTTCCCTCTCAAAAAATTACATGACATATGAATTGTAGGTTGCATAGCTGAAATATTGTAATGATTGATTATTTGACATAAATCTTCTGCGTGTCAAGATTTAATTTTGTATGATAAGATACTTAAATCTCGAATAAAGCTTTAAGTGGAGAAATTTTAAAGTTTGAAATGAATGAAAGTAAAACTCAAAGAAGTTTGTGTGGTGCCGTATTGAAGCACCAAGCGTAAGTGTCTTTATTAAAATAATTTTCGGTTTATTTATACTAAATTATTCTAAACAATTTCTTATTCGTTAAAGTTCCTACAGACTAAACATACGTACGTACACATTTGTTTTAAACTTTACATACCTACATATCTACATACAAATCGACACAAATATGTAACTTCATATTTGTGTTGATTTGTGTCGTCTGTGGGAAATGCAGTATCAGCAAATTTGCCTAAATGCACGGTGCACACACATCTGTACTAAATCGTGGGAATTGCGTTATCAGCAACAATTAGAAAATGCGCTGCTTTGTGTGGATTAAAGTTTATACGCAATTTGACACAGGGTGGCACGTTAAGTGGTTTGCACGTTTTGGTATTGCAATTGTTGGCTGTTTACACTACATCTCTTTTTTTAGAATGCATGAGTATTCTATTTTAATTTAGATTTTTATTTGGTTAAATGTAAGTAAATTAATTCTATATTTTTTATTTTATGTTTACAAGTTGAAACTTTTCTTATTCTATTAATTTAAGTGTATTTTTGTGTATTATTATTTTCCTATTGTTTATGATATCGCTATTTTCAATGTTATTGGAAAATTTTTGCTTATCATTATTTCCTATCCTAGACGGGATTAAAGTGTAATTATTTTTACTATCGATATTTTCTACTCTATAGGGCCCTTTGTATCTACTATCTAACTTATGACCTGCTTCATTTTTTACAAACACTAAATCTCCTAAGTTTATTTCTTTATATTGTATTTTCCTATCATAACTAACTTTCTGCTTTTCTTTTGATTGCTGTACTAATTGGTTAGCTCTTCTGTGTGCTATCTGGAGTCTATATTTAATTTCCTTGTCGTAAGCTTCATAGTTATATAGTGGGTTTACTGTATGTTCTAACAGAAATTCGTAACATTGGGGCGTCTTTCCAAAAACGAGTTCAAACGGACAATAGCCATGCACAGTGGATGGTGTTGTATTATAGCAATACGAAAAATATCTGAGGTATTCATCCCAATGGTCTTTGTCAGTGGATATGTATGAGCGTACATATTAATTGAATGTTCTATGACTAAGCTCAACTGTGCCTAGTATTTGACGGTGGTAAGGCGTTGAGGTTTTATGCTCTATTTTTAAAAGTTAGCACAATTCCTCAAACAAACAATTTTTGTATTCGGTTTCCATATCCGTTATAATTGTTTTCATACAACCATAAATTAGGATAAAATTTTCAAATATGTATAGCTTTGGCTAACGTTTTTGCATCTTTGCTAGGTATTGGGATTGTAACCAAATACTTAGTCAAGTCACATATTATGGTGACTGCGTATTCATTTCCATTTTCTGACCTGGGAAGGGGACCAATTGTGTTGATTTGTACTATGTCGAAGGCTTTTATGCGTTTCATAGGCTCTTTTAAATTTTTATTTATTTTATTTTTATTGCAATGAACGCATTTTTTAATGTATTTTCGGATATCATTTTTCATTCCTTTCCAGTAATATTTTTGTTTTATTTTGTTTGTCATACGATTTATTCCTGGGTGGCCACCAAAAACAGGATCGTCATGATATTCATGAAGAATTTCTTAATTTTTTCACTATTTGTAACATGCATAACCTCCGGAGTAAATGCTGTAATTAAATTTTTGAGAACTTTGGTACCTTTCTCCTTAAATGTGTATACTCGAGTATAATTAAACAATTTGTCTCCTAACGACAACTGTACTTTTCCAATTCCTAAATTGCTGGCTTCTTCCATAAGCCTGGTAAACAATTGGCTTAAGTCAATCTTCGCCTCAACAATAAGTTTTTTTACATTTATTTCGCTACAAATTTTCTTTGACTTTTTGAAATATAATTTCGGAGGATTATAAAAGGTTAATAAAAGAGTAGTTGGTTTTGTGAGGTGTAAGTGTCAATGAGCGAATGCTTCTTTATTCAAATATTGTCAGCTTATTTATACTAAATTATTCTAAATATATTCTTACATACATATTTACTTTAAGCATACATACTTACAAACATATTTACCTTAAGCATACATACTTACATACCTACATACAACTCGACACAAAATATGTACCTACACATCTGTGTTGAGCTGTGACTTCTGTGGGAAATGCAATGTCAGCAAATTTGCCGGTATGCAAACTTTAACTGGTTTACTTATTTGGCATTGAAATTGTTGGCTGTTTACATTACAGGATATAAAACGAGCTGGACTAGTGTTTTTACTTCACATTTATTTAGCGCTCCATATATATTAAGGTTCTCATTGTGACTTATTTTTTATATTTCTGGTTTTATTACTGGGTGTTTGTTTAGTTTCCGATCTTGTCGTAACTTTCATTATTTTACATGCTTGTACTGACATTTCTTTTGAATCTTTGATATCTATTCGTGACAATGCGTCTGCTACATAATTCTCTTTTCGTGCTATGTACTCCACCTCGAAATCATACTCTTCCAAATCTAATCTGATTCTAGTTAATTTTGATGAAGGGGTTTTCATCGAAAATAGGAATGTTAAGGGTCTCTGGCCTGTTTTGGCCAAGAATTTTCTACCATAAACTTATGGTCTAAAATATGTTATGGCTCAATGAATGGCCGCTAATTCTTTTTCAATTGTGGCTTTGTTAAGTTCTCGTTTTGCGTATGCAACTGGTAGTTGCCTTCCTTCGTACTCTTGACTAAAAAATGCAGTACAAGCATAGCCGCTAGCATCTGTTGTTATACAAAATTTGTTTACTGAAATCTGGATATTGTAGAATATTAGGGCTTATTAACGCATATTTCAAACAGTCAAAGGATTTTTTACAATCTTCCGTCCACTCGAAAACTACATTTTTCTTGCAAAGTCTTGTTATTATTCTAGAGTATTCTGCAAAAATTGGAATAAATCTTCTGTAATAATTGCAAAATGCAACGAATCTTTTTGCTTCATCCGCATTTTTAGGTGTCGGATAGTTTTTAACAGCTTCAAACTTATTGGGGTCTGGTAAAATTCCATTGCTTGTGCATTTATGACCAAGGTAAGTTACTTCTTGGCTGAAAAATAGGCATTTACCCGGATGTAATTTTAAATTATATTTCCTACAAGTTGCGAAAACATCCCGTAAATTTTTTATCATATGATTTTCGGAGCATTGTAATACGACTAGATCGTCCATGTATAAAAATGCTTGTGATGGTTTTAAGCCTGCGAATGCTAATGTCATCATCCTCTGGAATGAGTTTGGAGCTACTTAGAGGCCATAAGGTAGTCTTTTAAAGTGGTATGTACCATCATCGGATGTCAATGATGTAATGTCTCTTGAGTCTGGGCTGAGTTCGGACATTAAATCTAAGCATGAAAAATCTTTAGCTCTTCCTAATTGATCTAGTATATCATCAATTCTTGGCAACGGGAATTTATCTGCAGTTAGCTTTTTATTTACTTGTCTGTAATCAACAACCATACTCCATCTTTTTTCTTGTTTATTTGGAAGTGATTTTTTGGGCACCAATAGAATTGGGCTATTAAATTCTGAAATTGAAGGTTCTATTATGTCGTCTTTAATTAATTTGTTTACTTGTTTATTAATTTCACTCTTATGGGCTTCTGGTATTCTATAGTTTTTTACGTAAACTGGGTTATTGTGTTTCATATGAAATTTTTCTTTGTAAAAATTATTAGTAGTAATTGGTTCTGTTTCTAATGAAAAAATGTCAATGAACTCTGCGCATAATGTGTTAAGTGATTTATTTGCAAAGTGTGCAAAGTTTTTATTCAGTCTTTCTAATTTTTCTTTGTTGTTGGCCTCATTTTCAAGTTTATTATTTTGTATTATTGTATAATCACTAATCACTATATTGAAATCTTGGAGTTTTCAATTTTTATCTGTTGTATTTATAATTTTAACAAATGTTTGATGTGAATTTGCTAAGGTTTTTTCAATAAAGATGCCTTCAGATAATTCTTGTTGTGGAATTAGTAATTCGGAACTATTATTTTTAATGTGAATTTGTCGAACTACTTCGGATCTTGCGGGAATTGAAATGCTATTGATTGATGGTTCATTAGTCATTTCAATTATTATGTTTTTTGGGTAATCATATGGTTTAGTATTAGATTGTCACCTTCTTTTTGATAATCCAAAATGTAATTATATTTTTTTAATGAAATTTAATCCTAATATTCCATCGCATGGGATTGGAAAAGTGTCGTCTACTACGTGAAATTTGTGTCTATTTAATAGATAATCGTCTTTTAAGTCTGCTTTAACCGTGCCAATAGTGCTTGTTATACCTTGACCAATTCCTCTTAAATCTGTTTGTTTTGGATTATTAATTGTGACATTGCTGTTAATTTGACCCTTTTTTATAATTGAAATATCTGCTCCTGTATCGATCAGGAGGGTTGAAATGGAATTATTCAGAGTTGTTCTGGAAAATATGTAGCTATTGAGGTGTAAATTGAAAACATATAATTTTTTATTTATTGAGATGGAGTTTGTTGGTTTTCCTGTTGTGTAACATTTCGGACATTTCTGGTATTATTGCGGTTAGATCCCCGTGATCCGAAATTTCGACCAGATCTTTGGATATTTGGTCTGTTATTATTATTATTGTTATAATTATTGAAAGTGCGCCTCTGATTGCCTCTATAATTATTGTTTTGATAACTCCTGCGGAAGTTACCTCGGAAATGATTTTGTTGGCGAATATGTAAAAGCGAATTTGGATTTTCAGTTACTTCTGTGCAACTGTTAGTAAATTTTCATATAGCTTCGTTCATTGCGCTGAACGTTCCAGCTTGCATGATAGTTTTTACTTTGTCATTTTAGCAATTTTTGCACATAGCTTTTACAGCTGATTGTGTAGCATACTTGTTTGCTAACTCTAGTGTTAGTCCATGTGATATGTTCTATTCAGCAGTATATTGAGAATTTCAGGTTTTGTAGTTTTCCGTTAATAAGGCATCAAAGTTTATTTCTATCGCTATCGTTGGGACCGATGTATCAATGTTATATCTTGCTAGAGAGGACACCAATTTATCCCTAACACTGGAAAAAATTTGTTGTACTTCCAGCTGATGACTGGTTGTTAATTGGCTATATATCTCGTGTCTATGTTATTCAACGACTTTAATATTATCTTGAGGTGCTTCAAACAGTTACAGTTTGTATTGTTGTATTTTTATTAATGCATTTATAAGACTTTTCTGCCAAAGTCTTTTCTTCCACAACTATGTTGAGAAGAGTTTCCCATTGACCCATTTAGGTACATTGAGAAAAAGATTTTTTATTTTGAATTTACACTTTGTCCAGACCGTCAAAATTTTGTTATGTGTTGAATATCATCTCAAAAATAAGTTCACAGCACTAAAAACGACAATAACTGGGAGGTAAATTCTTATGATTTCCAATACTTCAGTGTGGTCTATTATTTGAACCGTGTTTACCACGTTAGCATTTGGATTAGTAACTTTTGCTTCTTGGCTTCCCATTGTCAAAAAGATATATATAAAGATTTTGTTCCTTTTTTTTTAAATTTATTTTTATTTATGATCTGTAAGGTTATACATTATCATCATGCGTCTGGCTTTCTCGATTCTAGTAGTAGGGTTAATAGCATCCTCAATATTTGGCTCCCTAGTTATTCCAATATCCTCCCAAAATCCTTTCAACCACTGGAATTCCTTTTCTAAGTCTCTTTTTTCTATTTTGTTCTCAAGCATTGTAAATTTCGTTTAAAACAAAAATTCCTTTTATAATTGTTTTAATTGCCTAATCTTATTTTTTAAGCAGATTCTTTCCTCAGTGCTTGTTGTCAAATAAATTTTTTGATATAATATGGCTACAGCCCTTCTCAGGTTAAACCTTTTTCCTCCTAATATTTCTAACTTTTTTTCTCTTCTTCAAGTAGTCTACTACAACGCAAGAATACTGCGTCAAATTTCTCTTGACTATTAATGTCGTTCATTTGAAAAATTTTATTAAATTTACCGGCAGAAATCTGCTTTTTGCCCTTTAACTGGCAGCCGTTAGGTTGCCGTATGCTTCTAATATGAGGATAAAAATATTTAATTATAAATTACTTAACTAATGCATATTTTCAGCTGCCTCCTCGTTCTCCTTGTTAATTTTCTCCCTTGCTGCGGGATTATACTTGTTGGTTTCAGGCCAGGATCTTGTGTTCATTCCACTTCGTTATGCGTATTCCACCCTGTTATGCATATGTTGTTTCTTCTCTCCGGGCGGCGGTCGTGGAGGTGGAGATCGTCGCGGTGGCCGTGGAGGCGGCGGTGTTGGTCGTGCAGGCAGAGGGGAATTTGGTGGTGTTGATCGTAGGCGAGGTGGCGGTGGTAATCGCAATCGTGGTGAGCGTGGTGGCGGTCGTGGAAACTTTTGTGGCGCCAATAAATCCTTTATTAAATCATTTGACTCATCATCGACAAAGAAAATCCCTTTTAATGATTAGATAAAGATGTAGTACTAGGGATTTTTAAAGGAGTTCTGCATGTATTACAAGCCGCAGACGAAGGATTTATTATATATTTTTTTTTTTTTTGACGGAGTCTGCCGACTTAATTCCGCAGCTCAAAATAGTAGATGAATGAAAGGAGACTGCCGGTTTAGTTTCAGCAGCTCAAGACTGGCAGGATCGCCATGTAAAGTTTGAAATGAATGAAAGTAAAACCCAAAGAAGTTTGTGTGGTGCCGTATTGCTGCACCAAGTGTAAGTGTCTTTATTAAAATAATTTTCGGTTTATTTATACTAAATTATTCTAAACAATTTCTTATTCATTAAAGTTCCAACATACTAAACATACGTCCATACACATTTGCTTTAAACTTTACATACCCACATATCTACATACAAATCGACACAAATAGAACCTTCATATTTGTGTCGTCTGTGGGAAATGCAGTATCACCATATTTGCCTAAATGCACGGTGCACACACATCTGTACTAAATCGTGGGAATTGCGTTATCAGCAACAATTAGAAAATGCGCTGCTTTGTGTTGATTAAAGTTTATACGCAATTTGACACAGGGTGGCATGTTAAGCGGTTTGCACGCTTTGGTATTGCAACTGTTGGCCGTTTACACTACAATATGCTAAAAATAATACATATTTGATTGTGTTACTGTATTTTCATAGATGTGTGACGATGAGCTCAAAATTCGGTATTGACGCTTTCCACACCTGTACTTCGCATGACTCCTTTATTTAGAATGTCAGTGAATTGTGAGGGCAGAGCCACTCTGATGTACTCAATTTAGGGGCTGGCGGGGTATATTTATCGCCAGCTTCTGTCCATCACAAGAGTCGGATACGTTTGTCGTGGATGAAAGGGCTCGCTATATAAACGTGCAAATAATATTTTCATCCACGCTAAGCAAATTGCCCATTGTGCTTGGGGCCCACTACGTGAACCAACACTCCAAAAAAAACCAACAAAAAGCGTCGGATAAAAAGATAACTAACAGATGACGACCCCGCAAACGTTTAAAGGACAGTGGTTTGAAGGCATGCACCTGTAATGTCCGTTTCCTTAATGGGATTGGCTGGTCCAGCAAGGAAAGAAGAAAATGAAAAAAGGGGTACAAGTGGTTGATAAGCGCAATACAAAGCTTTATAGATTCAGAGCTTCCGTAACCCAATTGTCAACCTCACCTACGCGAAGCAAATCCTGTTAAAAATATGAATGTATCATACACATGTTTAGCAGGCGAGGCTCTGGCGACCTGTCATGTAACTAAGGGTGGAGGAGGGGGGAGAAGGGAGAAGATTGAATGCGGTGATATTAATCGCTTCCGATATAGTCGCACTTGTACCTTAATGATGCTTGTTACCGGAACGTGCCGGATCTATAACCGGCCAAGGAGCATCAAAATCAATAAAAAATTGTGAAATTTACTAGAGTTGCTATGCAAATAAGCGCAGTTTCGGCGTCGGGTTCGTGGTAGGAGAGAGACTTGTTCGCCAAGTACTGACGTTCACGCCTGTGGGCGATCGTCTCGCCGCTATCCAAATAAATGCAAATATTTGTAATATATCATTCATCTGCTCCCATGTACCGAGAGAAGAGAAATATGATGAGGTGAAAAACGCTTTCTATGAACGTTTAGAACGCACATGCGAGCGCTGCCCCGGCATGATATAAAAGTCGTGTCGGCTGACCGCTTAAACAGAGTTGGAGGTGGAATTTTGCTTGCGGTACATTCTTCTATACCTTCCGCCGAGGTTAATTTACCTGTTATAGAAGCTACGGAATTTAAGTGCATTAGAATTCAGATGGGAATTGGTTTTACATATATTGCCATATGCTATATCCCACCATCTTCTGATACCTCGTTGTATGTGAATCATGAATCGTTACTGAAAGCTATCAGTTCAATGTTGAAGCCTATTGATTTGATAATTGTCTTGGGTGACATTAATTTTCCGCAGGTATCATGGACCACATCTGGCCATGATATAGTACCGGTTTCTTCCAAATTGTCCAGCAACGACTTTTTAGCCGAAATAACTGAACTTTGCCTTATACTGATAAATATAGTGCCAAACATGTTCGGGAGGGTACTTGATTTGGTATTTGTTGATGATATATCAAAATCCATTCTTAGGAGGGGTGAATGTCTTACTGTTCCTGAAGATCCTTCCCTGGAAATAGTTTACGAAAGGGAAAAAAGTTCTCGGAGTTGCATTACCACAGAATACAACTCTAGTTTTAGATTTGAATTCGCGAAGGCTAATTTTAATAAACTTAACCAAATTGTATCTACAGTAGTTTGGCCCAAATACGGTGCAGATATTGACAAAAACGTTTCTGACTTCAATGCCATCATTCTGGAAAGACAAGTACCTAAGCGTAAACGCGTTTCCACTGAACTAGTCCAAATATGGTACACTAAAGAACTGAAATCTTTAAAAAACAAAAAATCGCGTTCCTTCAAGCTGTACAAGAAGACGGGTTGACACTCCGACTACTTGAAGTACTCTATATTGCGTCATAAATATTTTGAATTAAATTAAAGGTGTTACAATACCTATCTCTGTACGATGATAAAGAAAATAACTTCCAATCCGAAGGCTTTCTATGTTTTCGTAAACGTAGGGTTAAAGGGTTTCCTCCTGATATGAAATACCATGATGATTTCTCTAACGACGGTCAATATATTGCAAACTTCTTTGGACAAATCTAACTATTCCGCTGAATTAATTTCTTTGTCTAATGAATACCCATTTCAACTTAACTCAATTAACGCAATTAATATTACAACAATATCTTCAGAGGAGGTGTTTACATATTGTGACGAATATGAGTGACACTAAGTGATACTCACATCCCTAGTCTGATGCTAAGTAAATGAAGTCATAACAACAATAAAGCAGACAGTCACTTGTATCTACATAAACGAATCAATCATTATGTCTACACATAGTACGTACACGCAGCTGAGAAGCAACGCACAACCACATGCATATATCTGAGATACTCCCGAAAGTATGCAATGAGAGAAGCTATAAAATCGTGCAATTGTAGTTACAGCTGAGAAATTTGATAGCTGATGGCCAACTAGTAGATTCTGGAAATGGAAGCGCCTAGAAGATGCGAACGAGGAAATCAGAGAGTATAAACGGCGATACCAGTAGAGGCGCTACAAGCAGTTTTGATTAAGACGCTATCTGGCGAGCAATAGCAGTACTATTTATTGTGAAGTACTTTAATAAAGGCCAGTTTTCCATTATTCAATATTGGAGTTATTTATTCAACAGTTTAGTGATTCGAACTTAGCAGAAGGTTGCAAATAAGAGGATTTGCAGTAAATTCGTTACAATATTTAACGCCTTTGAAGGCATCTTAAATATACGGGCCTGACCTAATTCTCACATGTTTTCTTAAAAAATGCGCTGAATACGTTTATCAGCCCCTAACTGATTTATTCAACATGTCCCTAGAACAAGGTGTTTTTCCTGCTGCTTGGAAGGAATCTTTTCTCATGCCCCTTCACAAAAACGGGAGTAGGTCGTGTGTAGAAAATTATCGAGGAATTGGAAAAATTTCTGCCATCCCAAAGGTATTTGAAGCCATTGTTACCAATCAGCTAACATATTCCATTTCTACGTTGATTGAAGATGCCCAGCACGGATTTTGTAAAGTCAAATCTACCATTACCAACCTACTTGAATTCACAATTCATGTTTCTAATGGATTTAGAGAAAATCTTCACAACGATGTTATTTACACTGATTTCAGTAAAGCATTTGATAAAGTTTCCCAGTCCTTGCTTATCCACAAGCTGCATCGACTTAGCTTCCAACCCGGTCTCACCCAGTGGGTATTTTCGTATCTCTGCGGTAGAACGCAACAAATAATTTTTAAAAATACTCTTTCAAATGTCATTAATGTTCCCTCTGGCGTCCCACAGGGCAGTCATCTCGGTCCAATTCTGTTCTTGCTATTTATTAATGAAATCTGTACCACAATAAAATATTCCAAAATTTGAGTGTATGCTGATGATGTAAAATTTTTTAGGTCCTATGCGTCTATTGAAGAACGTCCCTTGCTTCAATGGGATTTAAACTGCTTAGTTGCTTGCTCAATGCCCCTGAACCTTAATAAATGTAAATTCATGCGCCTCTCTAGGGGATCTTTGCCAGCAGCCTCTTACGTAATTAATAATTTTTGTCTAGTATCAGTAAAATATTTTGTTGACAAAGGAGTCACGTTGCATGCTAAACTTAGTTTCTACCTTCATATCGTCGGTACAATGCCAAAGTCACGAATGTGCCATTTTTGTTTTAGCGAAATATTATATATGTCAAATTTTGCAAAGCCAAAAGAACGTGTGCATTTTTTTGAAAACAAAATTAAAAAATCATGTTTCAATTAACATTACTTAGTGGTTTACAAAAGTAAACCTTCAATAGTGGTTGAAAAATACAAAATCAAATGTGTATTAATTAAATCTCTATTTTTAACAATGTCTTACGCGTTTTTCTCAAAACATCAAATATGCACATTCGTGGCTCTGGCATTGGACCGACGATATTATGACTCTGTCAATAAGGCTAGAGGTGTAATATCATTCATGAAACGGCGATCTAAAGAATTTAGTAAATAAGTTTGATCTCTCTTGGCTGCACTCTTATAGGAAATAAATAGATTTTTTTGATATTTGTTTTATATTTTCAAAAACGTTATAATTCACTTTTTATATAATAATTAATTAAGTAGCTTGGTATATGAAAGGATATTTAAGCGCACTTTAAGTACAACTTTATAATTAAACTTTATGTTTAACAATTTAACTTTTGCTCGATATGCAAATATATATAAAGGTATAAATAAATACACAACAGGAGCGCGTTCGCGATTGCCGGTAGATAATACTTGACTGTTCGTTTCAAATATCTCTGACGACGATGGCAGTGGTCGCTCGTTGGTGTCTTCCACTTCGCCGCGAACGGTTGCGCATACGAATATTTCGACGCCGTCTAAATGTTTAAGAAGGCGGCTTAAACATTTAGTGACCCTTATGTAACTAAAGCCCTTTTTACCATATTAGTTATACCGATATAAGGGATACGGATCAATAGTTTGGAATCAGCGATATCAAGTTCACGCAAATAGACTAGAGAAAGATATTATTTATACTGATTTCAGTAAAGCATTTGACAAAGTATCTCACTCATTACTTATCTACAAGCTGAATCGGCTTGGCTTCCAACCTGGTCTCACCCAGTGGATCTCTTCTGCGGTCGAACGCAAAAAGTTATTTTTAAAAATACTCTTTCAAATGTTTCCTCTGGCGTCCCACAGGGCAGTCATCTTGATCCAATTCTGTTCTTGCTATTTATTAATGATATCTGTACCACTATAAAATATTCCAAAATCTTGTATACCGATTATGTAAAACTTTTTAGGTCTTATGCGTCTATCGAAGAACGTCCCTTGCTTCAAGAGGATTTAAACTGCCTAGTTACTTTGTGCAATGTAAATTCAATGCCGATGAACCTCAATAAATGTAAATTCATGTGCCTCTCTTGAAGACCTTTGCCAGTAGCCTCTTACGTAATTAATAATGTTGTCTTCTATCAGTAAACTATTTTGTGGACTTGGGAGTCACGATAGATGCTAAACTTAGTTTCAACTTTCATATTAATGCTACTGTTAATAAGGCTAGAGGTGTTCTTTCATTCGTGAAACGGTGGACCAAAGAATTTAGTGACCCTTATGTAACTAAAGCACTTTTCACCACTTAAGTTAGACCGATACTAGAATACAGATCTGTAATCCAAAATATCGAGTTCATGCAAATAGACTTGAATCAACACAAAAGCAATTTCTACTTTTCTCTTTAAGGAATTTTCAGTGGGACTCTGCGTATAATCTTCCCCCTTATACTAGGCTAAACTACTGGTGAATGGATTGAATTCTAGCCCAATTCACTTGAACAAACTAATCTTTAACGTCCTATCACGAGTGTCAAGACATTACAAACCTCTTCTTTTAAGGCAGTATAGAACTAATTTCGAATTAAGTGAAGCTTTTTGGTGTTTGTGTCACGATTTTAACACTCATTCTTATTCATTTGATATAAAGGATTCACTTTTTACCATAAAGAAAACTGACCTATCCTACCTTAACTCGTAAAAAAAAATAAAAAATAAAAATTTTACGTACTAAAAATGTTCACTTAACAATGTAGTATGTGTATAATTTCTAACTGTTATGTATAATACACAGCTGATGATTTTTATTCTGTAGCTGAGCAGTTTTAGACTTCGACGCTTAACAAACCTCCGCCTATCAACAACTCGACAAAAACAAATCCGTGCGTCATTCGGATGCGCCCCTCGCGTCGGTTGGGCGGGCTTTGGAGGGTATTAATCAGTTGGGTATTATTATTAAGATTATTAAAAATATTTAGTTGCTCGTTCAAACTTTCACTTCAATAATCAACAAAGCTATAAGTGCTAGCTAACCCGTTGTAAAATTAACTGTTTTCGTAATCCGAAACAATTTTATGGATTTGTTAATTTGAATAGAAAAACCTCAGGATCTTTCTTTCTCTTACGGTGGTAGATCTTTCAACTCTGATAATGATGCTGTGGAACAATTCATTGACTTATTTAGGTAAACCTATTCGTCTAATAGTATCAATTCAAGTCATTATCCGTATTGCATTAATAGTTAAAATTGTATTCTGAATCCCGTAATTGACTAGAACACAGTATTTCAAAGTCTTTCAACAGTGAAACCAACAAATTCTCCGGGGCCAGACGGTGTACTTGATTGTGTACACTCTAAAACTTTTGTATGAAATTAAGATTAAAATGGGGTAAATTCCTGTTGAAATAATTTTTTGGTGTAAAAATGCCCATTTTTTGTACGTATTTATGTTGAAAAAAAAAAGGATGATATTACTATAAAATAACGTGTAATATTTTTATTTACACCCGAAATATACGTAGTTTTACGCAAGAAGTGTGCAAAAGTATACATGCTTTGTAATTTCACACAATAATGTGTAAATTTCGGTCACTTATTATCGTATCTTGCTTCAGGTATCTGTAAATTTTCATTTTCTGTGAAATCGTCGGGTTTATCGCCCCGTGGTGGAAAAAAAGTGAATAATCTTTAAAATATAATTATAAATAGGTGAATAAGCTATAAAATGTCGAGCCCTTCCCGCAATTTAAGTGTAACCAACAAAAATACAGATATTAGTTTTTTGCTGAAAGCCGATAGTTTTGCATTATTTGAATCATCTCACAAATTTTTATAATAGAGAATAGTACCGTTATCAAGCTAAATCAAAAAGCAATTTTAGTGTAAATGAATTTTGAGGTTTGTTTACTTTTTTTGTGACCGCAAATTACTACTTACCTCAAAAGTGCTTCCCTGTGGTATCTTACGAGTAATGTTTATTTTCACTTTTATCGTGTATATTTATGTTGTTAGCAAAAGCACTTGTTGCATTTATACTGTATATACATGATTTAAGCATCCATTTTGTAAAAAGAAAAAATATTTCTCAAAACGAAAATATATATTTTAGTTTGATACAAATCATGTCTGCTTAAGTTCGCGAAATCCAATAAAATTGTTTTATTATCTTAATATGGAGCTTTTACAAAATAAGGTGATTAATTATTTTATATTATCTTTAAAATAAAATAGCAAAACTGTGGTTTTATACCAATGAACGATCAAGAATAACTTACTGGTGCCATATAGCGATACTGAGTCTGAAAAGACATATTCTGGGGAATTAGAAAACGAGATATGCGTTGGAACAAGAGGGTACAAGAAGAAACGAAAACTTACTAAAAGACTTCGGGGTAAAAAACGAAAGCTGTATGAAGTTAAACCAAATTCCTGCGTAGGTAAAAAGTGTGGAAACAAGTGTGGTGAAAAGCTTAGTGAGCAAGATCGGTTGGTGCTAAATGAACACTTTTGGGGCTTAGGCAACAAGATACGATAAAGAGATTGGCTTCTATCGTGCATGACCCGGAAATGCGTTCAAAAGAGAACATCAGATAGCCTTAAAAAACAGTGGAGCTATGCATATTTCATTACCTATAACGAAAAGCGTTTTAAAGTTTGTCAGCAGTTTTTACTGAAAACACTTAACATTTCCCAAAACACGTTAGTATAGGTTAGACAAAAACATAACTCTTCAAATACCTCTTGCCTGACCAAAAAAAGACCTCCTTATAATAAATCTGACGAAATAAATGTGTCTCTTTTGAAATCATTCATTGAATACCTACCAGCAGTTCCTTCCCACTATTGTAGGAACAAAAGTACTAAGTTATATCTTCCCCAGTACTTTCGAAACGTACCAACTTTGTATAGGTGTTATACGCAGCACTCGATAAATACAAATCAGGGCAAGCTAAGTTATCCCTAAGAGTTTTTCGTACCATTTTCAAAAATTAATACCATATAGGCTTCCATTTGCCAAAAAAGGACAAATGCATTATTTGTGAAAAGTATAAGAATTCGGACAGAGAAGCACAAAACCTTTTACAACAAACTGAGGAGGACATAAAATGCACATACGGGACAGAGATAAATCAAAAGAAATTTTCTTAAAGGGCCAAAGAAAAGGCAAAGCGAATGGGACGTATATCTGCGCCAGCTGCGAACTTCAGAAAGTATTGAATACACCCACGGAAAAAGCGTAAACCTTTTCTCTTCAAGAAAATATATCGTACACGTATATCTGCGCCAGCTTCGACCTTCAGAAAATATTGAATACACACACGGAAAAAGCGTAAACCTTTTCTATTCAAGAAAATATATTTTTATAATGAAAGCGTTTACGGAAACGGCACAAGAAACGGTTATTGCTTTTTATGGGGTGAATCGGATGGAAAACGTGGATGTAACGAAATTTCCAGTGCAATTTTCCAATTCTTAAATATCGTGGATGAAAGGGGGACTCATTCTGCTATAAGTCTATATTGTGATAGTTGTGTTGGGCAGAACAGGAACAAAGCTATGCAAGCAATGAAAATATATTTCTTAGAGAAGGCTGCTAACATAAAACACATTAAATTAACTTACCTATTGCCTGGGCATACCATGATGCCCGTGGACTCCATACATAGCATTATTGAAATGTTTGGGCTCCAAGTGAATGGTATAGAATTATTTCGAACGCAAGAACTATACCTTGGAAAACCTTTTCTCAAGCTTTGCTTCCAGCTTCAGTTAAAATATCATTTACGTCTTTGCGTTACGCTATCTTCGAAAAAAATTCTCCATTGGTTAAACTACACTATGGTTATTTTGACGATAGCAAAAAAGAGTATACGATCTCAGTACGATTGTGCGGTCAAGACGAAATTCTCTCATACTTAGTAAGGGTCATGTTACCTTTTATGATCACTCTTACACATTTCATCTTCAAAATATAACGACCTAAAAGCTCTTTACGAAAAGAGCATCATACCAAAACAATTTCACTATGAATATATTAGCTTATCCCATACTGGAAAGATAATAGATACATTACCTGAGATAGACGAAGATGACTGAATTATTTTGTTTACAACATACTGTTTAATATATTGTGTTCAAATTTGGAATTGTATAAATTTTCTTTAATATCAAGTGTATGTATGTACTAAAAAATTACCATAAATACGCCTTTAATGTGCCCCTATGTATTCTGAAAAATATAATTGAATAACTTAAAATTTAAGGTAACCAACAAAATAGTGTTTGGAAAGTGAGCCAAAATGACAGCAAAAAAAAACGTAAGTACAGATAACAGGACTTTCGGTACAGTGTGGTCACAAACTGAAGTCTTAATTGTAGGCTCAAGAAATATTTTATACACATACCAAATTTCATGATAGTAGCTATTTTTTGTCAGAAGATAATTACAAAAAACCTTCTACTGTAAAATTTACTTTTTGTTGGTTACACTTAAATTGCGGGAAGGGCTCGATATATTGGAAATGTTTGTGTGTAAAGTGTGTGCAAAGCACTTGAGCAAATTAAGGAGTTATCATTTGCATTTATATGCGCATAGGGAACTGAGTTCCAATCTGTTTGAATGTTTGTTTCCAAAATGCAATAAAACGTTTTCAAGCTACAATGTTTATGCAGTCCATTTTTCAAAAAATCATTCTGCTAAAGACGACGTGGTTGAAGGTGTCACCACTGTGTACAACAAATTCAATTGTTCGATGGTTTTTTGCGACTTTTTCGCTACAAAAAATTAGGCCCTTACTGTTTAAAATCGCGCTCTTAGGGTGTAAATATAAGCAACTGGTGCCTACAATTTTTGGCACATAATGTCTAAAGTATTACATATTTTTTGCGTAAAATTCAACAAGAGATTTATAAAAATAAAGATGTTTAGTAATAAATTTAGTAGTAATTTACTATTTTCGCTTTAGAGTGTACTCAAGCACTGCGCTGTGAGTTTATCGGAACCGATTTTGAAATTATTTCAATTGTCTATGAATTCGGTCATATTCCCTTCAATTTGAAAACAGTCATTTATTATTCCCCTGCATAAAAAGGTAGTAGGTCTAATATTGAAAACTACAGGGGTATTGATACGCTCTACGTGGCGGCCGCCGTGGTGTGATGGTAGCGTGCTCCGCCTACCACACCGTATGCCATGGGTTCGCACCCCGGGCAAAGCAACATCAAAATGTTAGAAATAAGGTTTTTAATTAGAAGAAAATTTTTCTAAGCGGAGTCGCCTCTCGGCAGGGTTTGGCAAGCGCTCCGAGTGTATTTCTGCCATGAAAAGCTCTCAGTGAAAACTCATCTGCCTTGCAGATGCCGTTCGGAGTCAGCATAAAACATGTAGGTCCCGTCCGGCCAATTTGTAGGGAAAATCAAGAGGAGCACGACGCAAATTGGAAGAGAATCTCGGCCTTAGATGTCTTCGGAGGTTATCGCGCCTTGCATTTATTTTTTATTTATTGCTACGCTCTCAGCTATCCCTAAAGCCTTCGAGCAAATAGTTAGATGCCAGCTTCAACATACGTGCGCCGAAGGTCAACCACCACCAACGTACTGGAGTTTACTTCCATAGTAAGGGACGGGCTTCCTGTCTAAACAAAAAACAGATAGGATATACAGCGATTTTAGTAAAGCTTTCGACTCTGTCAAACATAAGTGTAGCATTATGCATCGTGCCCTCTTATGTCAATGCGTTTTTAGCATTATGCCTTATGCTCTTCTACGCCAATGCACTTTTTATGCAGACCCCACACAGTCATATTGCATTCATATTGCATTCATATTACAATTTCGACCTATATACGTTATGTTAACCCCAACACAGCGGGAGTTCAACATCACGTACAAATGCCGACAGCAAGACCTATATCCGGTTACATTTAACTGGCGCATTGACCAATTCCTTAAAAGCGTGACTGAGCTTCAATGACAGTTTGTCAATGTGCCTGCCAAAATATTTATACAATTATAAATATCTAAAATTAGGTCAAATTAATATGCTGACTCAGAATGTATATGTTAGGAATGTAGATGCCTTTAGTGTATTAGTATTAGTGTAATTACGTATGTGTAAAATAGATAATTTTGTATAAAAAGAAAGGTATTTCTTTAATAAAGGCAGTGACTATTATACGCTACACATAAGCGGACCATTTTTTATTTAGTTAAATATTTCATGGCGATCCTGCCAGTTCAGATCAAATATCAGCACAATTTCTAAAACGATCTGACTGGAAAATATCCTACCAGTTCGATCCTTAAGCATAAAGTTGTTGATCAAACAACGCTAAAAAGGATCTAGCTGGTCAGAGATCCTGCCAAGTTTTTATTTTTTTAAAAACGGGAAAAAGAATCACGCTTTCTAATGCGTACACTCTATTTTACCAAGGATCATGCTTTGTAACGCGTACAGCAGTGGACCTAGAACACTTTATTTTAACCACCGATCCAAAGAACCAAATGCCATTGCAAAAATAATAAAAAACAAAACCAACTTCAAGCAACAACAATAGCTACAGCATAATCGAGTGGAATATCATCAAAAATTCAGCAAACCGCGGATGTTTTGGACAAAAGCATAATCGAGTGGAATATCATCAAAGATTCAGTAAACCACTGATATTTTGCACAAAAGCATAATCGAGTGGAATATCACACCAGAGGGACAACATAAACGAACCGTATATTTTGGTAACAGCAAAGTGGCAGCTATCCTATGTACATTGGTCCCAAATCCAAAATTTGTGGCATAAACTCAATTTTTAAATTCAGAATTATTATAGGCTTGTATGGTCAGATATTTGAACAGTGCAAGATTAAACTTCACTTATAAACTCGACGTTTCGCCAAGCTCCTTGGCATCCTCAGGGGCTGGACATCTTTATTTAAAAACAATAACAATAACAAAGACAAATTTGTAAAAACAAGTTGGAACATAAACATTGTTAAATCATGACACAAACATTAAATGCGGAAAAAAGAAACTCACATGAAATAATTTTTAAACTTTGAAGTGTTCAAAAAAGGCATGTAGTTTCCAATAGTTCATATACTATTGCACCTAAAAACCTGTTTTATTCAATACATCTGGCAACCATTAGTTTCTGACAAGCCATCAAAGTCAGCTGTATCGACACAATAATATTTAAGTTTTGCGTATTTTTTCTTGCTGGAAACTATTTATTAGTGGAAAACCTAAGCTTGATCGAAAAAAGTGTACTTTTTTATGGATAACGTAGGAAAAAGTAAGCAGAATTTACTTTTAACCAGTTTTTTCACGTTTCTAAGTGTATTAGGGTAGGTTTGAAGTGCTTTGCGAAAGGTATTTTATGTTAAAAAAATTTTATAATTTTTGTGTTTCGTAGACAAAAAGTTATATAACTACACAAGACTTCACAAAAGTAAATACGCTATATTATTTAGTAAATTTTATTTAATAAAGCCACAATTTTATTTAAAAAAGCAAAAATAATATAGCCGTTTTTGCCGTTTTTAAAAAAATTCGATATTTTTCCAGTGAACTTCTATCTCAGCAGTTCCGAATTGTTCGACATTTGGGTATTAAATGGAGAAATCAAAGAATCAATCTCAAAGTGGGTGTTCGGAAAAATAAGTGAAAGTCTCTCAAAACGGAAAATTCAAGAAATTAACAAACAAATTGCAAATTTTGACACATATATTAAGAGATTTTTTTAAAAATTCAAGGGAGATATTGAACGATTCAAGAGTAAACATCAGAAGTGGTATTCTCAGCATATGGTAATAAAAATTGGAGAAAAAGATTGTGTGAAGTCTAGTAAGGTGGGACGCCCCTTCTTGACATATTCTGAAGGCGGTACTAGATTAAAAAGAAAATTAGCTGCTGAGCTTTTGGCAAAACATGAGCATAATACAGATCTGCCTACCCACGCAGTTGCTATGGGAGCTAGGAAGTCAAAACGTAATGACGTGGCACTTGTGTTAAAGGAGACATTGACTACACCTAGCAAATTTAATGAGGTTAGAAAGAAGCTTGAGTGTGAAGAGCCCATTCCCATAACTCCTAATGAAGTTTTGGCCTTTTGTTTGAAAATGGTTTAACTAAAACAACATATAACAACACGAGAGTTCTAAATAAAAGTAAAAATTGCAATATATATCCGAGTTATAAGCAGTTGATTGAGGCTAAAGTAAAATGCAGACCTTCTGGAATTCATGTCTCGTAAACTGTCGCTTATGTATCATTAAAAATCTGTTGAATCATACTACTGATCGCATAATTACATTGCAACAGGACATTTTTGATCAATTTCCTGACATTAGGAATGTTTAACTAATAGCCAGCTTTGGTTTTGACGGTTCGACTGGACAAAGCATATGTAAACAGAGCTTCTTAGAAGAAGAACCGAAATCGCTTGATCAATCTTTGTTCGTCACAACGGTAATACCATTACAGTTACTCGATCCTACTGGCCGAATAATTTGGATTAACTCTTCTCCGCAATCTATGAGGTTTTGCAGGCCCCTTAAAATAGAATTTTCCGAAGAAACAACGGAACATATTTTAAAGGAAAAGGCTAATTTGGATACAGAAATTGAAGACTTGCAACCATTTGTGTGCTTTTAAAGAGAACTATTACTGCCGAGTTTGAACTGCACATGACTTTAATTGATGGAAAAGTCTTGAATATATTGACGGGGACCAATTCCTGTCAATCATGTCCGATATGTGGAGCAAAGCCCACGGAATTTATAAAAACTACTGATCTGAATTCCGAATGTTTCAAACCAAGGCCTGGAAATCTGCAGTATGGCGTGAGCCCCCTTCATGCGTGGATCCGTTTTCTGGAGTTTGTGCTGAAAATATCTTATAGGATCGGGGTAAACAAATGACAAGTAAGAGAATCAAATGATAAGGCTGTGGTGAAAGAACGTCAAACAAAAATTCAAAAGAGATTATGGGAAGAAATGGGACTGCACGTGGACAAGCCGAAACAAAACGGAAGTGGAAGTTCCAATGATGGTAACACGGCTAGGAGAGGGTTTTCGAATTTTGACTTATTTGCGTCAATATTAGACTTTGATAAAGAAGTCCTTAAACATTTTCATACAATTTTAATAACAATTTCCTGTGAAAATGATGTTAGTGCTTCAAAATTTCAACTGTTCTGTGAAAAAGCTGCGCTTCTGTATTTGGAAAAGTATCCGTGGTATCCAATGTCTCCGACCGTTCACAAAATCTTAGCGCACGGTTCTCAGATTATTTCCGCTTATGCATTTCCGGTTGGCTGTCTTGGAGAAAATGCTTCGGAAGCTCGAAATAAATTTTATAAGCACGACAGGCTATCACACGCTCGAAAAAACAGTCGAACTAACAATATGTTTGATGTTTTCCATAGAGCTATGGACTCTTCGGATCCATTGCTATCTACCCTTTGTCTTACTAAGAGAAGATCTCAAAATCTACATAAGGCTCTCCCACCTGATGTAATTAGTCTTTTGGAACCAGCAAGTCATATTTCTAATGAAGATTGCGCTAATATATCTTTCAATGACAACGATGACGTTTCAGATGAGGACGACTTGCAAAGTGTAAATGAATATTCATTTGATTTGGATGTGGAATCTATTTAAATTTTAATTAAAATGGAAACAATCGATTTGTCAACTTTCAACTACTTAGCTGCATTAGTTTAATTTATGCCAAAAAAATGGAATTTGGACTAATGTGCTATGTATGAATTAGAATAAATTGAAAGGCCTTAGGGACGCTAAACCATTAGCAGAAACTATTGTTTTTGCTTAGGATTTTTTTTTTAAGTAGGACTAGTTTAATTAAAAGAAAGTTTTTGAAATTTTAAGTTAATTACGTTCTATTAAAATTGTGTCTTGAAAAAAAAAACTAAGGATTTAATTAAATATTAAAGAATCAATTAAAAAAAAAAAATTAAAAATGTCAGTTCATTATGAAAGAAATAACTAAATAAGCAAGTAAATTGGAATGCTTAGTCCTCATACAACTCCTTAAATTGTGAGAATGTTTAAAAAAAAATTTAATTAATTTTTTACTATTGAAAATTTTACTATTGAAATTTAGAAAAAAAAGTCACAACTATTTCCCTACTTGAGTTAATACTAAAATAATTGAGTAAATTAAAATGCAGAGAGAATTCTCGAAATTCCCCCTCCAATGGTGGGACGAGAATACTCTAAAAACTAGGGACCTAGAGAAAGAACTAAATGCATTAAAAAACCTCTGGAAGATTATAGGGATGACTAGCGAACCAACCCCAGAAGATGTAGTGAACCCCACAACCAAAGAAGAAGAAATCAGTAGGATGATCAGGGTGGCTTTCCCTGATAGAGATCAAAATTAAAATTATAATAGCTCTGAGAAAATTTTATTCAGGAATAAATAAAAAAGAAATAAAATCGCATAGTAATAAACTTTGAGATATTTTGTAAAGAAAATAAACTATACTAAGCAATTAAATTATAAATTTTTTTGAAATGTTAAAAATTTTAACTTAAATAAAATATTTTTAAGAAATTTAAAAAAATAAATTTTAGAATAAACATTTTTATAATGCAAAAGTTATAAATAAAATGGAGTATTTAGGATAAAAAAAAAATCATCAAAGAAATTTTATTGGAATTTACCCTTTATTTACTGAAGGAGGAAAGTAGTAACAGAAGTTTCAAAAAGTGCTGGTGGACAAAAATAGCCCAAGGCATTATGATAGCCATAGCTGGCTACGAAGTAGGTAAAGGAAACTCCTACACATCAGAGAATAGAATAGTAAAATATGAGCCGCCAGACCAAGTGGACACAAAAACCACTCAAAACATCACAGATGTTTGGCTAGGTGCTTTAATATGCACGATTGGGCTATTAATCATTGCCGCCATATTCAGAAGTTACCTGAAAATCAAATATAGGCAATTGAATAACGTGCAACAGCGCGTCTAAATTTTTTTTTCCTTTCTGCCCAAATTTCCAAACTCAAAGCTGAGGAAGAGCAATAAATAATTCAAGTAAATCCCAAATAGTAAACTACAAAATGTCGCAATCGACAGTAAAGGCAGCACCACTAGCCCTGCCCAAATTGAACAGCAAATCAAGAATTTGCATAATTCACATTAAATACCACAGTAGTTCCTATGGAAGTTATCCAAATAACATCCTTAAGGGCCGTCAAGGAAGAAGATTTATACCACAGCCCTGATAAAATTCGTGTCAGTGGATATATGCAAAATACAAAAACTTTAAAACCAGCCCATAGCAGTAAGAATGAAGAAAAGTCACGAAGAGAACATATAAACATATATAAAGCGCTATATAAATTTGCAACAATGAGACATGTCGCGCTCCTTTTCATAGAAAAATGGTAGCGTAAGAAAAACAAGCAACCTGGTTGTTAATAATAAGATTGACTTAGGACAATTGCTTATCAGGCTGTGCCTGCAATCTAGGACTTGTAAAGAATAAAAAACACAGTTGTCCTGAGGGACAAATCGGTGAAAAATAATTGAATATATACTGCAGTAGGCGAATTTATAAAATAAAAAGGTATCCAAGTTCTCAAAGATCTAATAATTGCACTAACCCTAGAGGTAGTGAAAGTGACAAATCCCGTTAAAAAATTAAATAATTCTTCATTAATATCATGACGATTCTGTCTTGGTGGCCGCCGCAGAAATCGCATGACATATAAGATCAAAGATATTGCTGGAAAATAGGAAAAATATGAAAAATACGAAAAGAAAATTCAAGGATAGAAAAATGTTTGCATCCACTGTACCTTCCACTTACCCATTAATAGAACTACTACCAATACATAACTACTTTGCTCTTCCATCAATCACAACTCCTAAATTTTTCGTATAATTACTGGCATATTTCTTACTTTATATGTTCTTAGTTTAGTAGAACTCAATAAACAATGAAAGACCTTGTTTAATAAAAATAGTCAGAATCATTCATCTTTAGTTATTAGAAATACCACATTAAAGAAATAATTATAAATTTATTAGCCCGGGTCCATTTAAGAAAACCTCGCTTTTAGAGAGGTCGTAATTTTAGGAAAAATATTTTCACTCTAACCCCAGTAGAATAGAAAATATTAATAGTAAAATATTTTTAATTTAACCTATCTACAAAATAAGGAAATAAATTTAAGTTTGGCCGGTCTCAGTTAGGAAGCCTCGCCTTTAGACCATAAGTTAGACAATAAGTATAAAGAACAGTATAGAGTAAAGAATATTGATAAAAATAACAATTTCACTTTAATACCATATAAAGTAGAAAATAGTGATAGGAACAATAAAGATAAGGAAATAATAGTCCATAAGAATAGGCTTAAACAAATATAAAACATCTGCTAGCAACTCACATAATTTAGAAAAAAAACAGTTGCAACAAAAGTATTCCACTTTACTCGTCAAACAAAAAGCAGCACAATAGATACATAAATAAAGGAAATGTAAACAAACAAAAACAAAGAACACATAAACATACAAATCCATGTTGGCATCAAGTTACCATTAATTCATAAATGTTAAAGAATAATTTGTAAACACAAGCGGATTTTAAGTGGGTCGACACATTTAAAAGTCAGTTGTGTAAAACCAATTTCAATAGGTAACACTTGATACGAAAGATTACTCATACTAATAAATATATAAACATACAAAAAAAAACACAAATAGCATGATAAGAAAAAATGTAAATAACAAAAGTCAGCATACTAAAAACAAATGTAAACTAATGTAAACAAACAAAAACGGCATAAACTAACTCACTACTGTCGATATCAAGTTACCGCTATGCAATAAATTATAATAGAATACAACAGCGAGTAAAATTTTTTTTCTAACTCAAGCAAAATTCAAGTGTGTCATTAAGTCTCTGGAATAGTCATATACAATTGTCTCCAATTAAGGTGGATGTTGTAGCATTATGCATCGTGCCCTCTTATGTCAATGCGTTTGTAGCATTATGCATTATGCTCTTTTACGCCAATGCACTTTTTATGCAGACCCCACACAGTCATATTGCATTCATATTACAATATCGACCTATATACGTTATGTTAACCCCAACTCAGCGTGATTCAACATCCCATACAAATGCCGAAAGCAAGAGCTATATCCGGTTGCATTTAACTGGCGAATTGACCAATTCGTTAATAGCTTGACCGAGCGTCAATGACAGTTTGTCAATGTGCCTACCAAAATATTTATACAATTACAAATATCTAAAATTAGGTTAAACTAATATGCTGAATCAGAATGTATATGTTAGGAATGTAGATACCTTTAGTGTATTAGTATTAGTGTAATTACGTATGCGTAAAATAGATAATTTTGTATAAAAAGAAAGGAATTTTTTTAAAAAAGGCAAAGACTTTTATACGCTACACATAAGCGGACCATCTTTTATTTAGTTAAATATTTCATAAGCTATTGATTCACATGCTTGACCAAGCAGGTTCTCGCAAACAATTATCATTATGGCTTGGAAGCTACTTCACAAACAATTCTATGGTAACGTTTTTGAGATATTTACGAATAACCGTTTTTTTAATACAAAAAAAAAAAAAAAAAAAAAAAATTGGGTCCACTAATTATATATATCTCAAGAACGAATTGAGCAATTCTAAAACGGTTTGAAGCTTTTAAAAGGTAATAAAATTTGCTATAAACTGTGCATACAACGCTTTTTGCTAGGCCCTGCAGATTCAAAGATAACGAACAATCATTACGGATTTTTTCAATTTTTTCTGTAAAAATATAAAAGAATTTGTACTTTGCGAGGACGGATCTCGAAAACTTTTTAGTAGATGTTTTTTTAGAGTGCTAGGCTCTGTTTTATTACAAAAAAAAAATAAGCTTTCTTTCAACAAAATCGGTAGACTAATACAAAAGTTATAAGCATTCAAGTAAATATATCCATTTAATACTTAAGTACCCTACTGGTACATATGTGTTAGTATTCGTATATCAGTTAGTTAGCAGGTAGATTTTCGAAGGGTTATTAGATACAAAAAACTGTTAGTGTCGTTTTCTCAAAACCAGATACATTTCAAGCAAGAGCATATTTTTAAGGCAGGTAGTGTTTTCTTTGTAGAAGTAGGGAACATTTTTGTCTAGGTAGGCTTGAATTTTCACTTGATATAAGTATAAATAATAGTATATGCGCCTTGTTCCTTCATGATATCTGCAAGGTTCGCCGGATACTGTTCAGTTTATAATTGCAGTTTATAACCCGTCATTTACTTAAGAATATAATATGAATAAAAGGGCACGAGAGTTTGAGTGTACAAATGATCCAGATATATTCTGTTTCATCTGCGGTCAATTTATCGTTAAAAGGATGGGACGTGTGTTTTCAAATCCTTTGAAAGTTACATACTATAAGTATTTTGGAAATGAGCCTAAAAACAATGAAAAACCATGGACACCGAATACTGTGTGCACCACATGTCGAGTCGAATTGATTTTTTTGAAAACCGGAACAAAAAGGTGCGTAGTAAAAATTAGGAATTTGCTCCCTTTTAATGCATAGCTGACTAATTTCTGAAATTATCTATTTAGGCCACATATGAAATTTATTACACCAATAAAGTGGAGGGAACCAAATTGCCATTCAACGGACTGCTATATTTGTACTACGAAAGTACTTGGGGTTGGAAAGTCAAGAAAAAATCCATAATGATTATTCGTTATCTTTGAATCTGCAGTTGCACAGTTTATAGCAAAATTTATTACCTTTTAAAAGCTTTAAACCGTTTTGGAATTGCTCAATTCGTTCTTGAGATATATATGATTAAGTGGACTCAATTGTTTTTTTTTTTTTTTTGTTTGTTTTTTTTTTTTGTGAAAAAACGGGAATTCGTAAATATCTCAAAAACGTTACCATAGATTTAAAAATTACCTTCATTTTCGGACATAGGAATTTCATAATGGCGTTTCTGGTGCAGAAAAAAAATTTGAATTTGTGATCCAGCGTAATTAATGTGACCTCTGGCGTACCTCAGGGTAAAAACCTGGGCCCATTGCTTTTTACCCTTTTCATAAATGACTTACCACTAATACTCCGACTTGTTTAGTCGGAACCTCCTTCATGTTGATTTGGATTAATTTCAGAGCTGGTACACAGTGAACCTACTCGTTTTAAACTGCTCAAAATGTAAGCTTATGACTTTTCACCGAGTAAAGACATTTTTGGCACAATATGCTCTAAATGCTACACCTCTGGGGCGATTATCTGCGTTAATGACTTAGGTGTACTTTTTGACCCAAAACTATATTTTAAGACGCATATTTCATCCATCGTAGTTTCCTGTATAGGAAACCACTTGGCTAAAACGATATGTGCAGGCTACGGTACGCCCTTGGGAATGAACAGCAAGGTGCCAAAAAAGATTTGTAAAAGTTACGGGAACGACGGGTTTTGCGGTCTAGCCCAGAACATCCAGTGCGGTGTAAGCATCCCGTACACGTGACAGACTGGCAAGAGTGTGACCGTCCTAAAAAAATTATTTTCAGTAACACGCAGCAAACCAATTCTCTGGACCGGAATCAGGTCCTGCTCCGGATTGGGTTCGATACCTTCATGGAGTAGGAGAATATGGCGCAGTCCCGCTGCAAGGATCTGCTGAGAGGATGCAAATTTGTGGGAGGACGCAACAAACTAAATGGGCTATACTGAAATTACTATTTGGGAAAAATCCCGAGTCGCTCCGGTACATAGAACCTGCTGCATTGGGCAGCGGTAGAGTTGCAAAAAACTGAACCACGTCCCGAAGTCTTGGAGAACGCAGGGGGGGGGCGGTATTATCACCAACGCTGAGAACGCTCGTCATCAACCAATTGCTTTGGTGGTTCGACAGAGGACCATTCGAATTCAAGAAAAATTTACATAACGTTTCAGTCATCATAAGTGGCAGGTGTCTACCAACAATCAGCTCTCTGGTGGCTCAGGCGCATCGGGATGTACAAACCTGGGCATTTGGAGTCGGGTTAACCGCCAACGTGGAAAAAACCGATCTAGTATTCGTTACTAGGATATATAAAAAAAAATACAGCACAAAATATCTAGGAGATATACTAGATTCTTGTCGTGGAAACTCAATGTGGAAGAAGGAGCAAAAAAGCCTCCCTGGCACTGTATCCATGCAAGAGGATGCTAGTATGCATGTGGAGCTTATCGCCCAAACTCTCTAATTGGGTATTTACGGCAATTGATAAGCCCATAACTTACTATGAGATAGGGAGAACGGGCTATATGGTCCGGTACCTCAGCTTCGAAGGACATCTTGGGGCCGCAATAGAGCCGGCTGTTTGGCGTAAGGGTACGCAAATGGCGGAACACACAATGCACGTCTATACCGATGGTTCCAAACTAACAAAACTGTAGCCGTGAAGCAAGCAAAAGAAATTCAGTTAGTCTTGCGGCGATCACGGCAATAGTCGCACACAGTACTTCATCAAGAAGTGTCCGGGAATGCAAAGAAGCATTCGAGACACTTCGCTCCTGCCGGACCATACATCTATACCGAGGGATAGAAGGTAATGAAATGGTCGATGCGTTGGCAAAAGAGGTTTCAGCACTAGTCGACGGTACATATCCCAATCCGTTTGGGAGAAATCAGAAGGCGACAGGAGTTGCATATGCTCCATCAAGAAGATAGGCGTGGACAAAGTAGCTTGTATCTCAAAAGAGAGAAAACATAAAGCTCGCGATGGGCATATTAACTGGAGACTGCCTCCTGGAGTGACATATTTATAAGTTAGGCCTCATCAGTAACATCAGCTGTAGGAAGTGCTAGCTGCAGGAATAAGCAGCGGGTGACGTTCTGTGTTAAAGTACTGCGCTCGCCAGGTCAACGCTCTAGCTACAAGGAGCGGTTGCTAGATCTTGGGTCAGCAATTAGGCTACGTCCTAGACAACTTTTAGTGTTCGCCAAGACGATGGAGTTATTTTATAACATAGGTCCCGGTACCTAATTGGGGATTTTTAATGTTAAGTGGTTAAACAAATTTTTGGTAACAATATGTAAGGTCTCTATTGACCGGCCAGTTCAACCTAACCTTACAGATAAATAAAGCTTTCTAGTTTGTTCTTCGTTCCGGTAACTGGCGCTAATTGGCAACGTCAAGGTATCTTGCTCCTGCCATATCATATATAATGAATCTTGCCAAAAATACGCATCTTTTGATAAAACTATAGACAAGTTAGATTCAAATTTCAGGTACGGAACTTTGGTTGAAAAATTACCAACATATTTTTCCTAAACCATGATTTTTCTAGAGTGGCAGGTTTAAATTTCGGGATTTCTATCACTTCTTTTATCCCGAACAAATTTTTTCTCAAAGCGTGGTACATTATTTCACTCGCCCAATGATTTTATTTAATTGTCTGATCAACGCCCTAGATTGATGAGGAATGTGATGACTAGTGCCTAGGACCTACCTAATTATTTTTTGTATTATTTGTTTTCAATAAAACCGTTTAACTTAATTTTTTTTAATAATTTGGGAAAAATTTAAACAACGTGACATCAGGACGGACAAGGCGACAGCTGTTTCGATTATACCTTGTAAATCTCTTCAAAGCCTTTTCTCCCGGGAGTGGGAGTCGAACTCGCACCCCTACGATAGTTGAAATGGTTGTAAACGCATTCAGCTACGTCATGCCTGTTGTGAAGTCTTTCCCAATTGCCTTCTTTATGCATATTTTAATCTTTTACACATTGCATACTTCGTATGCAATTATGTGTTAAAGCTATGCTTGGTACGGCGGTTTTCAAAGAAACTTTGGTTTTTGTTGCTGTTTTCGTTCTATTTATAGAACTACAACGAATTAACCAATTTTGTCTGTTTGTATGATTTTTAATAATCGGGGATTGCCCATATTGCTTTTTTTTTAAATGTATGAAAACATTTATTTGAAGCAATTTTTTAATTTTATAATTTATTTAATAATTTGGGAAAAATTTAAACAACGTGACATCAGGACGGACAAGGCGACAGCTGTTTCGATTATACCTTGTAAATCTCTTCAAAGCCTTTTCTCCCGGGAGTGGGAGTCGAACTCGCACCCCTACGATAGTTGAAATGGTTGTAAACGCATTCAGCTACGTCATGCCTGTTGTGAAGTCTTTCCCAATTGCCTTCTTTATGCATATTTTAATCTTTTACACATTTAAATTTTTTTTATTATTTAATTTGATTTGACACTGAAAGCGAAGCACGATTGGTGTCACTTATGTTACAACAGATATAGATGGCGTGACTTGTCACGCAACGTCAATTCGCCTAGGCGGTTATGCACCAGTTAATGAAGATGGAAGATTTCTTCATCTTTCTACTTTTTCTCGAAGACAGTAACACAATGGAGAAAAGTATTGGTTAATGGTTCAAAAACAAAGTTGCATATTTTTGATATAAGTTCAAACGAGCTATCTGTCAAAGTGCTGCAACTAAATTGGAAAACTATTTTAGGTAAAAGTCTAAAACAGCAGCCGACTGGTAATATGCGCCCGAAACGACGCGTTTTGGCGTCGAAAACAATAGTCCGGAGATATTTGCAGTTGAAGACGGCATTATTCATGTGGTCGTTGTAATGATGTTGTACACAGGAAAAAATGTTGTGTACAAAGAGATTTTGCACGTATTTAATTTTGATCCCACCCACCCACTTTTTATAAGCACGAAGGTCGCCAATGCAGAAAGGTGAATGCCATCCCCGGCTTCGGAGGGGTCCTGGGTAATTTTCGGGTTTTTCGTGAATATCGTTTAAACGACGCAAAATTTTTTTGCCACCTTCGGATTATTGATATGAAAAGCGGAGCTGATTTGAAAAGTTTGAGCTGCATTTCCCGATCCAAAAGGCATACGCAAAACTCAAACATTTCAAAAGTTCTTGTTATCCCCTTTCGGTTTTGGCCACTTTAAATTTAATAAGATTTGAGCGCCTAGGCTTAGAAAATAGTAGGTTACCTTCAGTAACTAGTCCGTGGACCGTAGAATACTTAACTGGTTTCGAGAAGTTTGGTTCCGCAATCAAAGATCAGAATGTTTTCAACAATTTCGTATATAGATTATCTACTGAAAAAATTTTGGGAAGAGCAAGAGATAGGGTTGACTGAAACACATGTCTACGGGTCTACTAAGCATTTATTTTTGATATCGATAAGACCATATTTACTCAAAAAATCTGCCTCTATTATTGGTTAAGTTATATCAGCTATCAAATTCACGCCTTCATCCTAAATTTATGTTTAAAAGTTTTCACCGTAAGTCGCAATCGCAGTACCGTGAGCCAGTAAAATTCAAATTTTGTTAAGTGATGAGAAGTACTTATTGTATGGAATAATGTTATTGGGAGGAAATAGTATTGTATTTATTCAGTGATCGATTTATTGAAAATGTTGTTGTAATAATTAATAGTAAAAAGCAAAATTACAAATTGATTTTCTTCTGTTTTTGAGCGAATCGGTCAATGACTTCTTCCACTGTGATATCAATATTTCTATTGATACTTAATAGGGCAAGTCCATTCAGTCTACCTTCTCCGGTTGAATTCCTTATCCAATTTTTCAAACGCCTCAAAGTTGAAAAGCTTCATTCACTGCTGGCAATGGTTACAGCTAACGTGGCCCCAATCTTAAAAAACTTGAAAATGTGTGGAAAAAGTTCTTCATTACAAAGATTCAATGTGTCGATGAATGTCTTTGGGCGATCTTCTGCTGCAACCCAACGTTGTCTCCATAGTAGGACTTAATTCTTCACCATAGTATCTATCTGTTCCAGTAAGTGCTGGCCACTGATACATTATTATTTCGACAGTTTCAGAAACATTTTCACCTACTTTCCTGACCAATTTATCGGGAATGACATTTTCAATAATGGACAATATATTTTTAAGTGTGATGAATCTATTAGACACTGAAGATATGATGTGATCGATGAAAGGGATGAATATTGATTTGCGAAAATATTCTTCTGCTGAAAGGCGGGGAAGATCGGTCACGTGTATCCCAAAGACTATAGACCCATTAGCTTAACATCATATCTGCTCAAAACCTTTGAGAGGCTGATAGATGTGTACATAATGTCAAACGTGGATGAAAAGCTGCTCTCCACAACACAACATGCGTACACCAAAGGCAAGTCGACCCTGGAAAGAGAAAGCCCTGAAATATAAGGAATATGCTCTAGGAGTCTTTTTAGACATTGCCGGGGCTTTCAATAATGTTTCTAAATGGGCGATTATGGATAGTCTTAATTAAATTGAAGTACAACCAGCCTTAACGAGACGGATCAACTGCATGTTAAATTGCAGGAAGATAACATCACATTGGCGATTTTACGAGGCCACGAAATCAGTGCACAGGGGCACGCCGCAGGGAGGGGTGCTATCACCTCTGCTGTGGACGCTGGTCATCAACTAACTGCTCTGGCGATTCGATGAGGGAGCAGTAAAACTTACGGCTTACGCAGATGACGTTGCAATTGTCATAAGTGGAAAGTGCCTTCCAACGATTAGCTCTTTGATGGATCGGACGCTTCGGGATATTCATACCTGGGCATCAAATGTCGGGCTGAAAGTCAACGCGGAGAAGACGAATATATATGGTCTTATTTACAAAGAGGGACAAGGTCCCAAATTGGATCAGGCCTAAGCCAGGAGGGGTGACCCTACAGGAGAAACCTTGCACAAAATATCTAGGAATCATCCTATACAGTAAGCTGTCATGGAAGCTCAACGTGGAGGAGAGGGTGAAGAAGGCTTCAACGGCTATTTATGCATGTAAAAGAATGATGGGGTGTGCGTGGGGCTTATCGCCCTCTCTTTCCCATTGGGTTTTTACAGCGATTGTAAGTCCTATCCTATACTATGGAGTTTTTGTTTGGTGGAAAGCCACACAAAAAAACAATTTACCTCAAAAAATTAGAGGGGATATGCAGACTATCAATGCTTAGCATTACGGGAGCCCTGAAAATAACCCCGACGGCTGCACTGTATACCATTCTACACATTCCACCTGTAGACCTGGTAGCAAAGAACATAGCGTTAACATCTGCAACCAGGCTCGGTGCCTAGGGGCAACCTGAGCGCCGACCATACGGCCATAGAAGTATAGCGTCATCAATCACAAGACGAACATACTACCTGATTCCCTATCTGCGCTTCGAGGGCGATCTTAAGGCCACAATAGAGGTGGACGGTTGGCGCAAGGGTGCTCAAATGGCTGACGAGGCGATACATGTATACACAGGTGGTTCTAAAGTAGTGGAAGGAGTAGGTTCTGCGGTATACTGTACTGCTCCAGAAATAAATAGATCCTACAGGCTGCCGGATTACTGTAGCGTTTTCCAAGCGGAAATAGTAGCCGTAACCAAAGCAGTAGAAACTCTGGAAGAGAATAGCTTGAGCTGCAACCGTGTTAACTTTTATATTGACAGTCAAGCAGCAATTAAGGCAATAATCTCGCAAAGCACAGCATCTAAATACGTGTTACAGTGTAAGCAGTCGCTGAAGAGAATCGGGACAGGGAGAAGCATACATCTATATTGCGTCCCAGGGCATATGGGAATAGATTGGAATGAAAAAGCGGATGAACTAGCTAAAAACGGCGCATCCCTTGAAACTTGCTCCATAGACGTCCCAATTAGACTGGCCGAGATTAAGCGAAGGCAAGAGGTGCACATGATCGACCAAGCAGGAAAGGCGTGGGTTCAAGCACGGGGCTGTAAAGTGTCGAAGATTACGTGTAGGTTTACAACCTTAGACTAACAAAGTTGCTTCTATCATTAAAAAGAGAGGACTGTAGACTCATGACGGGTATTGTGACTGGACACTGCCTTCTGGCGTCACATGCCTTTAAGTTAGGCTTGGTCAGTGACAGCAGATGTAGGAAGTGCGGGCTGGAGAAGAAACGATCAAGCACGTTTTGTGCTCATACCCTGCGCTTTCCAGACTAAGACTCCATCTATTAGGAGTGATACAGCTGTCAGATCTAGAGGCAGCAAGTGGCTTAAGCCCTAGGAAGCTTCTAGTATTTGCTAAGAGGACGGAGTTATTTTATAACATAGGTCCTGGTTTTTGATAGGGTTTTTCAGTTTGGTCGTTAAAACAAATTTCTGGTAACACTACGGACTCATTCAGTCTATGAGAGGTCCTTCAACCTAACCGGCCAGTTCAACCTAACCTAATTCTTCTGCTGAGCTATTTTCGTAGTTTTCTCAGTTTGTTTGACGACTCACAATCCTAGGTACTTCAATCTTCTCTCCGATAGATTCAGCTATTTCTTTAGCATCAAGAAACATTTCTTCGAACTTTGATTTAGCCTTTTTCCTAATTTCTTTCAACAAAATGCCAGATCATCAGCCGTTGAAACTGCTGCAGAAAGATCAACACTTTTCCCTTGAAGGTAAGAGGTTAATGGTTGAGCCAAAGAAAAAATTTCGTTAATAACAACCATTGCCGCAATGAATCCTCCAGTCCTAAAAGTGTGTAGATAACTGAAAGCATTTCTAGAACTTTCAGCTTTTCCACAGTCATGAATTTTTTTAAGCTGAAATAAATGGGAGCAAACATTTCTTTGAAGCAGATCACAGCATCTAGTCTTTCCGTCCATCTCGTTTCACACAATCGCTTTAAACGTTCTTTCTTTGTTGGACAATTCAAAGTTTCGACGGCATCCTTGAGAATAGCTTCGCGTTTTGCTGAAGGTCTGAAGAAAGAAATTATCTGCTTTATGGGCCCAAGACAATTTCTTATGAGAGAAATGGAGCACGCTTCACCAACCGCCAAATTCAAAGAATGGCTTGTGCAATGTACATAAAGTGCAGACGGATACTTCTCCATCACTGCAGCAGCACAACCCTTCAACTCTCCACTCTTTGCAGCTGCACCGTCGTATCCTTGAGAAACCAAAAACTCCAAGTTGATCTTCAGCTTCTTTGAAATGTTTATCAATGACGAAGCAAGTAGAATTTCTTCTCTCAAAATTATACCATCTGCAGTTTTTTTTAACTAAAATACGAGTATCAACGTTCGCCAAAAGGTTTTATTTTTCTCTTTTTGTATGCTTGAATTCGGGTTATAATAACTTCACTCCATTTTTTGCTGTGTAGTTTTGAATTTTTCTGCATTACATTGTTGTATCATATTTCAGTCTATAAAAATTTGTGTTCGTTTTTTAAGTTTACAAGGTTGTTGTTGTAAGGTCTACTTAGTCGAATTTCTTGCCTCCCATATTATATATAACAATAAGAACTGTGCATACGCGCATCGCTTCTCTGCGTCGTGAAAAAACGAGAAATTTTGAATGTCATATTTTAATAAATTATTAATTTTATCAATTTAATGTAGTTATCTTATGATATTGGTCACAATAGTCAAGGAAGAAACATTTTAGAAATTGAAATGTATATAATCTCAAATCACTTTTTTACGCTACTAATATTTTAGCTTATCAGCTAAGTTAACTAGTTCGCTAATGTCACTAGAGTTTGTGCTGGCAAGAACTACACTCATATTTTTCAGACGGTAAAATCAGAGACCGCTAAAACTCTGAAAGTTTATGATCTCCCATCTTTGAATCTGATAAAATTCGATCTAATTTGGCATTATCACTTAAGGAATGCCGTTCAATCAAAACCTGCTTTAACACAAAGAATTTATTATTTTCAGGAGGTTGAACTGGCCAGTCAAGAAGACCTCACATAGACTGAATGTGTCATTTCATTTAATTTATTCAAGGTTTTACAATTAGTACAATAAGATATCGGAGTCTTAATGCACAACAAAGTATTACTACATCTGAAATTATAATATGTATAATAATGTAAGGATATATTTAAATAGATTACTATAGATAATTTTAGGAAAAATACAAAATAGCTAAGGTAAAAGAAGATAAAAATCTCAGCAGGAATATGTATAACATCCAAAATCATCATAACGTCCTGCGGAAGTGCAGTAATTTTCTATTGAACTGCATTTCAGCGTGGATGAACCACGCTTCGGGGCATTTAGTCCAAAACTGGGGCAACTTCACTGAAGTGGCAAAAAGTCATTGTTGTTTTGACTCTTATATACATATGAGGGTCATCCTGAAAATTAGGATCGTATAAATCAATAAGAGAATGATTTGTATGACGTGTTGGTGTAGTTGTGTGTCCGTCCCGTGGTGGTGTTCGATACGTAACGAATATATGTAATAACTTGTTTATTTATTGTCCTTTCTGTTATATCTGTTGTCCTTTTTATTATTTTCATTGTTGTTACACAGTAGGCATTTTCTTATCTCATGTTGTGTTGATTGCTGCTACATGGTTATTATTTTATTGTTGTCTTGAATGTTATAGGTTTTATTGCTTTTTATATAGATTTTTTTTCACCAGCTCATACACATATATTCACTGACGCTTCTTTGTTTATTTAACATTATTTTTGTTACTTTTCGTGAGCTTTCCATAGTCAGATATTATTTCTTATTTTTATTCTGAATTTCTCATATTTTTATTTTTTACTTCCACCGATCGATTTTAATTTCATTATTTAAAATAGTATTTTATTTTTCAAATGCCATCGAAAAATCTATGCTTTTATAACACTGATGGACAAAAGAAGCCCTTTTTGGCTCTGCATCAGAGACGTAAAGCTATAGAGAATCGCCAACGACGGACAGCAATAGAAATTGTCAAACTGGCGGTAGATAATTCCCCACATTACCTACTTGAAGATTAGCAAAAAAACGCGGTGCTTTCGTTAAAGTTTCACAAAAAAGTTATTTACGTCTCTGTGTTACATGGAGTTCTTCTTTTTTTCTCACTAATTTGTGGTCGCTGATTTGAAACCTGCCCTCAAATTTCTTCCAGCAGCTGGTGTTTTTGAAATACGGGTAACATTTTTTATTATGAGTTCGTCAAGGATCGCAGTATATACAAGTTGTGTTGAGTCATAACGCCTATGGCTAGATAAAAGAAGACCTCATTTGAAGTACCAAAATAATGTGATATGGAGTGAACCATATGGACCATCACAACGACTGTTATTTCTGTGTGGTAAACAAATCAATCAATCAATACTTGGCGCGATTTACCTCCTAGGAGATTTAGGCCGAGCTTCTCTCCCAACTTGCGTCGTGATCGTTTTAATTTGCCCTACAAATTGGCATGACAGGACCCACATGTTTTCTGTCGATTCCGAAAATCATCCGATTTTTCATTTTGCGCGGGAGTTGGACCCAGGACCCTCGGTGTAGTAGACGGAGCACGCTACAGCCACATTACGGCGGCTGCTGCGTGGTAAACATAAGAGGAGTAAAACGCAGAAATTAATCTTAATGGATTTATCCCAACCTACTGATTTCTGTTCGACCAGCCTTAGTGCTAGACATCAAATATATTTTTAAATCGTTTCCAAAACTGGGTTCTGAAAGGGTGAAAGCTGGGATCTTCGATCGACCACATATTAGAAAACTAACATGTGATACCGAGTTCACTAGCCGCTTCAAAGCACCTGAATAATCGGCATGGGGCGAGTTCGTTTGGGTTGTAAAAAACTTTTTAGGTAGTTACCTAACCTAGTCACCTAACCTAGACCAACTGATGCTACATTTTCAACATCCGGATATAAACTGAGTATCAAGATGTGCAATCTTTATAGCCACCTGAACCGTTTTCCTGAAAATCTAGGCGATCTCAGTGAAGAGCAATATCAAAGACACTGGAACACGCTTATGTTAGCTGATACTGCTGAAGCATTCATAGTAGTGCTCTTGAATCAACTCATAAAAGAAAATAATAAAATTTCTTTATTTAAAAAAAAAAGTTCTTTAACAAGCATGCATAAAATTCTATGCATCAGCATCTTTGTCAACCAGTGTAGTTCTCGAATTTTTATTATTATTATTTCTTGTTTATTCAAGTGTTAGAGAGATGAGAACTCCCTTCTTCGTCATACTTCTTACATATAGGTGAAATATATTCAAATATTTTCACATTTCTTTAATTTTAATATTTATGCTCTAGCTTTCTGAAATATATTCTTTGTTGTTTGTAATTGACCACAACATTTTTTTTAAATATTTTTTTAATTATACTTCAAAAAATTTAATATAAATCTTACCCAGTTAGTGCAAGAATTTACAGTAAAGATCTAGTTCTTTGCTGGGTACTATTTTTAACATGTTAAAATAGCAAAAAATAAATTTTGTGCTGAAAATACCATATCAAAACTCTGCCATTGAAGCAAAAAGGCAGTAAACATTTTTTAGAACTTGTAAGCCCCCAGCGGGTAGGGGGCTTAGAATTTATCCGCGGCAGGTATGCCTATCGTAAGAGGCGACTAAAATACCCAACTGATTCAAGGAATTGTGTAGCGCAACCCTTTCAAGGGGTTGCCAGCGCAATTTATAGCTTCTCCAACCCAATTGGCAACCTAACCTACCCGTGGCGTATCCTGTATGGCTTATACTCTAATGGTGCATGTTACCGGAACCTAGCGGACCTATATTCGGCAAAGGACAATCAACATCGATAACAATCCCCAAAACCTTCCGAGAGTGCCTTTATCGCAACAACAACAACAACAACAGTAAAGTGTAAAAAATGAAATCAGAGAAAATGGAAAGTTTTGCTCTGAAAATTTAAGATTTTTGAATTAAACATCAAAAATTTAAAATCTGGTTTTATGAATTTAAAATGATTATTTGTTTGGGTAATGAGTTAATTCGAGTCGCATAAAGTTATTTGCATAAAAATTTCTAAAATGCAGGAAGGGAACTTTACATGCATTAGCTATGCATGTCAGGACTGCCCAGTAGCGATGTAAAAACGTTTTACTTTAAGTGAACGCTCCAGTAAAATTTGGACTTACAGTTTTTTAGGCTGTATAAAGGCAGAAATATAAAGAAAAAGGATTTAAAAAGTAAAAAATACCTGGAAAGCCATACGACTTGTTTAGTAGATCTCGAGGATCTGAGAATGACTGCATACAAGATTTTCCCTGGACACCCCCAGTGAGTTAGGGACAAAAACCCGTCTCACCTTTGGATGGCTGCGAGCGTGTAACTTGGTTGGCTATAACCTTATTTTCAGTTTCTCTCCGGATCGTATAAGAAGAGAATTAGCCCTTTCTTACAATATATGTATATATATATACAAGGAAAATTTTTCGGGTTTCGGTAACTTTGCTGATATCTGAATGAACTTATTGATAAGAAGACTGTACAAACCCTGCCTTTAGTCAAAACTGGAAATTAATTACGAGTTCAGTGCATTTTACTTTTCATACATATATTAAAAACTGACTGAGCTATTAAAATCGTAATGAGAAACATGTAAATTTGTAATAAAACGACTAAGAGAGGTCTACCTGGCCTATTGTTGTTTTAGTTTAGATTCATATATATATATTGGAAATATCTTCCGGCATTCCTTGTCAAAGGGGTAAAACTAAGAACTAAAACTAACTCAGAAGATCCGTTTAGCAGCCACGGTGTATAAAAACTTACCTGCGAATGCCAACACAGGACGACAAATAAGAACGATGTTCAGAGAACACATTAGAGACTACAACAAAAAAACATCGAACCTAACCATCATACCAGAGTCCAACTTAATAAAAATTAAATAAATTTAAGGCGCGATAACCTCCGGAGAGATTTTAGACCGATCTTCTCTTCCGATTTGCGTCGTGCTTCTTATAATTTTTCCTACAAATTGGCGTGACGGGACCTACTTGTTTTATGCCGACTCCGAACGGCATCTACAAGGTAGGTGAGTTATCACTGAGAGTTTTTCATCGCAGTAGTAAATTCGGAGTTCTTACCGAACACTGCCGAAGGCGACCCCGCTTAGACAAATTTTCTTCTAATTGAAAAAAACTTGTTTCTTAAATTTTGGTGTTGCGGTGCGTGAACCCAGTACCGCGGCGGCCGCCGAATCACATGGTCGAAAATAAATGCTCCCCGGCAAACATCAATAAAACAGTCAAGGCCCCTCACATGCAGGCAAAATGTCGACGTCTGACGTAATCGAAAACATGGAAATCTACAAAGAAAAAACATTCGAGGGTAGATTAATAAACGAACAGACAAACACTAATTCTGGCACAATAGTTGAACCTTTAAAACTTGTTTACAAAAAACAAAGTAATCACACAGGGACAACAAACAAACACGCGTCAACAAATAAACACAAAACAATAAATCAACCAAATCAACAAACACACAAAAATGGTCAAACAACTAAAACTACTGATTTCTACCTTCTAAAGGAGGCTCTACTAATGGAAGCGATGTGGAAGCATCATGATAGATGCCACACGGCAAAACTCACATTGCCGGAATGGAATGGGAAGAGATGGCGAGAGCTTCGCACCCTCCGTAAGAGGGATCTGTCCCTAGTTGTAGGTCTCCTCACTGGTCACGTTTGTATTGAGCCGCATGTGGAAAGGATTGGCGCTCCATTTAATGATTATTGTAGAAGATGCGGCAACGAAGAAGAGCCTGAAACTGTTAGGCATCTACTTCGTGAATGTCCAGCGCTCGGTAGAAGAAGGCAACGTTTTATGGGAAAGATGTTTCTCGTAGATCTAACTGATATAGCTTAGGTCAATACACGACGCTTAGTTAGCTTAAAAAACTCAACGAAGTGGTTTGAGAGTAGGAACAAATCCGTGTGGTTTCACAATAGGCCTACAAAGGCCTAGGTTTGCCTCTCCGATGCGGACGGCAGCCACTTAAACCTAACCTAACCTACCTTCCTCAGCTAACCACACAAGCTGATCAGTGAAAAACTACCCCCGTGTTTGAAGGGAACACACACACATATATCCATACACAAGCATATACATATATATAAGAAAAACGACAACAACAGATCAGAACGAAAATCGACACTGATGATAGCGCTACGGCGAAACCAGTTTGTCTCCAAACCAAATTTAACAAGGGATGGCATAAAATCCTTCCAATATATATCAATTAGTATTGTCACGGATATTAGCATCACTAAATTATCCCATCACTAATGCGATGCTAAGGCCATGCCAAGCAGTATTTACGTTAATAATCAAATCAAGTATACACATATATAAGGCAGCCCAGAGAGATGTCACACACAGATGCATTTACTTATATGCCTATGTGCGCGCGAGAGACTGCAAACTACAAACATTCACATCAATAATTCAATCTTTATGTATCTACATAAACGAATAAATAATTGCGTCTACACATATGTACGTATACGAGCAGCGGAGCGGCAATGCACAAACACATGCATATATCTTATCTGAGTTGTCACAAGAGTGAGCAATAATTTGTGCACGTAGTTGTGGCTGGCGATTTTGTAGCCGAAACAACTAGTAAGTTCTGGAAATCGAAGAGCCTAGAAGTATGCAGCGTAAACTATAAAAGCGGCGCCAGCGAGTAAGAAGTAATTCAGTTTGATTTGAGTTGTCAAGCAGTTGCGATTAAGACGATATCTAGCGAGCAATAGCAGTATTATTTTGAATAGTAGAGTTTCATTGAGCTATCAATCAGTGTGGTTATTAAGCAAGCTATTCGTTGCACAGTTGAGTGTATTGTGAAGTACTTTAATAAAGGCCATTTTGCATTATTACAAATTGGAGTTATTTATTCAACAGTTTAGTGATTCGAACTTAGCAGAGGATTGCAAATAAGAGGATTAGCAAGTAAATTCGTTACAGTATCATCCTTTGCAGGTTAATATAACCGTAACTTTTGTAGTTACCAACCGATTTAAAACCTTTTGCCAGTTTTGAATAGACACTTTATTCTTAAAAATGGCATACACACTTTTTAGGATATGTGTGAATATTGGGTGCATTCACGCAACAAACCAATCCTTTTATTAGGTCTATTTTCAACAAATGTACATGCCGACCGTTTTTGAACTCGCAGTATAATTACTTCACTTAGTAGTTATAACGTTTCCAATTCAATTGACTTTTCCACTGGCTGAATATTTTATCAACTTATATTCATGTTACCGTTTTCCATCCAATTTCCCAACCATCAATAGGTCTTAGTAAACAATTTATATTGAAATTAAAAATCTTAATTACCAACTTGTTTCAGCATTCAAATTCTATAGGAAATCGAACAGTAACACTTCACGGGCGTTATTTCGTTATTCACTGCTTCATTTGCCTTGTTTGATGCTGCTCCTATTGATGAATAAAAAGCGATGGCTAACAACAGAGAAGAAATCAAGTGCTGTTGACATACATGCAAAGGAAAGTGTAAGAGTATATCCGTTGTGTGGACAATCTGTTGAACACGAAAATATTATTTAGATTAACTTTACTATAAATGCATTACATTATATTTATGTATATCAAAATCTTATTTGAATATTAAAAATGTACTTTTAGTAAATGAACAGGGGAAAAATCAATTTTTTTTTATATATAATTAATGGAAAAAGTTTTTTGTAAATTCGAACAAGCGCGCCATCTTTGGGTGGTTAGGTTAGGTTGAACTGGCCGGTCCATGAGGACCTCACATAGACTGATTGAGTCCGTAGTGTTACCAGAAGTTTGTCTTAATGACCAAACTGAAAAACCCTATCAAAAACCAAGACCTATGTTATAAAATAACTCCGCCCTCTTGGCAAATACTAGAAGCTTCCTAGGACTTAAGCCACTTGCTGCTTCTAGATCTGACAGCTGTATCACTCCTAATAGATGGAGTCTTAGTCTGGCAAGTGCAGGGCACTAGCACAGAACGTGCTCGATCGTTTCCTCCTCCAACCCGCACTTCCTACATCTGCTATCACTGACCAAGCCTAATTTAAAGGCATGTGACGCCAGAAGGCAGTTTTCAGTCAGAAGACCCGTCATGAGTCTACAGTCCTCTCTTTTTAATGATAGAAGCAACTGTGTTAGTCTAAGGTTGTAAGACCTACACATAATCTTGGACACTTTACAGCCCCACGCTTGAATCCACGCCTTTCCCGCTTGGTCGATCATGTGCACCTCTCGCCTTCGCTTAATCTCGCCCAATCTAATTGGGACGTCTACGGAGCAAGCTTCAAGGGATGCGCCCTTTTTAGTTAGTTCGTCCGCTTTTTCATTCCCATCTATTCCCATATGCCCTGGGACACAATATAGATGTATGCTTCTCCCTGTCCCGATTCTCTCCAGAGACTGCTTAAACTCTGACACGCATTTAGATGCTGTGCTACACTCAAAAAAAAAAGTATCACTATCCTATTAATACACGATGTGCAAAATTGAAACTATAAACGGTATCATTTTCGTGGTATCAATGCAACGATAAATATTATAAAAAGTATAATTAAAAGTATCAATTTTGTATCTTGACTATTGGTTTGCCCATGGAGAATATTTGTTTCGCCCTTAAAATGTATCAAAATGATAACTGTATAAATTTCCTAGTTTCATTATAACATAATACTAGATTGATTATAAAACGCATTACAATTGTATGTAGTCTATTAACTTGACAAATACAAGTATCAAACTAATATTTCGAAAATGTCAATAACATAAGATCATTGATGACGAAAAAAAGATAAGCAAAAATTGCACATTGATGCCTAGATGGCATCGACTTGATGATAACTTTTTTTTGAGTGTATGCGAGATTATTGCCTTAATTTTTGCTTGACTGTCAATATAAAAGTTAACACGGTTGCAGCTTAAGCTATTCTCTTCCAGGGTTTCTACTGCTTTGGTTACGGCTAATATTTCCGCTTGGAAAACGCTACAGTAATCGGGCAGCCTGTAGGATCTGCTTATTTCCGGATCAGCGCAGTATACCGCAGACCCTAATCCTACCACTACTTTGGAACAATCGGTGTACACATGTATCGCCTCGTCCGCCATTTGCGCACCCTTGCGCCAACCGTCCACCTCTATTGTGGCCTTAAGATCTCCCTCAAAGCGCAGATAGGGAATCAGGTAGTCTGTTCGTCTTGTGATTGATGACGCTATACTACTATGGCCATATGGTCGGCGCTCAAGCTGCCCCGAAGCACCGAGCCTGGTTGCGGTCGTTAATGCCTTGTTCTTTGCTACCAAGTCTACAGGTGGAATGTGCAGAATGGCATACAGTGCAGCCGTCGCGGTTATTTTCAGGGCTCCCGTAATGCTAAGCATCGATAGTCTGCATACCCCCTCTAATTTTTTGAGGCATGTTGTTTTTTGTGTGGCTTTCCACCAAACAAGAACTCCATAGTACAGAATAGGCTTACAATCGCTGTAAAAACCCAATGAAAAAGAGAGGGCGATAGGCCCCACGTACACCCCAGCATTCTTTTACATGCATAGAGTGCCGTTGAGGCCTTCTTGACCCTCTCCTCCACGTTGAGCTTCCATGACAGCTTACTGTCTAGGATGATTCCTAGATATTTTGTGCAAGGTTTCTCCTGTAAGGTCACCCCTCCTAACTTAGGCCTGGTCCAATTTGGGACCTTGTACCTCTTTGTAAACAGGACCATATCCGTCTTCTCCGCATTGACTTTCAACCCGACATTACATGCCCAGGTATGAATATCCCGAAGCGCCCGATCCATCAAAGAACTAATCGTTGGAAGGCACTTTCCACTTATGACAATTGCAACGTCATCTGCGTAAGCCGTAAGTTTTACGGGTCCCTCATCGAATCGCCTGAGCAGTTGGTTGATGACCAGCGTCCACAGCAGAAGTGATAGCACCCCTCCCTGCGGCGTGCCCCTGTCCACTGATTTCGTGGCCTCGTACAATCCCCATTGTGATGTAATCTTCCTGCAATTTAACATGCAGCCGATCCATCTGATTAAGGCGGGATGTACTTTAATGTAATTAACACCATCCATAATCGCCCATTTAGAAACATTACTGAAAGTCCCGGCAATGTCCAAGAAGACTCATAGAGCATATTCCAGGGATTTCTCTATGCCTATTACCACCCTATGCAATGCGGTGTCTACGGACTTGCCTTTGGTGTACGCATGTTATGTTGTGGAGAGCAGCGTTTCATCCACGTTGGACTTTATGTACACATCTATTAGCCTCTCAAAGGTTTTGAGCAGAAATGATGTTAAGCTAGTGGGTCTATAGTCTTTGGGTTACACGTGACCGATCTTCCCCGCCTTTGGTAGAAAAGCTACACGAGCAGTTCTCCAAGAGTGCGGTACATGATTCTGTCTTATGCACCCATCGAATATTATTTTAAGCCATTCCAAGACCGCCCTACTTGAGACTTGTAGCATGGCCGGGAATATACCATCTGGGCCCGGCGATTTAAACTTAGAAAACGTCTTCACTGCCCACTCAATCTTGGTATCGATCACCAAGCCCGGCACTACTACCTCCGTGATCGAAGCGTGAGTGATGTCTGCTGGCTCTTGTAAACCGTCTCCCGATGGGAAATGTGTATCGAGAAGCACCTCAAGGGATTCCTCACTATTACGTGACCATTCCCCGTTCTCTTTCTTTATTAGTCCCTGGACTACCTTTCCCTTTGTTAGGACTTTTTTCAACCGTGCTGTTTCGCTGAAGCACTCTATGTCCGTACAGAAATTTTTCCATGAGTTTCTCTTCGCCCTGGTAATTTCACGCTTGTAGATCCTCAGTAGATCCCTGTACTCGTCCCTACACGCTTCGCTTTCCGCGGTCTTTGCGAGCTTAAACATTTTTTTTACCTGTCTTCTCAGAAGACTCAGCTCATTGCTCCACCATGGCGGATTTGCTTTTCCTCTGAATCTTCTTAGAGGGCTAGCTTTGTTATACGCAGTCATAAGCGTCCTCGTTAGGAATTCATTAGCAACCTCTTTGGGTTGTCCCAGTTTTGTTTCTACATGTTTCTGGAATTTAGTCCAGTTCGTTGACCTAGGGTTTCTAAAGGTTTCTCCCTTCTCTACCCTCTTTAGGAGGATGCTGAAGCTGATATACGCATGGTCGGAGAAGGATGGTCTATCAAGAACCATCCAATCATACCTTGATATATCACGCTCAGAGCTCAATGTAATATCCATGATACTAGATGTTGGACCAATGTATGTAGGGACATTTCCCCTGTTGGCTATCTGCAAATTGGTTTGCAGGATGTAACAAAATAGAGATTCGCCTCTCTTGTTCGTATCTGCTTCTCCCCACGCATTGTGGTGCGCATTTGCATCTGCGCCTATGACCAACCGCTCTTTGCGAGCTTCCTCCTGTACTAGCCTTTTGCACTCCATCGGGTGAACCTCCGCAGCATGGGCCATGTAGCAGGACGGCAGGATAAATGCCTGCTTATTCTTTTGCTCAACGGCCACCGCTACGAGATCCTCAGTGGTGTAATTAGGCAGCATATATGAATGCAGCTGTTTCCTTTCCATTACTACAGCTCGCACCCGTCCTTCCGTTTGCGCGTAGTAAACGCCAAACCCGCGCGCGCTAAGTCCAGAAACCTTTCCTCCCGATGAGAGCCACGGCTCCTGGATCAGCGCCACGTCAAACGAACCCTCCTCAAGGGTTAGGAGGAGTTCGCTCGACACCACTTTACTGTGTTGGAGGTTTATCTGTAGGACTCGCAGCACCATTGGGCTGTTTGTCCCCCTCCAGCACCTTCGTCTTGACGTCGTCGTCCTCCCCTTGCCCTTTTGGTTTAGAGTATTCGAGGCCCCCTTCAGCCTCTCGTGACTGTTGTGCCACGTGTTAGGGTTTTTATCCTCGGGACTTCTTTTCCTGAGTCGCATGTAAATTTTGCGAGTGCCAAAGGACATTTTGCCAAGCTGCGTGTCAAAATATCCTCCGCCTGCTGGTTTATTTGGAAGATGTAGAACTGACCATCCTCGGTAGGCCGAGACACAGTAAGTACCTTCCAATCCTGTGTCGGTATGTTCGGATTCTGATTCTGCAGAAGTCGCAGTATATCCTCCGACTACATCACGCATGGTATCCATACCTTAACTTTTGGTACCGTGGGGATTTGCGCTTTATCCACCACCTCAAACCGTGCATTCGTGCCTTGCCTTTGGAGTTTTTGACCCACTTCCTCCAGCGACCTCAAGCTCGCGATGTTGTCGCACGCTATCATCTTCACACCATTATACCATCCCCCCGAATCAAAGGTTAGAAGGGGCTTACTTGGCTGTTCCCGCATCATCTTAAGCATTAAGCTAATAAGCTCCCTTTCCACAGATCTCCACCTTTCAGTAGTAATTTGTCCGAAAGGACTGCTACGATCAACCAGCGCCACAGTCAGTGACTGCTTTGCCACATCACTCATCTTTTCAGGAAAAGCCGGAGTCTTAGTGTTATTTCCCATTGACACCTCCTAGAAAGCCGGAGTCTTAGCGTTAACTCCCTTCAGCATCTCCGAGAAAGCCGGAGTCTTAGCGTTATCTCCCTTTGGCTTATCTCCTACTTCCGTAGTTGGAACTTCCCTCTGTTTAGCACCTTTCGAGGTACTTGCTACCTCGCTATTGGGGCCCATCTGTCTTACAGCTTTGGGCCTACCTGTCTTGTCTATGCGACTGCCCTGTCTCGCGGCTCTAGGACTGGGTCCTTTCTGCCTCTTGAAATTAGGCTTTTCGCCTTCCGCCGAACGTTGCCTCTTCATTCTGCCATTGGAGGCTTCTTCCTCCTCGTATCGGTTGCAGAACCGAGGGTTTCTCGCAACAAACCTTTTGAACTGCCTTCGACCTACTTCTACCGCTTCATGGGCCCATTCCAAGCGCTCGATCTCCACTTCTGTTGGATCGACCACTGCTCCCAAGCGTTGTACAATTCTTAGTGCTGCACGGTACTGCGAGAGAGCTCTTGTACTTCCTCTGCTCCGGACCCTTCTCCACTCTTCTACACCGTTTTCATTTGTGTGCCTCTCCAACACGGAGTTCATTGAATCAGCACTACTCTCGCTCCCCGAGTCCGACGCATCACTTAATTCGTATTTTTCGTCCTTGGATTGTTACTCAGTCCTCCTCTTTACATCGTCCTTATTACAATCAGGTAATGAGTCGTTCATCTTGGTCGTACGACCACCTGCCCGACAAGTTGGGCTCAGCGGTCCAGTATTATATACGGGGAAAGAATCGTCCGCCACAGCAGCGCCCCTTACTGTGGTAAGTTCATAAATACTCCCCGAGGTGGTCCGGTATCGGGAAGGCTCGGTTCGAATACAGCCGAATTTATCCCCTGGCTGCAAATCGTCCAATAGGCACGGTCCGCATAACACCCTGGATTAGGGGGTTGGCAGTTCTTGGTCACCGACATCCCGCCACCCTCGTATGAGGCGAAACGGCGTAGATGTCAGTCCTAAACAGCTCCGCCTCATAGTCGGCCGCTATGGAGTTCGGCTAAGCCCTCACACCAACGACAAGGTGCCTTCCCTAGTGAGGGCCATCTTTGGGAACAATTATCTAAGTGTTCTAATGCGAATTGCAAAGACCTAAACCTTTATGTATCCCCGCTAAATTCGAAAGCACAAATGTTTCAGCTACATACAAATATGGTTTCCCATTGTTGCCACTTACTTATAATAGGCTCTACCAAAATCCTAAAAAATTGTTCCAAAATAATTTGTAGCGTACCAAAAAATACTTAAAAAGAATGAATTTTTGACCGGCCCATTTTTTTGTGGTAAATTTCACTTACACGTAAATACATAAGTCTTTATTTAACAGATTCCTTGTTTTTTTTTAATTTTAGTTGTTTTCAAAAGAACATGAAATCACAAATACTGAGTTAACTTTTGTTGAAACTAACTAATGTATTTATAACAATTAATGGCGAATTTCCCCGAAAATGTTTTTGCATTTGCAGATTTAATCCTCATTTTATATGTACTTTATCTTATACTGAAAAAAAAAGTTACAAAAATATAACATTAAATTTTTATATTGCCTTTTATGCTAATTTATTTTATTTCTTATTTTATTGGACCGGCCAGTTCAACCTAACCTAATTCTTCTGCTGAGCAGTTTTCGTAGTTTTCTCAGTTTGTTTGACGACTCACAATCCTAGGAACTTCAATCTTCTCTCCGATAGATTCAGCTATTTCTTTAGCATCAAGAAACATTTCTTCGAACTTTGATTAAGCCTTTTTCCTAATTTCTTTCAAAAAAATGCCAGATCATCAACCGTTGAAACTGCTGCAGAAAGATCAACACTTTTCCCTTGAAGGTAAGAGGTTAATGGATGAGCCAAAGAAAAAATTTCGTTAATAACAACCATTGCCGCAATGAATCCTCCAGTCCTAAAAGTGTGTAGATAACTGAAAGCATTTCTAGAACTTTCAGAAGCAAACATTTCTTAGAAGCAGATCATAGCATCTAGTCTTTCCGTCCATCTCGTTTCACACAATCGCTTCAAACGTTCTTTCTTTGTTGGACAATTCAAAGTTTCGACGGCATCCTTGGAAATAGCTTCGCGTTTTGCTGAAGGTCTGAAGAAAGAAACTATCTGCTTTATGGACCCAAGACAATTTCTTATGAGAGAAATGGAGCACGCTTCACCAACCGCCAAATTCAAGGAATGGCTTGTGCAATGTACATAAATTGCAGACGGATACTTCTCCATCACTGCAGCAGCACAACCCTTCAACTCTCCACTCTTTGCAGCTGCAACGTCGTATCCTTGAGAAACCAAAAACTCCAAGTTGATCTTCAGCTTCTTTGAAATGTTTATCAATGACGAAGCAAGTAGAATTTCTTCTCTCAAGATTATACCATCTGCAGTTTTTTTTAATTAAAATACGAGTATCAACGTTCCCCGAAAGGTTTTATTTTTCTCTTTTTGTATGCTTGAATTCGGGTTATAATACTTCACTCCATTTTTTGCTGTGTAGTTTTGAATTTTTCTGCATTACATTGTTGTATCATATTTCAGTCTATAAAAATTTGTGTTCGTTTTTTAAGTTTACAACGTTGTTGTAAAGTCTACTTAGTCGAATTTCTTGCCTCCCATATTATATATAACAATAAGAACTGTGCATGCGCGCATCGCTTCTCTGCGTCGTGAAAAAACGAGAAATTTTGAATGTCATATTTTAATAAATTATTAATTTTATCAATTTTAATTTTATCATATGATATTGGTCACAATAGTCAAGGAAGAAACATTTTAGAAATTGAAATGTATATAATCTCAAATCACTTTTTTACGCTACTAATATTTTAGCTTATCAGCTAAGTTAACTAGTTCGCTAATGTCACTAGAGTTTGTGCTGGCAAGAACTAAACTCATATTTTTCAGACGGTAAAACCAGAGACCGCTAAAACTGTGAAAGTTTATGATCTCTCATCTTTGAATCTGATAAAATTCGATCTAATTTAGTATTATCACTTAAGGAATGCCGTTCAATCAAAACCTGCTTTAACGCAAAGAATTTATTATTTTCAGGAGGTTGAACTGGCCAGTCAATAAGACCTCACATAGACTGAATGTGTAATTTCATTTAATTTATTCAAGGTTTTACAATTAGTACAATAAGATATCGGAGTCTTAATGCACAACAAAGTACTACTACATCTGAAATTATAATATGTATAATAATGTAAGGATATATTTAAATAGATTACTATAGATAATTTTAGGAAAAAATACAAAATAGCTAAGGTAAAAGAAGATAAAAATCTCAGCAGGAATATGTATAACATCCAAAATCATCATAACGTCCTGCGGAAGTGCAGTAATTTTCTATTGAACTGCATTTCAGCGTGGATGAACCACGCTTCGGGGCATTTAGTCCAAAACTGGGGCAACTTCACTGAAGTAGCAAAAAGTCATTGTTTTTTTGACTCTTATATACATATGAGGGTCATCCTGAAAATTAGGATCGTATAAATCAATAAGAGAATGATTTGTAAGACGTGTTGGTGTAGTTGTGTGTCCGTCCCGTGGGGTGTTCGATACGTAAAAAATATATGTAATAACTTGTTTATTTATTGTCCTTTCTGTTATATCTGTTGTCCTTTTTATTATTTTCATTGTTGTTACACAGTAGGCATTTTCTTATCTCATGTTGTGTTGATTGCTGCTACATGGTTATTATTTTATTGTTGTCTTGAATGTTGCAGGTTTTATTGCTTTTTATATAGATTTTTTTTCACCAGCTCATACACATATATTCACTGAGTCTTCTTTGTTTATTTAAAATTATTTTTATTACTTTTCGTGAGCTTTCCATAGTCAGATATTATTTCTTATTTTTATTCTGAATTTCTCATATTTTTATTTTTTACTTCCACCGATCGATTTTATTTTCATTATTTTATTTTTCAAATGCCATCGAAAAATCTATGCTTTTATAACACTGATGGACAAAAGAAGCCCTTTTTGGCTCTGCATCAGAGACGTAAAGCTATAGAGAATCGCCAACGACGGACAGCAATAGAAATTGTCAAACTGGCGGTAGATAATTCCCCACATTACCTACTTGAAGATTAGCAAAAAAACGCGGTGCTTTCGTTAAAGTTTCACAAAAAATTTATTTACGTCTCTGTGTTACATGGTGTTCTTCTTTTTTTCTCACTAATTTCTGGTCGCTGATTTGAAACCTCCCTTCAAATTTCTTCCAGCAGCTGGTGTTTTTGAAATACGGGTAACATTTTTTATTATGAGTTCGTCAAGGATCGCAGTATACACAAGTTGTGTTGAGTCATAACGCCTATGGCTAGATAAAAGAAGACCTCATTTGAAGTACCAAAATAATGTGATATGGAGTGAACCATATGGACCATCACAACGACTGTTATTTCTGTGTGGTAAACAAATCAATCAATCAATACTTGGCGCGATTTACCTCCTAGGAGATTTAGGCCGAGCTTCTTTCCCAACTTGCGTCGTGATCGTTTTAATTTGCCCTACAAATTGGCATGACAGGACCCACATGTTTTCTGTCGATTCCGAAAGGCATCCGATTTTTCATTTTGCGCGGGAGTTGGACCCAGGACCCTCGGTGTGGTAGGCGGAGCACGCTACAGCCACATTACGGCGGCTGCTGCGTGGTAAACATAAGAGGAGTAAAACGCAGAAATTAATCTTAATGGATTTATCCCAACCTACTGATTTCTGTTCGACCAGCCTTAGTGCTAGACATCAAATATATTTTTAAATCGTTTCCAAAACTGGGTTCTGAAAGGGTGAAAGCTGGGATCTTCGATCGACCACATATTAGAAAACTAACATGTGATACCGAGTTCACTAGCCGCTTCAAAGCACCTGAAAAATCGGCATGGGGCGAGTTCGTTTGGGTTGTAAAAAACTTTTTAGGTAGTTACCTAACTCTCTGAATACATAGACCAACTGATGCTACATTTTCAACATCCGAGTATCAAGATGTGCATTCTCTATAGCCACCTGAACCGTTTTCCTGAAAATCTAGGCGATCTCAGTGAAGAGCAATATCAAAGACACTGGAACGCGCTTATGTTAGCTGATACTGCTGAAGCATTCATAGTAGTGCTCCTGAATCAACTCATAAAAGAAAATAATAAAATTTCTTTATTTAAAAAAAAAGTTCTTTAACAAGCATGCATAAAATTCTATGCATCAGCATCTTTGTCAACCAGTGTAGTTCTCGAATTTTTATTATTATTATTTCTTGTTTATTCAAGTGTTAGAGAGATGAGAACTCCCTTCTTCGTCATACTTCTTACATATAGGTGAAATATATTCAAATATTTTCACATTTCTTTAATTTTGATATTTATGCTCTAGCTTTCTGAAATATATTCTTTATTGTTTGTAATTGACCACAACATTTTTTTTTAAATATTTTTTTAATTATAGTTCAAAAAATTTAATATAAATCTTACCCAGTTAGTGCAAGAATTTGCAGTAAAGATCTAGTTCTTTGCTGGGTACTATTTTTAACATGTTAAAATAGCAAAAAATAAATTTTGTGCTGAAAATACCATATCAAAACTCTGCAATTGAAGCAAAAAGGCAGTAAACATTTTTTAGAACTTGTAAGCCCCCAGCGGGTAGGGGGCTTAGAACTTATCCGCGGCAGGTATGCCTATCGTAAGAGGTGACTAAAATACCCAACTGATTCAAGGAATTGTGTAGCGCAACCCTTTCAAGGGGTTGCCAGCGCAATTTATAGCTTCTCCAACCCAATTGGCAACCTAACCTACCCGTGGCGTATCCTGTATGACTTATACTCTAATGGTGCATGTTACCGAAACCTTCGGAGAGTGCCTTTATCGCAACAACAACAACAACAGTAAAGTGTAAAAAATGAAATCAGAGAAAATGGAAAGTTTTGCTCTGAAAATTTAAGATTTTTGAATTAAACATCAAAAATTTAAAATCTGGTTTTATGAATTTAATATGATTATTTGTTTGGGTAATGAGTTAATTCGAGTCGCATAAAGTTATTTGCATAAAAATTTCTAAAATGCAGGAAGGGAACTTTACATGCATTAGCTATGCATGTCAGGACTGCCCAGTAGCGATGTAAAAACGTTTTACTTTAAATGAACGCTCCAGTAAAATTTGGACTTACAGTTTTTTAGGCTGTATAAAGGCAGAAATATAAAGAAAAAGGATTTAAAAAGTAAAAAATACCTGGAAATCCATACGACTTGTTTAGTAGATCTCGAGGATCTGAGAATGACTGCATACAAGATTTTCCCTGGACACCCCCAGTGAGTTAGGGACAAAAACCCGTCTCACCTTTGGATGGCTGCGAGCGTGTAACTTGGTTGGCTATAACCTTATTTTCAGTTTCTCTCCGGATCGTATAAGAAGAGAATTAGCCCTTTCTTACAATATATGTATATATATATACAAGGAAAATTTTTCGGGTTTCGGTAACTTTGCTGCTATCTGAATGAACTTATTGATAAGAAGACTCTACAAACCCTGCCTTTAGTCAAAACTGGAAATTAATTACGAGTTCAGTGCATTTTACTTTTCATACATATATTAAAAACTGACTGAGCTATTAAAATCGTAATGAAAAACATGTAAATTTGTAATAAAACGACTAAGAGAGGTCTACCTGGCCTATTGTTGTTTTAGTTTAGATTCATATATATATTGGAAATATCTTCCGGCATTCCTTGTCAAAGGGGTAAAACTAAGAACTAAAACTAACTCAGACGATCCGTTTAGCAGCCACGGTGTATAAAAACTTACCTGCGAATGCCAACACAGGACGACAAATAAGAACGATGTTCAGAGAACACATTAGAGACTACAACAAAAAAACATCGAACCTAACCATCATACCAGAGTCCAACTTAATAAAACCTAAATAAATTTAAGGCGCGATAACCTCCGGAGAGATTTTAGGCCGATCTTCTCTTCCGATTTGCGTCGTGCTTCTTATAATTTTTCCTACAAATTGGCGTGACGGGACCTACTTGTTTTATGCCGACTCCGAACGGCATCTACATGGTAGGTGAGTTATCATTGAGAGTTTTTCATCGCAGTAGTAAATTCGGAGTTCTTACCGAACACTGCCGAAGGCGACCCCGCTTAGACAAATTTTCTTCTAATTGAAAAAAACTTGTTTCTTAAATTTTGGTGTTGCGGTGCGTGAACCCAGTACCGCGGCGGCCGCCGAATCACATGGTCGAAAATAAATGCTCCCCGGCAAACATCAATAAAACAGTCAAGGCCCCTCACATGCAGGCAAAATGTCGACGTCTGACGTAATCGAAAACATGGAAATCTACAAAGAAAAAACATTCGAGGGTAGATTAATAAACGAACAGACAAACACTAATTCTGGCACAATAGTTGAACCTTTAAAATTTGTTTACAAAAAACAAAGTAATCACACAGGGACAACAAACAAACACGCGTCAACAAATAAACACAAAACAATAAATCAACCAAATCAACAAACACACAAAAATGGCCAAACAACTAAAACTACTTTTTTGGTAATTTTTATAGCCTTATGCGTTTACGTTATGTTAATAATAATGAGCTTAAAGGCCGTGGTTAAATAAAACAATGTTTAAAATTTCATTGGTTTTTTTAATTTGTCAATATTTCGGCTTCAGTCTGAAGCCATCTTCAGGACCGTAAGTAAACATAAATGTATAAAAAGGGGGCATTCATTTCAGATACATGGTCATTAAAATTTACGTTATGCAACTAGGTATACATATAAACGAGACACAACTTACACTTGTGGTTATTCTTTATCGACTGATCATATGTTCGGAAAACAAAAGTAAAATAAACCTCAAAAATGTATACAATTTTAAAGTACAGTAAGTGTAAACTAAAATATGCACAAACAAATATATAGGGATACAAACAATAGATCAACGAATATGTCGTCATCCAACATTATGATTTGTTGATCCCAAGTATGCTGCTAGCGGAATAATTTCTGTACGCTGCTTTCTTTCATGTGCGCCGTGAGACTTGCATTTTGTGTTGTTGCTTAAGCAATAAATTGCGATATGCATATGCGCATTGGTCTGTGTCACTTTTAAAATTAATTCTCTTATCATTAGGCGTGTTCATAATGTGGAACATTTCCATGGTGAAGCGCTTATTATATTGTTTCTCTATGTCCAATATAGTAACATTCTGGAAATCGGGATAGTGGCCCGTATCCTTACAGTGGGCCGTTAAGGCCGTTTTATTTTCCAAAGCGTTGTTTCTAAGTTTAATATTGGACTTATGGCCGGAAATCCTTGTCTTTAATTTTAATTTTGTTGTCCCCACATATACCTTCTCGCATAAGTGAGACCCGTCACCGTTGCATGGGATTCTGTATATTAGGTTGGATTTCTCATCCTTTGGAATTCTGTCCTTTGTATTACTGTAAATTTGTTTCAATGTATTGTTGTATGTTAACGCTATTTTGACCTTTTCTTTGTCATATAAATCCGATCTCTTGATCCTCTCTGCTATTCTTGGGACATAGGTTATCGCTTTGTATATTTTGTTATTTGCTTCTTCAGGTTTACGTTCATTACGTGCTCTGGTATAGAAATTTCGGACCAGTTTATTGACCAAGCTACTTGGAAACTCATTATCTTCTAGAGTTTTTTTGATGATCGTGATATTCTTCTTGTGGTACATTCTGTCGCTTATTGTAAGTACCCGTCTTATGAAGCTTTTGGCGGTATTTATTATTGTACTTTTTTCGTGTTTTGAATAGTAGTTAATTAGTCTTCCCGAAGCTGTGGGTTTTCTGTACCAGTCAATATATAATTTGTTGTTCCTCCTATTGATTAACGTGTCCAAGTACGGTAGTTGACCATCTTTCTCAACCTCTATTGTAAATTTAATGTTTCTGCTGTAGCTGTTGAGTTCAGTGAGAATGTTTCCAATTTGTTCAGTTTTTACAATGGCAAATAAGTCATCTACATACTTTGTAAGTAGGCGTGGTTTGCTAGTAGTTTCATTTTCGAATCTTGTTAGCAGCTCCTCCATGACAATGTCAGCTATGACTGGGGAGGCTGGTGAGCCCATGGGCATTCCTGTACGTTGTTCGTATATTTTTTCATTGTACTTAAAATATCGATTCTCTTTTATGCAAAATTTCACCATTGTGATAAATAGTTCCCTTGTTAAGGATGTATATTCTTTTATGTTTTCCCACTTTGCGGATATGATTTCAATGGCTAAATCAACCGGAATGCTTGGGAACAAGGAGACTACGTCCAAGGAAACAAGGCTTTCATTATCATAAATATATGTGCCATTGGCCTTACTTTTAAATTCTGTTGAGTCATCGACATTATATTTAGAAGAACAAGTGATATTTTTGAGTATTCTCACGACATATTTACAGAGGTTGTATGACGGGGAGTCGATAGATGAACAAATAGGTCGGAGTGGTATACCTTCTTTATGAATTTTTGGTAATCCATAGATTCTGGGAGTAATAGCATTTTTACACAGTAGCTTGTTCTTTTCTTGGATATCTATGGCACCGCTGTTGAACATCCTTTGAACAATCTCATTGTTTTTGTCTTGTAGCTTGTTCGTCGGATCGCGTTTTAAAACTCTGTAGGTAGAGATGTCGTTCACCAGTGTCTGAATCTTTGTATCGTATTCGTTTTTGTCTATCACCACTGTAGCGTTGCCCTTGTCGGCATTGAGTACAAGTAATTGTTTGTTGTGTTTGAGGAACCGTTTTGTCTCTTCCAGTATTTTGCGTGTGAATTTGTCTCGTGTGGAAATCGTATTGTTTTTTAGATGGTCGTGTATCAGTGTCGTGAAGTTGTTTCTTGCCACTTCTTGTGATTCCTTATCTTTCGCCGTTTGTATAATGTTTTCCCCGTCTGCTATAAACTTAAATAGAGGAAATTTCTTGTTTTCGGTCGAGAGGGCATATTTCGGGCCCAGCGATAACAGCCATTGTATATCATGTGGTATTTCAGTTTGTGTGGTATTTCGGAACCATTGTGGTACCACCCTAATATTGAGTTTTTCCTTCTCTTGTTGTCTTAGTTTTTCGTACTTTTTTGTTTGTCTCTGTTTAATCTTGCTTGTGAGGTTGTCCAACAGTATATTTTCACTTTCGTAGAATTTGGTTGAATGGTGAGAATTAAGAGTGTGATCGATTTCTGTTCTCAGTCTATTTGCCTTCCTTCTGTTTTGTCTTAGGAGGTCATGTTTGATACATATTATTATATTTAAAAGCTTCGCCTGCACTTGATTAATGAATGTGACAACTTTGTTTGTGTACTTACGTGGAATTCTGCAATTATTGGTGTTGTTTTTTATGATGTACATAATATCTTTTGTTGCATCTCTTAAAAAATTTGGTGTTATTCCACTTCGCTTGCATCTCTCCAAGAATTTCGTCGACTCTGATATTTTAATAATTTGTTGTGTTTTTTGCTGGTATCGTTTGATGTCCCTGTTGATCCGTGTATTATATTTGTGTTTGATGGTTTGGTACACCTTAAGGGTGTCTCCGTTCTTTTGGTGTGCTCTCCGTTTGAACATTTTTGGGAATTTTTATAGCCTTATGCGTTTACGTTATGTTAATAATAATGAGCTTAAAGGCCGTGGTTAAATAAAACACAATGTTTAAAATTTCATTGGTTTTTTTAATTTGTCAATATTTCGGCTTCAGTCTGAAGCCATCTTCAGGACCGTAAGTAAACATAAATGTATAAAAAGGGGGCATTCATTTCAGATACATGGTCATTAAAATTTACGTTATGCAACTAGGTATACATATAAACGAGACACAACTTACACTTGTGGTTATTCTTTATCAAATGATCATATGTTCGGAAAACAAAAGTAAAATAAACCTCAAAAATGTATACAATTTTAAAGTACAGTAAGTGTAAACTAAAATATGCACAAACAAATATATAGGGATACAAACAATAGATCAACGAATATGTCGTCATCCAACATTATGATTTGTTGATCCCAAGTATGCTGCTAGCGGAATAATTTCTGTACGCTGCTTTCTTTCATGTGCGCCGTGAGACTTGCATTTTGTGTTGTTGCTTAAGCAATAAATTGCGATATGCATATGCGCATTGGTCTGTGTCACTTTTAAAATTAATTCTCTTATCATTAGGCGTGTTCATAATGTGGAGCATTTCCATGGTGAAGCGCTTATTATATTGTTTCTCTATGTCCAATATAGTAACATTCTGGAAATCGGGATAGTGGCCCGTATCCTTACAGTGGGCCGTTAAGGCCGTTTTATTTTCCGAAGCGTTGTTTCTAAGTTTAATATTGAACTTATGGCCGGAAATCCTTGTCTTTAATTTTAATTTTGTTGTCCCCACATATACCTTCTCGCATAAGTGAGACCCGTCACCGTTGCATGGGATTCTGTATATTAGGTTGGATTTCTCATCCTTTGGAATTCTGTCCTTTGTATTACTGTAAATTTGTTTCAATGTATTGTTGTATGTGAACGCTATTTTGACCTTTTGTTTGTCATATAAATCCGATCTCTTGATCCTCTCTGCTATTCTTGGGACATAGGTTATCGCTTTGTATATTTTGTTATTTGCTTCTTCAGGTTTACGTTCATTACGTGCTCTGGTATAGAAATTTCGGACCAGTTTATTGACCAAGCTACTTGGAAACTCATTATCCTCTAGAGTTTTTTTGATGATCGTGATATTCTTCTTGTGGTACATTCTGTCGCTTATTGTAAGTACCCGTCTTATGAAGCTTTTGGCGGTATTTATTATTGTACTTTTTTCGTGTTTTGAATAGTAGTTAATTAGTCTTCCCGAAGCTGTGGGTTTTCTGTACCAGTCAATATATAATTTGTTGTTCCTCCTATTGATTAACGTGTCCAAGTACGGTAGTTGACCATCTTTGTCAACCTCTATTGTAAATTTAATGTTTCTGCTGTAGCTGTTGAGTTCAGTGAGAATGTTTCCAATTTGTTCAGTTTTTACAATGGCAAATAAGTCATCTACATACTTTGTAAGTAGGCGTGGTTTGCTAGTAGTTTCATTTTCGAATCTTGTTAGCAGCTCCTCCATGATAATGTCAGCTATGACTGGGGAGGCTGGTGAGCCCATGGGCATTCCTGTACGTTGTTCGTATATTTTTTCATTGTATTTAAAATATCGATTCTCTTTTATGCAAAATTTCACCATTGTGATAAATAGTTCCCTTGTTAAGGATGTATGTTCTTTTATGTTGTTCTTCTAAATATAATGTCGATGACTCAACAGAATTTAAAAGTAAGGTCAATGGCACATATATTTATGATAATGAAAGCCTTGTTTCCTTGGACGTAGTCTCCTTGTTCCCAAGCATTTCCGTTGATTTAGCCATTGAAATCATATCCGCAAAGTGGGAAAACATAACAGAATATACATCCTTAACAAGGGAACTATTTATCACAATGGTGAAATTTTGCATAAAAGAGAATCGATATTTTAAATACAATGAAAAAATATACGAACAACGTACAGGAATGCCCATGGGCTCACCAGCCTCCCCAGTCATAGCTGACATTGTCATGGAGGAGCTGCTAACAAGATTCGAAAATGAAACTACTAGCAAACCACGCCTACTTACAAAGTATGTAGATGACTTATTTGCCATTGTAAAAACTGAACAAATTGGAAACATTCTCACTGAACTCAACAGCTACAGCAGAAACATTAAATTTACAATAGAGGTTGAGAAAGATGGTCAACTACCGTACTTGGACACGTTAATCAATAGGAGGAACAACAAATTATATATTGACTGGTACAGAAAACCCACAGCTTCGGGAAGACTAATTAACTACTATTCAAAACACGAAAAAAGTACAATAATAAATACCGCCAAAAGCTTCATAAGACGGGTACTTACAATAAGCGACAGAATGTACCACAAGAAGAATATCACGATCATCAAAAAAACTCTAGAGGATAATGAGTTTCCAAGTAGCTTGGTCAATAAACTGGTCCGAAATTTCTATACCAGAGCACGTAATGAACGTAAACCTGAAGAAGCAAATAACAAAATATACAAAGCGATAACCTATGTCCCAAGAATAGCAGAGAGGATCAAGAGATCGGATTTATATGACAAAGAAAAGGTCAAAATAGCGTTCACATACAACAATTCATTGAAACAAATTTACAGTAATACAAAGGACAGAATTCCAAAGGATGAGAAATCCAACCTAATATACAGAATCCCATGCAACGGTGACGGGTCTCACTTATGCGAGAAGGTATATGTGGGGACAACAAAATTAAAATTAAAGACAAGGATTTCCGGCCATAAGTCCAATATTAAACTTAGAAACAACGCTTCGGAAAATAAAACGGCCTTAACGGCCCACTGTAAGGATACGGGCCACTATCCCGATTTCCAGAATGTTACTATATTGGACATAGAGAAACAATATAATAAGCGCTTCACCATGGAAATGTTCCACATTATGAACACGCCTAATGATAAGAGAATTAATTTTAAAAGTGACACAGACCAATGCGCATATGCATATCGCAATTTATTGCTTAAGCAACAACACAAAATGCAAGTCTCACGGCGCACATGAAAGAAAGCAGCGTACAGAAATTATTCCGCTAGCAGCATACTTGGGATCAACAAATCATAATGTTGGATGACGACATATTCGTTGATCTATTGTTTGTATCCCTATATATTTGTTTGTGCATATTTTAGTTTACACTTACTGTACTTTAAAATTGTATACATTTTTGAGGTTTATTTTACTTTTGTTTTCCGAACATATGATCAGTCGATAAAGAATAACCACAAGTGTAAGTTGTGTCTCGTTTATATGTATACCTAGTTGCATAACGTAAATTTTAATGACCATGTATCTGAAATGAATGCCGCCTTTTTATACATTTATGTTTACTTACGGTCCTGAAGATGGCTTCAGACTGAAGCCGAAATATTGACAAATTAAAAAAACCAATGAAATTTTAAACATTGTGTTTTATTTAACCACGGCCTTTAAGCTCATTATTATTAACATAACGTAAACGCATAAGGCTATAAAAATTACCAAAAATGTTCAAACGGAGAGCACACCAAAAGAACGGAGACACCCTTAAGGTGTACTAAACCATCAAACACAAATATAATACACGGATCAACAGGGACATCAAACGATACCAGCAAAAAACACAACAAATTATTAAAATATCAGAGTCGACGAAATTCTTGGAGAGATGCAAGCGAAGTGGAATAACACCAAATTTTTTAAGAGATGCAACAAAAGATATTATGTACATCATAAAAAACAACACCAATAATTGCAGAATTCCACGTAAGTACACAAACAAAGTTGTCACATTCATTAATCAAGTGCAGGCGAAGCTTTTAAATATGATAATATGTATCAAACATGACCTCCTAAGACAAAACAGAAGGGAGGCAAATAGACTGAGAACAGAAATCGATCACACTCTTAATTCTCACCATTCAACCAAATTCTACGAAAGTGAAAATATACTGTTGGACAACCTCACAAGCAAGATTAAACAGAGACAAACAAAAAAGTACGAAAAACTAAGACAACAAGAGAAGGAAAAACTCAATATTAGGGTGGTACTACAATGGTTCCGAAATACCACACAAACTGAAATACCACATGATATACAATGGCTGTTATCGCTGGGCCCGAAATATGCCCTCTCGACCGAAAACAAGAAATTTCCTCTATTTAAGTTTATAGCAGACGGGGAAAACATTATACAAACGGCGAAAGATAAGGAATCACAAGAAGTGGCAAGAAACAACTTCACGACACTGATACACGACCATCTAAAAAACAATACGATTTCCACACGAGACAAATTCACACGCAAAATACTGGAAGAGACAAAACGGTTCCTCAAACACAACAAACAATTACTTGTACTCAATGCCGACAAGGGCAACGCTACAGTGGTGATAGACAAAAACGAATACGATACAAAGATTCAGACACTGGTGAACGACATCTCTACCTACAGAGTTTTAAAACGCGATCCGACGAACAAGCTACAAGACAAAAACAATGAGATTGTTCAAAGGATGTTCAACAGCGGTGCCATAGATATCCAAGAAAAGAACAAGCTACTGTGTAAAAATGCTATTACTCCCAGAATCTATGGATTACCCAAAATTCATAAAGAAGGTATACCACTCCGACCTATTTGTTCATCTATCGACTCCCCGTCATACAACCTCTGTAAATATGTCGTGAGAATACTCAAAAATATCACTTGTTCTTCTAAATATAATGTCGATGACTCAACAGAATTTAAAAGTAAGGTCAATGGCACATATATTTATGATAATGAAAGCCTTGTTTCCTTGGACGTAGTCTCCTTGTTCCCAAGCATTCCGGTTGATTTAGCCATTGAAATCATATCCGCAAAGTGGGAAAACATAACAGAATATACATCCTTAACAAGGGAACTATTTATCACAATGGTGAAATTTTGCATAAAAGAGAATCGATATTTTAAATACAATGAAAGAATATACGAACAACGTACAGGAATGCCCATGGGCTCACCAGCCTCCCCAGTCATAGCTGACATTGTCATGGAGGAGCTGCTAACAAGATTCGAAAATGAAACTACTAGCAAACCACGCCTACTTACAAAGTATGTAGATGACTTATTTGCCATTGTAAAAACTGAACAAATTGGAAACATTCTCACTGAACTCAACAGCTACAGCAGAAACATTAAATTTACAATAGAGGTTGAGAAAGATGGTCAACTACCGTACTTGGACACGTTAATCAATAGGAGGAACAACAAATTATATATTGACTGGTACAGAAAACCCACAGCTTCGGGAAGACAAATAACTACTATTCAAAACACGAAAAAAGTACAATAATAAATACCGCCAAAAGCTTCATAAGACGGGTACTTACAATAAGCGACAGAATGTACCACAAGAAGAATATCACGATCATCAAAAAAACTCTAGAGGATAATGAGTTTCCAAGTAGCTTGGTCAATAAACTGGTCCGAAATTTCTATACCAGAGCACGTAATGAACGTAAACCTGAAGAAGCAAATAACAAAATATACAAAGCGATAACCTATGTCCCAAGAATAGCAGAGAGGATCAAGAGATCGGATTTATATGACAAAGAAAAGGTCAAAATAGCGTTCACATACAACAATACATTGAAACAAATTTACAGTAATACAAAGGACAGAATTCCAAAGGATGAGAAATCCAACCTAATATACAGAATCCCATGCAACGGTGACGGGTCTCACTTATGCGAGAAGGTATATGTGGGGACAACAAAATTAAAATTAAAGACAAGGATTTCCGGCCATAAGTCCAATATTAAACTTAGAAACAACGCTTCGGAAAATAAAACGGCCTTAACGGCCCACTGTAAGGATACGGGCCACTATCCCGATTTCCAGAATGTTACTATATTGGACATAGAGAAACAATATAATAAGCGCTTCACCATGGAAATGCTCCACATTATGAACACGCCTAATGATAAGAGAATTAATTTTAAAAGTGACACAGACCAATGCGCATATGCATATCGCAATTTATTGCTTAAGCAACAACACAAAATGCAAGTCTCACGGCGCACATGAAAGAAAGCAGCGTACAGAAATTATTCCGCTAGCAGCATACTTGGGATCAACAAATCATAATGTTGGATGACGACATATTCGTTGATCTATTGTTTGTATCCCTATATATTTGTTTGTGCATATTTTAGTTTACACTTACTGTACTTTAAAATTGTATACATTTTTGAGGTTTATTTTACTTTTGTTTTCCGAACATATGATCAGTCGATAAAGAATAACCACAAGTGTAAGTTGTGTCTCGTTTATATGTATACCTAGTTGCATAACGTAAATTTTAATGACCATGTATCTGAAATGAATGCCGCCTTTTTATACATTTATGTTTACTTACGGTCCTGAAGATGGCTTCAGACTGAAGCCGAAATATTGACAAATTAAAAAAACCAATGAAATTTTAAACATTGTGTTTTATTTAACCACGGCCTTTAAGCTCATTATTATTAACATAACGTAAACGCATAAGGCTATAAAAATTACCAAAAATGTTCAAACGGAGAGCACACCAAAAGAACGGAGACACCCTTAAGGTGTACTAAACCATCAAACACAAATATAATACACGGATCAACAGGGACATCAAACGATACCAGCAAAAAACACAACAAATTATTAAAATATCAGAGTCGACGAAATTCTTGGAGAGATGCAAGCGAAGTGGAATAACACCAATTTTTTTAAGAGATGCAACAAAAGATATTATGTACATCATAAAAAACAACACCAATAATTGCAGAATTCCACGTAAGTACACAAACAAAGTTGTCACATTCATTAATCAAGTGCAGGCGAAGCTTTTAAATATGATAATATGTATCAAACATGACCTCCTAAGACAAAACAGAAGGGAGGCAAATAGACTGAGAACAGAAATCGATCACACTCTTAATTCTCACCATTCAACCAAATTCTACGAAAGTGAAAATATACTGTTGGACAACCTCACAAGCAAGATTAAACAGAGACAAACAAAAAAGTACGAAAAACTAAGACAACAAGAGAAGGAAAAACTCAATATTAGGGTGGTACTACAATGGTTCCGAAATACCACACAAACTGAAATACCACATGATATACAATGGCTGTTATCGCTGGGCCCGAAATATGCCCTCTCGACCGAAAACAAGAAATTTCCTCTATTTAAGTTTATAGCAGACGGGGAAAACATTATACAAACGGCGAAAGATAAGGAATCACAAGAAGTGGCAAGAAACAACTTCACGACACTGATACACGACCATCTAAAAAACAATACGATTTCCACACGAGACAAATTCACACGCAAAATACTGGAAGAGACAAAACGGTTCCTCAAACACAACAAACAATTACTTGTACTCAATGCCGACAAGGGCAACGCTACAGTGGTGATAGACAAAAACGAATACGATACAAAGATTCAGACACTGGTGAACGACATCTCTACCTACAGAGTTTTAAAACGCGATCCGACGAACAAGCTACAAGACAAAAACAATGAGATTGTTCAAGGGATGTTCAACAGCGGTGCCATAGATATCCAAGAAAAGAACAAGCTACTGTGTAAAAATGCTATTACTTCCAGAATCTATGGATTACCCAAAATTCATAAAGAAGGTATACCACTCCGACCTATTTGTTCATCTATCGACTCCCCGTCATACAACCTCTGTAAATATGTCGTGAGAATACTCAAAAATATCACTTGTTCTTCTAAATATAATGTCGATGACTCAACAGAATTTAAAAGTAAGGTCAATGGCACATATATTTATGATAATGAAAGCCTTGTTTCCTTGGACGTAGTCTCCTTGTTCCCAAGCATTCCGGTTGATTTAGCCATTGAAATCATATCCGCAAAGTGGGAAAACATAACAGAATATACATCCTTAACAAGGGAACTATTTATCACAATGGTGAAATTTTGCATAAAAGAGAATCGATATTTTAAATACAATGAAAGAATATACGAACAACGTACAGGAATGCCCATGGGCTCACCAGCCTCCCCACTCATAGCTGACATTGTCATGGAGGAGCTGCTAACAAGATTCGAAAATGAAACTACTAGCAAACCACGCCTACTTACAAAGTATGTAGATGACTTATTTGCCATTGTAAAAACTGAACAAATTGGAAACATTCTCACTGAACTCAACAGCTACAGCAGAAACATTAAATTTACAATAGAGGTTGAGAAAGATGGTCAACTACCGTACTTGGACACGTTAATCAATAGGAGGAACAACAAATTATATATTGACTGGTACAGAAAACCCACAGCTTCGGGAAGACAAATAACTACTATTCAAAACACGAAAAAAGTACAATAATAAATACCGCCAAAAGCTTCATAAGACGGGTACTTACAATAAGCGACAGAATGTACCACAAGAAGAATATCACGATCATCAAAAAAACTCTAGAGGATAATGAGTTTCCAAGTAGCTTGGTCAATAAACTGGTCCGAAATTTCTATACCAGAGCACGTAATGAACGTAAACCTGAAGAAGCAAATAACAAAATATACAAAGCGATAACCTATGTCCCAAGAATAGCAGAGAGGATCAAGAGATCGGATTTATATGACAAAGAAAAGGTCAAAATAGCGTTCACATACAACAATACATTGAAACAAATTTACAGTAATACAAAGGACAGAATTCCAAAGGATGAGAAATCCAACCTAATATACAGAATCCCATGCAACGGTGACGGGTCTCACTTATGCGAGAAGGTATATGTGGGGACAAAAAAATTAAAATTAAAGACAAGGATTTCCGGCCATAAGTCCAATATTAAACTTAGAAACAACGCTTCGGAAAATAAAACGGCCTTAACGGCCCACTGTAAGGATACGGGCCACTATCCCGATTTCCAGAATGTTACTATATTGGACATAGAGAAACAATATAATAAGCGCTTCACCATGGAAATGCTCCACATTATGAACACGCCTAATGATAAGAGAATTAATTTTAAAAGTGACACAGACCAATGCGCATATGCATATCGCAATTTATTGCTTAAGCAACAACACAAAATGCAAGTCTCACGGCGCACATGAAAGAAAGCAGCGTACAGAAATTATTCCGCTAGCAGCATACTTGGGATCAACAAATCATAATGTTGGATGACGACATATTCGTTGATCTATTGTTTGTATCCCTATATATTTGTTTGTGCATATTTTAGTTTACACTTACTGTACTTTAAAATTGTATACATTTTTGAGGTTTATTTTACTTTTGTTTTCCGAACATATGATCAGTCGATAAAGAATAACCACAAGTGTAAGTTGTGTCTCGTTTATATGTATACCTAGTTGCATAACGTAAATTTTAATGACCATGTATCTGAAATGAATGCCGCCTTTTTATACATTTATGTTTACTTACGGTCCTGAAGATGGCTTCAGACTGAAGCCGAAATATTGACAAATTAAAAAAACCAATGAAATTTTAAACATTGTGTTTTATTTAACCACGGCCTTTAAGCTCATTATTATTAACATAACGTAAACGCATAAGGCTATAAAAATTACCAAAAATGTTCAAACGGAGAGCACACCAAAAGAACGGAGACACCCTTAAGGTGTACTAAACCATCAAACACAAATATAATACACGGATCAACAGGGACATCAAACGATACCAGCAAAAAACACAACAAATTATTAAAATATCAGAGTCGACGAAATTCTTGGAGAGATGCAAGCGAAGTGGAATAACACCAAATTTTTTAAGAGATGCAACAAAAGATATTATGTACATCATAAAAAACAACACCAATAATTTCAGAATTCCACGTAAGTACACAAACAAAGTTGTCACATTCATTAATCAAGTGCAGGCGAAGCTTTTAAATATGATAATATGTATCAAACATGACCTCCTAAGACAAAACAGAAGGGAGGCAAATAGACTGAGAACAGAAATCGATCACACTCTTAATTCTCACCATTCAACCAAATTCTACGAAAGTGAAAATATACTGTTGGACAACCTCACAAGCAAGATTAAACAGAGACAAACAAAAAAGTACGAAAAACTAAGACAACAAGAGAAGGAAAAACTCAATATTAGGGTGGTACTACAATGGTTCCGAAATACCACACAAACTGAAATACCACATGATATACAATGGCTGTTATCGCTGGGCCCGAAATATGCCCTCTCGACCGAAAACAAGAAATTTCCTCTATCTAAGTTTATAGCAGACGGGGAAAACATTATACAAACGGCGAAAGATAAGGAATCACAAGAAGTGGCAAGAAACAACTTCACGACACTGATACACGACCATCTAAAAAACAATACGATTTCCACACGAGACAAATTCACACGCAAAATACTGGAAGAGACAAAACGGTTCCTCAAACACAACAAACAATTACTTGTACTCAATGCCGACAAGGGCAACGCTACAGTGGTGATAGACAAAAACGAATACGATACAAAGATTCAGACACTGGTGAACGACATCTCTACCTACAGAGTTTTAAAACGCGATCCGACGAACAAGCTACAAGACAAAAACAATGAGATTGTTCAAAGGATGTTCAACAGCGGTGCCATAGATATCCAAGAAAAGAACAAGCTACTGTGTAAAAATGCTATTACTCCCAGAATCTATGGATTACCCAAAATTCATAAAGAAGGTATACCACTCCGACCTATTTGTTCATCTATCGACTCCCCGTCATACAACCTCTGTAAATATGTCGTGAGAATACTCAAAAATATCACTTGTTCTTCTAAATATAATGTCGATGACTCAACAGAATTTAAAAGTAAGGTCAATGGCACATATATTTATGATAATGAAAGCCTTGTTTCCTTGGACGTAGTCTCCTTGTTCCCAAGCATTCCGGTTGATTTAGCCATTGAAATCATATCCGCAAAGTGGGAAAACATAACAGAATATACATCCTTAACAAGGGAACTATTTATCACAATGGTGAAATTTTGCATAAAAGAGAATCGATATTTTAAATACAATGAAAGAATATACGAACAACGTACAGGAATGCCCATGGGCTCACCAGCCTCCCCACTCATAGCTGACATTGTCATGGAGGAGCTGCTAACAAGATTCGAAAATGAAACTACTAGCAAACCACGCCTACTTACAAAGTATGTAGATGACTTATTTGCCATTGTAAAAACTGAACAAATTGGAAACATTCTCACTGAACTCAACAGCTACAGCAGAAACATTAAATTTACAATAGAGGTTGAGAAAGATGGTCAACTACCGTACTTGGACACGTTAATCAATAGGAGGAACAACAAATTATATATTGACTGGTACAGAAAACCCACAGCTTCGGGAAGACAAATAGCTACTATTCAAAACACGAAAAAAGTACAATAATAAATACCGCCAAAAGCTTCATAAGACGGGTACTTACAATAAGCGACAGAATGTACCACAAGAAGAATATCACGATCATCAAAAAAACTCTAGAGGATAATGAGTTTCCAAGTAGCTTGGTCAATAAACTGGTCCGAAATTTCTATACCAGAGCACGTAATGAACGTAAACCTGAAGAAGCAAATAACAAAATATACAAAGCGATAACCTATGTCCCAAGAATAGCAGAGAGGATCAAGAGATCGGATTTATATGACAAAGAAAAGGTCAAAATAGCGTTCACATACAACAATACATTGAAACAAATTTACAGTAATACAAAGGACAGAATTCCAAAGGATGAGAAATCCAACCTAATATACAGAATCCCATGCAACGGTGACGGGTCTCACTTATGCGAGAAGGTATATGTGGGGACAACAAAATTAAAATTAAAGACAAGGATTTCCGGCCATAAGTCCAATATTAAACTTAGAAACAACGCTTCGGAAAATAAAACGGCCTTAACGGCCCACTGTAAGGATACGGCCACTATCCCGATTTCCAGAATGTTACTATATTGGACATAGAGAAACAATATAATAAGCGCTTCACCATGGAAATGCTCCACATTATGAACACGCCTAATGATAAGAGAATTAATTTTAAAAGTGACACAGACCAATGCGCATATGCATATCGCAATTTATTGCTTAAGCAACAACACAAAATGCAAGTCTCACGGCGCACATGAAAGAAAGCAGCGTACAGAAATTATTCCGCTAGCAGCATACTTGGGATCAACAAATCATAATGTTGGATGACGACATATTCGTTGATCTATTGTTTGTATCCCTATATATTTGTTTGTGCATATTTTAGTTTACACTTACTGTACTTTAAAATTGTATACATTTTTGAGGTTTATTTTACTTTTGTTTTCCGAACATATGATCAGTCGATAAAGAATAACCACAAGTGTAAGTTGTGTCTCGTTTATATGTATACCTAGTTGCATAACGTAAATTTTAATGACCATGTATCTGAAATGAATGCCCCCTTTTTATACATTTGTGTTTACTTACGGTCCTGAAGATGGCTTCAGACTGAAGCCGAAATATTGACAAATTAAAAAAACCAATGAAATTTTAAACATTGTGTTTTATTTAACCACGGCCTTTAAGCTCATTATTATTAACATAACGTAAACGCATAAGGCTATAAAAATTACCAAAAATGTTCAAACGGAGAGCACACCAAAAGAACGGAGACACCCTTAAGGTGTACCAAACCATCAAACACAAATATAATACACGGATCAACAGGTACATCAAACGATACCAGCAAAAAACACAACAAATTATTAAAATATCAGAGTCGACGAAATTCTTGGAGAGATGCAAGCGAAGTGGAATAACACCAAATTTTTTAAGAGATCTGCTATCACTGACCAAGCCTAATTTAAAGGCATGTGACGCCAGAAGGCAGTTTTCAGTCAGAAGACCCGTCATGAGTCTACAGTCCTCTCTTTTTAATGATAGAAGCAACTGTGTTAGTCTTAGGTTGTAAGACCTACACATAATCTTCGACACTTTACAGCCCCACGCTTGAATCCACGCCTTTCCCGCTTGGTCGATCATGTGCACCTCTCGCCTTCGCTGAATCTCGCCCAATCTAATTGGGACGTCTACGGAGCAAGCTTCAAGGGATGCGCCCTTTTTAGCTAGTTCGTCCGCTTTTTCATTCCCATCTATTCCCATATGCCCTGGGACCCAATATAGATGTATGCTTCTCCCTGTCCCGATTCTCTCCAGAGACTGCTTAAACTCTGACACGCATTTAGATGCTGTGCTACACCCAAAAAAAAAAGTATCACTATCCTTTTAATAGACGATGTGCAAAATTGAAACTATAAACGCTATCATTTTCGTGGTATCAATGCAACGATAAATATTATAAAAAGTATAATTAAAACTATCAATTTTGTATCTTGACTATTGGTTTGCCCATGGAAAATATTTGTTTCGCACTTAAAATGTATCAAAATGATAACTGTATAAATTTCCTAGTTTCATTATAACATAATACTAGATTGATTATAAAACGCATTACAATTGTATGTAGTCTATTAACTTGACAAATACAGGTATCAAACTAATATTTCGAAAATGTCAATAACATAAGATCATTGATGACGAAAAAAAAGATAAGCAAAAATTGCACATTGATGCCTAGATGACATCGACTTGATGATACCTTTTTTTTGAGTGTATGCGAGATTATTGCCTTAATTTTTGCTTGACTGTCAATATAAAAGTTAACACGGTTGCAGCTTAAGCTATTCTCTTCCAGGGTTTCTACTGCTTTGGTTACGGCTAATATTTCCGCTTGGAAAACGCTACAGTAATCGGGCAGCCTGTAGGATCTGCTTATTTCCGGATCAGCGCAGTATACCGCAGACCCTAATCCTACCACTAATTTGGAACAATCGGTGTACACATGTATCGCCTCGTCCGCCATTTGCGCACCCTTGCGCCAACCGTCCACCTCTATTGTGGCCTTAAGATCTCCCTCAAAGCGCAGATAGGGAATCAGGTAGTATGTTCGTCTTGTGATTGATGACGCTATACTACTATGGCCATATGGTCGGCACTCAAGCTGCCCCGAAGCACCGAGCCTGGTTGCGGTCGTTAATGCCTTGTTCTTTGCTACCAAGTCTACAGGTGGAATGTGCAGAATGGCATACAGTGCAGCCGTCGCGGTTGTTTTCAGGGCTCCCGTAATGCTAAGCATCGATAGTCTGCATACCCCCTCTAATTTTTTGAGGCATGTTGTTTTTTGTGTGGCTTTCCACCAAACAAGAACTCCATAGTATAGAATAGGCTTACAATCGCTGTAAAAACCCAATGAAAAAGAGAAGGCGATAGGCCCCACGTACACCCCAGCATTCTTTTACATGCATAGAGTGCCGTTGCGGCCTTCTTGACCCTCTCCTCCACGTTGAGCTTCCATGACAGCTTACTGTCTAGGATGATTCCTAGATATTTTGTGCAAGGTTTCTCCTGTAAGGTCACCCCTCCTAACTTAGGCCTGGTCCAATTTGGGACCTTGTACCTCTTTGTAAACAGGACCATATCCGTCTTCTCCGCATTGACTTTCAACCCGACATTACATGCCCAGGTATGAATATCCCGAAGCGCCCGATCCATCAAAGAACTAATCGTTGGAAGGCACTTTCCACTTATGACAATTGCAACGTCATCTGCGTAAGCCGTAAGTTTTACGGGTCCCTCATCGAATCGCCTGAGCAGTTGGTTGATGACCAGCGTCCACAGCAGAAGTGATAGCACCCCTCCCTGCGGCGTGCCCCTGTCCACTGATTTCGTGGCCTCGTACAATCCCCATTGTGATGTAATCTTCCTGCAATTTAACATGCAGCCGATCCATCTGATTAAGGCGGGATGTACTTTAATGTAATTAACACCATCCATAATCGCCCATTTAGAAACATTACTGAAAGTCCCGGCAATGTCCAAGAAGACTCATAGAGCATATTCCAGGGATTTCTCTATGCCTATTACCACCCTATGCAATGCGGTGTCTACGGACTTGCCTTTGGTGTACGCATGCTATGTTGTGGAGAGCAGCGTTTCATCCACGTTGGACTTTATGTACACATCTATTAGCCGCTCAAAGGTTTTGAGCAGAAATGATGTTAAGCTAGTGGGTCTATAGTCTTTGGGTTACACGTGACCGATCTTCCCCGCCTTTGGTAGAAAAGCTACACGAGCAGTTCTCCAAGAGTGCGGTACATGATTCAGTCTTATGCACCCATCGAATATTATTTTAAGCCATTCCAAGACCGCCCTACTTGAGACTTGTAGCATGGCCGGGAATATACCATCTGGGCCCGGCGATTTAAACTTAGAAAACGTCTTCACTGCCCACTCAATCTTAGTATCGATCACCAAGCCCGGCACTACTACCTCCGTGATCGAAGCGTGAGTGATGTCTGCTGGCTCTTGTAAACCGTCTCCCGATGGGAAATGTGTATCGAGAAGCACCTCAAGGGATTCCTCACTATTACGTGACCATTCCCCGTTCTCTTTCTTTATTAGTCCCTGGACTACGTTTCCCTTTGTTAGGACTTTTTTCAACCGTGCTGTTTCGCTGAAGCACTCTATGTCCGTACAGAAATTTTTCCATGAGTTTCTCTTCGCCCTGGTAATTTCACGCTTGTAGATCCTCAGTAGATCCCTGTACTCGTCCCTACACGCTTCGCTTTCCGCGGTCTTTGCGAGCTTAAACATTTCTTTTACCTGTCTTCTTAGAAGACTCAGCTCATTGCTCCACCATGGCGGATTTGCTTTTCCTCTGAATCTTCTTAGAGGGCTAGCTTTGTTATACGCAGTCATAAGCGTCCTCGTTAGGAATTCATTAGCAACCTCTTTGGGTTGTCCCAGTTTTGTTTCTACATGTTTCTGGAATTTAGTCCAGTTCGTTGACCTAGGGTTTCTAAAGGTTTCTCCCTTCTCTACCCTCTTTAGGAGGATGCTGAAGCTGATATACGCATGGTCGGAGAAGGATGGTCTATCAAGAACCATCCAATCATACCTTGATATATCACGCTCGGAGCTCAATGTAATATCCATGATACTAGATGTTGGACCAATGTATGTAGGGACATTTCCCATGTTGGCTATCTGCAAATTGGTTTGCAGGATGTAACAAAATAGAGATTCGCCTCTCTCTATCTGCTTCTCCCCACGCATTGTGGTGCGCATTTGCATCTGCGCCTATGACCAACCGCTCTTTGCGCCCTTCCTCCTGTACTAGCCTTTTGCACTCCATCGGGTGAACCTCCGCAGCATGGGCCATGTAGCAGGACGCCAGGATAAATGTCTGCTTATTCTTTTGCTCAACGGCCACCGCTACGAGATCCTCAGTGGTGTAATTAGGCAGCACATATGAATGCAGCTGTTTCCTTCCCATTACTACAGCTCGCACCCGTCCTTCCGTTTGCGCGTAGTAAACGCCAAACCCGCGCGCGCTAAGTCCAGAAACCGATGAGAGCCACGGCTCCTGGATCAGCGCCACGTCAAACGAACCCTCCTCAAGGGTTAGGAGGAGTTCGCTCGACACCACTTTACTGTGTTGGAGGTTTATCTGTAGGACTCGCAGCACCATTGGGCTGTTTGTCCCCCTCCAGCACCTTCGTCTTGACGTCGTCGTCCTCCCCTTGCCCTTTTGGTTTAGAGTATTCGAGGCCCCCTTCAGCCTCTCGTGACTGTTGTGCCACGTGTTAGGGTTTTTATCCTCGGGACTTCTTTTCCTGAGTCGCATGTAAATTTTGCGAGTGCCAAAGGACATTTTGCCAAGCTGCGTGTCAAAATATCCTCCGCCTGCTGGTTTATTTATAAGATGGAGAACTGACCATCCTCGGTAGGCCGAGATACAGTAAGTACCTTCCAATCCTGTGTCGGTATGTTCGGATTCTGATTCTGCAGAAGTCGCAGTATATCCTCCGACTACATCACGCATGGTATCCATACCTTAACTTTTGGTACCGTGGGGATTTGCGCTTTATCCACCACCTCAAACCGTGCATTCGTGCCTTGCCTTTGGAGTTTTTGACCCACTTCCTCCAGCGACCTCAAGCTCGCGATGTTGTCGCACGCTATCATCTTCACACCATTATACCATCCCCCCGAATCAAAGGTTGGAAGGGGCTTACTTGGCTGTTCCCGCATCATCTTAAGCATTAAGCTAATAAGCTCCCTTTCCACAGATCTCCAGCTTTCAGTAGTAATTTGTCCGAAAGGACTGCTACGATCAACCAGCGCCACAGTCAGTGACTGCTTTGCCACATCACTCATCTTCTCAGGAAAAGCCGGAGTCTTGTTGTTATTTCCCATTGACACCTCCTAGAAAGCCGGAGTCTTAGCGTTAACTCCCTTCAGCATCTCCGAGAAAGCCGGAGTCTTAGCGTTATCTCCCTTTGGCTTATCTCCTACTTCCGTAGTTGGAACTTCCCTCTGTTTAGCAGCTTTCGAGGTACTTGCTACCTCGCTATTGGGACCCATCTGTCTTACAGCTTTGGGCCTACCTGTCTTGTCTATGCGACTGCCCGGCTCGCGGCTCTAGGACTGGGTCCTTTCTGCCTCTTGAAATCAGGCTTTTCGCCTTCCGCCGAACGTTGCCTCTTCATTCTGCCATTGGAGGCTTCTTCCTCCTCGTATCGGTTGCAGAACCGAGGGTTTCTCGCAACAAACCTTTTGAACTGCCTTCGACCTACTTCTACCGCCTCATGGGCCCATTCCAAGCGCTCGATCTCCACTTCTGTTGGATCGACCACTGCTCCCAAGCGTTGTACAATTCTTAGTGCTGCACGGTACTGCGAGAGAGCTCTTTTACTTCCTCTGCTCCGGACCCTTCTCCACTCTTCTACACCGTTTTCATTTGTGTGCCTCTCCAACACGGAGTTCATTGAATCAGCACTACTCTCGCTCCCCGAGTCCGACGCATCACTTAATTCGTATTTTTCGTCCTTGGATTGTTACTCAGTCCTCCTCTTTACATCGTCCTTATTACAATCAGGTAATGAGTCGTTCATCTTGGTCGTACGACCACCTGCCCGACAAGTTGGGCTCAGCGGTCCAGTATTATATACGGGGAAAGAATCGTCCGCCACAGCAGCGCCCCTTACTGTGGTAAGGCCATAAATACTCCCCGAGGTGGTCCGGTATCGGGAAGGCTCGGTTCGAATACAGCCGAATTTATCCCCTGGCTGAAAATCGTCCAATAGGCACGGTCCGCATAACACCCTGGATTAGGGGGTTGGCAGTTCTTGGTCACCGACATCCCGCCACCCTCGTATGAGGCGAAACGGCGTAGATGTCAGTCCTAAACAGCTCCGCCTCATAGTCGGGCGCTATGGAGTTCGGCTAAGCCCTCACACCAACGACAAGGTGCCTGCCCTAGTGAGGGCCATCTTTGGGAACAATTATCTAAGTGTTCTAATGCGAATTTCAAAGACCTAAACCTTTATGTATCCCCGCTAAATTCGAAAGCACAAATGTTTCAGCTACATACAAATATGGTTTCCCATTGTTGCCACTTACTTATAATAGGCTCTACCAAAATCCTAAAAAATTGTTCCAAAATAATTTGTAGCGTACCAAAAAATTCTTAAAAAGAATGAATTTTTGACCGGCCCATTTTTTTGTGGTAAATTTTACTTACACGTAAATACATAAGTCTTTATTTAACAGATTCCTTGTTTTCAAAAGAACATGAAATCACAAATACTGAGTTAACTTTTGTTGAAACTAACTAATTTATTTATAACAATTAATGGCGAATTTCCCCGAAAATGTTTTTGCATTTGCAGATTTAATCCTCATTTTATATGTACTTTATCTTATACTGAAAAAAAAGTTACAAAAATATAACATAAAATTTTTATATTGCCTTTTATGCTAATTTATTTTATTTCTTATTTTATTGGACCGGCCAGTTCAACCTAACCTAATTCTTCTGCTGAGCAGTTTTCGTAGTTTTCTCAGTTTGTTTGACGACTCACAATCCTAGGAACTTCAATCTTCTCTCCGATAGATTCAGCTATTTCTTTAGCATCAAGAAACATTTCTTCGAACTTTGATTAAGCCTTTTTCCTAATTTCTTTCAAAAAATGCCAGATCATCAGCCGTTGAAACTGCTGATCAACACTTTTCCCTTGAAGGTAAGAGGTTAATGGTTGAGCCAAAGAAAAAATTTCGTTAATAACAACCATTGCCGCAATGAATCCTCCAGTCCTAAAAGTGTGTAGATAACTGAAAGCATTTCTAGAACTTTCAGCAGCAAACATTTCTTAGAAGCAGATCATAGCATCTAGTCTTTCCGTCCATCTCGTTTCACACAATCGCTTCAAACGTTCTTTCTTTGTTGGACAATTCAAAGTTTCGACGGCATCCTTGGAAATAGCTTCGCGTTTTGCTGAAGGTCTGAAGAAAGAAACTATCTGCTTTATGGACCCAAGACAATTTCTTATGAGAAAAATGGAGCACGCTTCACCAACCGCCAAATTCAAGGAATGGCTTGTGCAATGTACATAAATTGCAGACGGATACTTCTCCATCACTGCAGCAGCACAACCCTTCAACTCTCCACTCTTTGCAGCTGCAACGTCGTATCCTTGAGAAACCAAAAACTCCAAGTTGATCTTCAGCTTCTTTGAAATGTTTATCAATGACGAAGCAAGTAGAATTTCTTCTCTCAAAATTATACCATCTGCAGTTTTTTTTAACTAAAATACGAGTATCAACGTTCCCCGAAAGGTTTTATTTTTCTCTTTTTGTATGCTTGAATTCGGGTTATAATACTTCACTCCATTTTTTGCTGTGTAGTTTTGAATTTTTCTGCATTACATTGTTGTATCATATTTCAGTCTCATCATATTTTGTGTTCGTTTTTTAAGTTTACAACGTTGTTGTAAAGTCTACTTAGTCGAATTTCTTGCCTCCCATATTATATATAACAATAAGAACTGTGCATGCGCGCATCGCTTCTCTGCGTCGTGAAAAAACGAGAAATTTTGAATGTCATATTTTAATAAATTATTAATTTTATCAATTTTAATTTTATCATATGATATTGGTCACAATAGTCAAGGAAGAAACATTTTAGAAATTGAAATGTATATAATCTCAAATCACTTTTTTACGCTACTAATATTTTAGCTTATCAGCTAAGTTAACTAGTTCGCTAATGTCACTAGAGTTTGTGCTGGCAAGAACTAAACTCATATTTTTCAGACGGTAAAACCAGAGACCGCTAAAACTGTGAAAGTTTATGATCTCTCATCTTTGAATCTGATAAAATTCGATCTAATTTAGTATTATCACTTAAGGAATGCCGTTCAATCAAAACCTGCTTTAACGCAAAGAATTTATTATTTTCAGGAGGTTGAACTGGCCAGTCAATAAGACCTCACATAGACTGAATGTGCCATTTCATTTAATTTATTCAAGGTTTTACAATTAGTACAATAAGATATCGGAGTCTTAATGCACAACAAAGTATTACTACATCTGAAATTATAATATGTATAATAATGTAAGGATATATTTAAATAGATTACTATAGATAATTTTAGGAAAAAATACAAAATAGCTAAGGTAAAAGAAGATAAAAATCTCAGCAGGAATATGTATAACATCCAAAATCATCATAACGTCCTGCGGAAGTGCAGTAATTTTCTATTGAACTGCATTTCAGCGTGGATGAACCACGCTTCGGGGCATTTAGTCCAAAACTGGGGCAACTTCACTGAAGTAGCAAAAAGTCATTGTTTTTTTTGACTCTTATATACATATGAGGGTCATCCTGAAAATTAGGATCGTATAAATCAATAAGAGAATGATTTGTAAGACGTGTTGGTGTAGTTGTGTGTCCGTCCCGTGGTGGTGTTCGATACGTAACGAATATATGTAATAACTTGTTTATTTATTGTCCTTTCTGTTATATCTGTTGTCCTTTTTATTATTTTCATTGTTGTTACACAGCAGGCATTTTCTTATCTCATGTTGTGTTGATTGCTGCTACATGGTTATTATTTTATTGTTGTCTTGAATGTTACAGGTTTTATTGCTTTTTATATAGATTTTTTTTCACCAGCTCATACACATATATTCACTGAGGCTTCTTTGTTTATTTAACATTATTTTTATTACTTTTCGTGAGCTTTCCATAGTCAGATATTATTTCTTATTTTTATTCTGAATTTCTCATATTTTTATTTTTTACTTCCACCGATCGATTTTATTTTCATTATTTTATTTTTCAAATGCCATCGAAAAATCTATGCTTTTATAACACTGATGGACAAAAGAAGCCCTTTTTGGCTCTGCATCAGAGACGTAAAGCTATAGAGAATCGCCAACGACGGACATCAATAGAAATTGTCAAACTGGCGGTAGATAATTCCCCACATTACCTACTTGAAGATTAGCAAAAAAACGCGGTGCTTTCGTTAAAGTTTCACAAAAAATTTATTTACGTCTCTGTGTTACATGGTGTTCTTCTTTTTTTCTCACTAATTTCTGGTCGCTGATTTGAAACCTCCCTTCAAATTTCTTCCAGCAGCTGGTGTTTTTGAAATACGGGTAACATTTTTTATTATGAGTTCGTCAAGGATCGCAGTATACACAAGTTGTGTTGAGTCATAACGCCTATGGCTAGATAAAAGAAGACCTCATTTGAAGTACCAAAATAATGTGATATGGAGTGAACCATATGGACCATCACAACGACTGTTATTTCTGTGTGGTAAACAAATCAATCAATCAATACTTGGCGCGATTTACCTCCTAGGAGATTTAGGCCGAGCTTCTCTCCCAACTTGCGTCGTGATCGTTTTAATTTGCCCTACAAATTGGCATGACAGGACCCACATGTTTTCTGTCGATTCCGAAAGGCATCCGATTTTTCATTTTGCCCGGGAGTTGGACCCAGGACCCTCGGTGTGGTAGGCGGAGCACGCTACAGCCACATTACGGCGGCTGCTGCGTGGTAAACATAAGAGGAGTAAAACGCAGAAATTACTCTTAATGGATTTATCCCAACCTACTGATTTCTGTTCGACCAGCCTTAGTGCTAGACATCAAATATATTTTTAAATCGTTTCCAAAACTGGGTTCTGAAAGGGTGAAAGCTGGGATCTTCGATGGACCACATATTAGAAAACTAACATGTGATACCGAGTTCAGTAGCCGCTTCAAAGCACCTGAAAAATCGGCATGGGGCGAGTTCGTTTGGGTTGTAAAAAACTTTTTAGGTAGTTACCTAACTCTCTGAATACATAGACCAACTGATGCTACATTTTCAACATCCGAGTATCAAGATGTGCATTCTCTATAGCCACCTGAACCGTTTTCCTGAAAATCTAGGCGATCTCAGTGAAGAGCAATATCAAAGACACTGGAACGCGCTTATGTTAGCTGATACTGCTGAAGCATTCATAGTAGTGCTCCTGAATAAACTCATAAAAGAAAATAATAAAATTTCTTTATTTAAAAAAAAAGTTCTTTAACAAGCATGCATAAAATTCTATGCATCAGCATCTTTGTCAACCAGTGTAGTTCTCGAATTTTTATTATTATTATTTCTTGTTTATTCAAGTGTTAGAGAGATGAGAACTCCCTTCTTCGTCATACTTCTTACATATAGGTGAAATATATTCAAATATTTTCACATTTCTTTAATTTTGATATTTATGCTCTAGCTTTCTGAAATATATTCTTTATTGTTTGTAATTGACCACAACATTTTTTTTTAAATATTTTTTTAATTATAGTTCAAAAAATTTAATATAAATCTTACCCAGTTAGTGCAAGAATTTGCAGTAAAGATCTAGTTCTTTGCTGGGTACTATTTTTAACATGTTAAAATAGCAAAAAATAAATTTTGTGCTGAAAATACCATATCAAAACTCTGCCATTGAAGCAAAAAGGCAGTAAACATTTTTTAGAACTTGTAAGCCCCCAGCGGGTAGGGGGCTTAGAACTTATCCGCGGCAGGTATGCCTATCGTAAGAGGTGACTAAAATACCCAACTGATTCAAGGAATTGTGTAGCGCAACCCTTTCAAGGGGTTGCCAGCGCAATTTATAGCTTCTCCAACCCAATTGGCAACCTAACCTACCCGTGGCGTATCCTGTATGGCTTATACTCTAATGGTGCATGTTACCGGAACCTAGCGGACCTATATTCGGCAAAGGACAATCGACATCGATAACAATCCCCAAAACCTTCGGAGAGTGCCTTTTTCGCAACAACAACAACAACAGTAAAGTGTAAAAAATGAAATCAGAGAAAATGGAAAGTTTTGCTCTGAAAATTTAAGATTTTTGAGTTAAACATCAAAAATTTAAAATCTGGTTTTATGAATTTAAAATGATTATTTGTTTGGGTAATGAGTTAATTCGAGTCGCATAAAGTTATTTGCATAAAAATTTCTAAAATGCAGGAAGGGAACTTTACATGCATTAGCTATGCATGACAGGACTGCCCAGTAGCGATGTAAAAACGTTTTACTTTAAATGAACGCTCCAGGAAAATTTGGACTTACAGTTTTTTAGGCTGTATAAAGGCAGAAATATAAAGAAAAAGGATTTAAAAAGTAAAAAATACCTGGAAAGCCATACGACTTGTCTAGTAGATCTCGAGGATCTGAGAATCACTGCATACAAAATTTTCCCTGGACACCCCCAGTGAGTTAGGGACAAAAACCCGTCTCACCTTTGGATGGCTGCGAGCGTGTAACTTGGTTGGCTATAACCTTTTTTTCAATTTCTCTCCGGATTGTATAAGAAGAGAATTAGCCCTTTCTTACAATATATGTATATATATATACAAGGAAAAATTTTCGGGTTTCGGCAACTTTGCTGCTATCTGAATGAACTTATTGATAAGAAGACTCTACAAACCCTGCCTTTAGTCAAAACTGGAAATTAATTACGAGTTCAGTGCATTTTACTTTTTATACATATATTAAAAACTGACTGAGCTATTAAAATCGTAATGAAAAACATGTAAACTTGTAATAAAACGACTAAGAGAGGTCTACCTGGCCTATTGTTGTTTTAGTTTAGAATCATATATATATATTGGAAATATCTTCCGGCATCCCTTGTCAAAGGGGTAAAACTAAGAACTAAAACTAACTCAGAACATCCGTTTAGCAGCCACGGTGTATAAAAACTTACCTGCGAATGCCAACACAGTACGACAAATAAGAACGATGTTCAGAGAACACATTAGAGACTACAACAAAAAAACATCGGACCTAACCATCATACCAGAGTCCAACTTAATAAAAATTAAATAAATTTAAGGCGCGATAACCTCCGGAGAGATTTTAGGCCGAGCTTCTCTTCCGATTTGCGTCGTGCTTCTTATAATTTTTCCTACAAATTGGCGTGACGGGACCTACTTGTTTTATGCCGACTCCGAACGGCATCTACAAGGCAGGTGAGTTATCACTGAGAGTTTTTCATCGCAGTAGTACATTCGGAGTTCTTACCGAACACTGCCGAAGGCGACCCCGCTTAGACAAATTTTCTTCTAATTGAATACCGCGGCGGCCGCCGAATCACATGGTCGAAAATAAATGCTCCCCGGCAAACATCAATAAAACAGTCAAGGCCCCTCACATGCAGGCAAAATGTCGACGTCTGACGTAATCGAAAAAATGGAAATCTACAAAGAAAAAACATTCGAGGGTAGATTAATAAACGAACAGACAAACACTAATTCTGGCACAATAGTTGAACCTTTAAAACTTATTTACAAAAAACAAAGTAATCACACGGGGACAACAAACAAACACGCGTCAACAAATAAACACAAAACAATTAAACATTGGGTTACATATGACAAAAAACAAAAACTAAAAAACCGAATTTTTTATCTACCAACAACAAAAAGAAACTGCAAAATGAAAGATTTCTTCAAGCATATTAAGTACAAACACGGGGAAAATACATGCATAATGATGAAACGGTACAGCAAACAAAAACGAAAACTAGCAAAACAAACGGAACATCTAAAATTTCTTCTAGAATGCAAAAGATATGACTTAATGCCAAGTCATCTAACAAACTCAATAAAACATGTTGTGTTAAACTCAACTTCGATAAGGGTAAGACAACAACTCCACAGAACAAAACTACTGTTTCTACGAAAAATATTAAATATAGAGATCGCACAAACAAATATTAACATAAAAACAATAAAAGATTGTATACGTCACGCCGAAAGAGAACTGAAACTCAGCCTCAGTGAGCTTGAGCTCAACACATTTACAAACAACCAACACTTTCTAGGACAGAGAATAGCAAAAGAAACACGGGATAGACACACAGCAAAAATAGAAAATCTGAAACACCAACATTTTCACATTCTCGGTATAAATACAACAAATGATTGGTTCGCAAACAAAACGAACATCAGTTTTCCACATGAAGTAAAGTGGTTGCTCTCCCTTGGGAGAAAATTCACTATACCCCCAACAAACACAAGCTTTAGTCCTATACATATAATTGCTGAAATGGAACAAGTAATACAGACGTTAGAGGATGATAGGGAAAAAGAAATAGTGAGGAACCAACTAAGTCATCAAATACTGCAATTCAAAAGAAACATAAAAAACAACGCAGCTGAGAAATTCATAATCGAAGTACACAACAAAACTAAAGCATTTCTAAAACCACACAAAAACGAAATAGTGATAACAGAAGCAGACAAAGGCAATAAGACGGTAGTGCTCTACAAAAAAGACTACGTCACTAAAATGAACGAGCTATTAGAGGACAGAAACACGTACAGAGTAACCAGAGCAGATCCAACAAAAAACCTGCAAAAGAAAAATAATAACATTGTAAATGAGCTATACAAAAACAAATACATTAGCGCAAGAGAAAAACAACAGCTATCGTGCTCGGCAGCCAACGCTCCGAGACTCTACGGAATACCGAAAATCCACAAGCCAAACTTCCCCCTGCGCCGTATTGCATCATCAGTGACAGTCCCGTGCTACCACTTATCCAAGTATGTAGGAAATACAATGAAAGCCATAATAAGCGAAAAGTATAACGTAGGAAATGCGTTTGATTTGGAAGAGAGACTTAAAGGCATACGGGTAAACGACGATGAAGTGTTGGTATCTTTCGACGTTGTCTCTCTGTTCACCAACATCCCAACGCACCTTGCTATTAATATTATAATGAAGAAATGGGACAAAATACAAAATGTAACAAATATCCCCAAAAACAAATTCCGCGACTTACTCAAGTTTTGTTTGCTGGACAATAACTACTTTATGTATAATAACAAGATGTACACCCAAACGTTTGGTATGCCCATGGGAAACCCCCTCTCCCCATTGAAAACTCTTTTAATACATTAAACCAGCAACATAATGTACAAATTAAATTTTTAGTCAAATATGTGGACGACATATTTGCGATCGTCCGACGAAATGATGTTCAAATAATCTTAGACACCCTCAACAGCTACCACAACAAACTACACCTGACGCTTGAAATAGAAAAAGACAACTGCATTCCCTTTCTGGATGTAAAAATACACAAAATAAACAATGCTTTAATTTTCGACTGGTACGCAAAACCCACTTCCTCTGGGCGTATGATTAACTTTTACTCCTCTCAACCCCTTAACTATAAAATAAACACTGCTAAAAACTTCATAAGTAAAGTTTTGTCCCTAAGCCATGAGAAGTTCCATAACAGCAACATCCACAAAATAATACAAACACTTAAAAGCAACAACTACCCTGATAGCACAATATCAAGTTTATTACAACAACAAACTATGAAAATAAACCAAAACCAACATCAAACACAAACTGAAAACAAAACAAAGCAATATCACAGCGTAACATACATACCGAAATTCACCGAACACATTCGCAAAAATATTTTTAAAAAACAAAGAAAACATTGCTCTCGTATATAAATCGAACCACACTCTATCCAATATCTTCACACAAACAAAAAGCCCCATCGAACCCCTACAACAAAGCAACGTCATATACCAAATAACTTGCAAAGGAAAAGAGAACGAGGAATGTAATAAGCTATACATCGGCACGACCCGAAGGTCACTGAAAGGACGACTAGCAGAGCACCAAGCCGACATACAGAAAAACAAAAGCAACACCGCATTATCACAACACACAACAACCAGTGGACACACAGCTGATCTGACAAACACAAAAATATTGGACAAAAACAAACGAGGGAGAGCGAGATACACTTTGGAAAGCTTACGAATATTGCAACAAAGGGAAAACACAGTCAATAAAAAGGAAGACACAGCTGACATTGCCTCTGCGTACCTACTATGCCTATAAGCACTTTAGTATGACAATGATACCCAATGCGCGCGGTACTAATAATTAGTTAATTTTTTAGTTAATACTATAAACAAATAATGTAAGTTTTTTTTTTTGTCATATGTAACTCAATGTTTAATTGTTAAAAATTAAAATGTAATGCAAAATATGTATAATGATTTTGTTGTTGAATATAGATCTCGCTCCAGAAGATGCTAGGGTGACTAGCGAAACGTCGAGCTGCGACAGTGAAGTAAAATTGTTTTATTTGCACTGAAAACCAAAATAGGTCAAATAGCCTACTTAACTCCAATAAATTTAAGAAAATTGACCGGAATCACCAATAATTAAACACAAAACAATAAATCAATCAAATCAACAAACAACCAAAAATGGCCAAACAACTAAAACTACTGATTTCTACCTTCTAAAGGAGGCTCTACTGATGGAAGCGAAGTGGAAGCATCATGATAGATGCCACACGGCAAAACTCACATTGCCGGAATTGAATGGGAAGAGATGGCGAGAGCTTCTCACCCTCCGTAAGAGGGATCTGTCCCTAGTTGTAGGTCTCCTCACTGGTCACGTTTGTATTGAGCCGCATGCGGAAAGGATTGGCGCTCCATTTAATGATTATTGTAGAAGATGCGGCAACGAAGAAGAGCCTGAAACTGTTAGGCATCTACTTTGTGAATGTCCAGCGCTCGGTAGAAGAAGGCAACGTTTTATGGGCAAGATGTTTCTCGTAGATCTAACTGATATAGCTTAGGTCAATACACGACGCTTAGTTAGTTTCACAAACTCAACGAAGTGGTTTGAGAGCAGGAAAAAATCCGTGTGGTTTCACAATGGGCCTATAAAGGCCTAGGTGTGCCTCTCCGATGCGGACGGCAGCCACTTAAACCTAACCTAACCTACCTTCCTCAGCTAACCACACAAGCTGATCAGTGAAAAACCACCCCCGTGTTTGAAGGGAACACACACACATATATCCATAAACAAGCATATACATATATATAAGACAAACGACAACAACAGATCAGAACGAAAATCGACACTGATGATAGCGCTACGCCGAAACCAGTTTGTCTCCAAACCAAATTTAACAAGGGATGGCATAAAATCTTTCCAATATATATCAATTAGAATCATCCTTTGCAGGTTAATATAACCGTAACTTTTGTAGTTACCAACCGATTTTAAACCTTTTGCCAGTTTTGAATAGACATTTTATTCTTAAAAATGGCATACACACTTTTTAGGATATGTGTGAATATTTGCGTGCATTCACGCAACAAACCAATCCTTTTATTAGGTATGTTTTCAACAAATGTACATGCCGACCGTTTTTGAACTCGCAGTATAATTACTTCACTTAGTAGTTATAACGTTTCCAATTCAATTGACTTCCCACTGGCTGAATATTTTATCAACTTATATTCATGATACCGTTTTCCATCCAATTTCCCAACCATCAATAGGTCTTAGTAAACAATTTATATTGAAATTAAAAATCTTAATTACCGACTTGTTTCAGCATTCAAATTCTATAAGAAATCGAACAGTAACACTTCACGGGCGTTGTTTCGTTATTCACTGCTTCATTTGCCTTGTTTGATGCTGCTCCTATTGATGAATAAAAAGCGATGGCTAACAACAGAGAAGAAATCAAGTGCTGTTGACATTAGTGGTGGGATTATTTTCGAATTATATCCGAATAAACGTTATTCGAATAAACGAATAAATTTATTCGTTTCAAATAATCCGGATAATATTTATTCGGATTTTTTATTCGTTTATCCGGATAGTACTATCCGGATAATTTTTATTCGGATAGTACTATCCGGATAGTGCGCACTATCTGGATACTTGGAATAGTAAAATAAAAGACATTGCATTTATGTTACGTTCATCGCTTGTGCAGATGAGCATGCATATATATTTATACGTACATATATTTATGTGTGTATAGATGCATATATGCATATATTTTTGTTTGTTTGGGGTTGCTTTGTTAATATTCATTTATTTAGTTACATATATTTACGTAACCAAAGTTGTGCTTGAGGCTTAAGCTAGAAATAGTTATCGGGGTCGTTTACAACTGTACTGATCATAGAGCTTTGTTTATTAGTAAACAGGTGTGGAAATGATAATATGGTAGGGATTTTTGTTTACCATATACATACATATATACATATGTATGTACATATGTAAGTTGTATGGAAAATGTTTGTTTTGATATCGTTTGGTTTGTATAAACATCTAATTGGTCACCATTAAAAAAATAAGTTTACATGTCATTGTCAACATTTTTTGCGAAGTCTGATGGATCAAAAGTTATTTAAGGTCAATGTTAACTTAATGAAAACTTTTGAAAAAATTTCCTAAAATAAAGTTTGAAGCAATCAATTTTAAACGTAACAAAATTCTAGTGGAATTAGTGACTAGTTTCAAAAACGGCTGTCTGTCTGTTTTTGCCGCTCCTTAAAATTTTGATTGTCCTTGAACGCGTTAAACGCTGTAATATAAATACCCAAATGTGCATATAAGCATATTCTAACATATGTACATGTTGTATTCTTGCAGATTCCTTTGAAATTAGATTTATATACAAGTGCATGTGGGTATCTCTATGTGTATGTATATGTATTCAAGAAAATGCGCAAAGGGTGATATGAAATAAGAATCCCACCTACTTTTACGGTTAGTGTGGGTATTATGTTTATTTTTTTTATTTAATTTTGTTGATGCTTGGACTAGCTGAGTATTTTTGCTTGCGAATGAAATTCTTTTCTTTTAAATCTTTTGGTTGTTGCAATACTTTTATGTGGGCATACTCGTGTTATCTACCTGCTACTGACTGACCTAACTACTGCTACTGACTGATCACAGTCCTACAACCATAAATACATACGTGTAGGTAATTCTAAAATAAATTTGCATATACATAGATGGAAATATTCAGGCAAACTTTTCCTTCGGTTTTTAGTTGTGGATTTTTAATCGATTATGTATATGTTCTTTGTCTTTCTTTAAATGCCGCGCTTGGAAATTTCGTTAACAATAAATATTAACCAGCATTGTCCTTTTATATCCTGCATCGCATTGTTTATATGTACATAAGTATGTACGTATTTCATCGAATAGAATACGAACGTTACGGCAGATCGCTTAAAAAAAAGATGCGTAAAGTAAAAGAGTTTTACACCTCAAGCAAGAACGTTCTGTTGATCCAAGCATAAATCAAGACATTTAAAAAATTACAATGCCCAGAAGCAAAGTTTGGCGACATTTTACAATCGTGGAAAACACTGGTGAAGCCGCCTGCAATTATTGTAATGCTGTGCTAAAACACATGGGATCCACTACTTGTTTGTGGAACCATTATAACTTCAAGCACAAACTCAGTTATGGAGTTGATTATCAGCAAGCAACTTCAAGCAGCAATGCTACTGATGATTTTAGAGAAATTTTGCCACCAAACCGGAAACGGCAGTCACGAGTTAGTACATCAATCAGCAATTCCTGCAATATCAGTCAAGACCGGCGGGAACTGATAACACAGGCGTTAACGAAAATGTTGACATTGGATATGCTGCCGACGTCGTTTGTTGAAAATGAAGGATTTAGGTCCTTAATGAGTACTTTGGAGCCAAGCTACAAAGTTCCTTGTCGGAAAACTATTCGGAAACGAATTGAAGCTCTGTACTTTGACGAATTAGCCAAAGCTAAAGATGTCATTGGCAAGGTTAATGCATATATAGCCCTAACCACAGATGGTTGGACTTCAAGGGCGTTAGATTCCTACGTCACAATAACAGGTTAGTTGTCTACAATATATCTATTTATGGTTGGCTTGCGGTCAGTCTTATGTAAATAATTTTTTTCATACGTGGCATTTTTTCGAGCGTTCTAAGAGTTATGCCAAAAAATAATTTCTTAAAATAAAATTTTTTATATTGTAATTGAAAAACTCTTTTGGAAAAATAAAAATTTATATTATATATAAATTTTTTTTATAAAAATATTTGTCTGTAGCGCATTATTTTGATTCTGGTTGGATCCTACATTCAATGAATTTGAAAACAGATGAATTGGGTTCAAGTCAGACATCGGAAAACTTGCACAACTTTCTTCTGGACTCCATAGAGGAATGGGGAATTTCCGGAAGAATATCAGCTGTAGTGCACGATAATGCAAAAAATGTGACAAACGCGGTTCGGAATTTGCAAAGCAAGGAAATAGGCAACGTGGCTTGTGCAGCACATACGCTGCAGTTAAGCATTAAAAAAGCCATGGAGATGGAAGACTGTAGCAACCTCTTAAAAAAGGCATCAAATTTAGTAAGTGCCTTCAACCATTCATCGAAAAGAACTGCAGCACTAGAGAAACACCTTGAGCAACTTGGAAAACCCGCACTGTCTCTAATACAAAGTTGCCCCACAAGATGGAATTCCAGTCTTTATATGGTCGAGCGGTTAATAAACCTGAGACCATCATTGGAAGCAGTGCTTGCAGATAGAGAATTTTTTGATGGTCGAACGGCCCAAAAAATGGAAGTTTTTGAGGGCGAATGGCTGAAGCTAAGTGACGTCTGTAATTTGTTGCAGCCTTTAGAGAAAGCAACAACTGTGTTGTGCTCTGAAGCTATTATAACAATATCCTTAGTTCAGCCAATTATAAATAGTTTAGTATACAAACACCTCAGACCGAACTGCAATGATTCCAGTTTTGTAATGGATATCAAAAACAAAATTTCGGATGACTTGGTTCAACGGTTTGGGCTTTATACAACGTTGGAAACACGATCCGTCGAACCATGTCACATCGCATCATTCTTAGATCCGCGATATAAGAATTAATTTTTGAAAGTTCAGAGGAGTTCAGAGCGAAGATATGTGCAACGGCAAAAGAACTATATAAATCCGGCATAAACACGCCGTCAACTTCGGTCGCTCAGGATGCACCAACAGTGATGGATATACTTCTTTGTGGCGACAACATAAACGAAATGCAGGATGAGTACGAAAGATATATTTCAGAGCCTCAGATAAACCACAATTTAGAGGGAAGAATTTGGTGGAAGGATCATGAAAAGCAATATCGCTTACTTTCTATGCTGGCAAAGAAATATCTTGCCATACCAGCTACTTCAGCAAGTTCCGAGCGAGTTTTCTCAAGTGCTGGTAATATTGTTAAGCCTTCAAGAAGTAAACTTAAACCATATCTTGTATCAGCTTTAATATTTTTACACCAAAATAAAAAAAGTTAAATATTTACACAGATTTTAGAACTAAGTCATCATCTACATATATATAAATAAGAAAATCAACTTTATGTGACACTGAAATGAATAATTAAGCAAAGATTGTTTTTATTGTAAGTATGTATATAAAAGAAATAAATAAATAAAATTTTATCATGAAATTAAAAAAAATTGTTCACTTTGAAGGGCAAAGGTTAAGGTTTTTTGCTTTTTGAATGTCTTATAACTCGAAATAAGCCTCAAAATGCTACTGATTATTTGTGATAAGTGATTTGTCTTCTGTTCAATACGGAGTATAGGTACCCACACCATCAACAAAAAGAAGATGGTATCCTCATTTTATACTTTCCCTTGTTTCGTTTTTTATTTATGAATAAGTTACGCGATGCAGGATATAAAAGGACAATGCTGGTTAATATTTATTGTTAACGAAATTTCCAAGCGCGGCATTTAAAGAAAGACAACTAAAAACCGAAGGAAAAGTTTGCCTGAATATTTCCATCTATGTATATGCAAATTTATTTTAGAATTACCTACACGTATGTATTTATGGTTGTAGGACTGTGATCAGTCAGTAGCAGTAGTTAGGTCAGTCAGTAGCAGGTAGAATACACGAGTATGCCCACATAAAAGTATTGCAACAACCAAAAGATTTAAAAGAAAAGAATTTCATTCGCAAGCAAAAATACTCAGCTAGTCCAAGCATCAACAAAATTAAATAAAAAAAATAAACATAATACCCACACTAACCGTAAAAGTAGGTGGGATTCTTATTTCATATCACCCTTTGCGCATTTTCTTGAATACATATACATACACATAGAGATACCCACATGCACTTGTATATAAATCTAATTTCAAAGGAATCTGCAAGAATACAACATGTACATATGTTAGAATATGCTTATATGCACATTTGGGTATTTATATTACAGCGTTTAACGCGTTCAAGGACAATCAAAATTTTAAGGAGCGGCAAAAACAGACAGACAGCCGTTTTTGAAACTAGTCACTAATTCCACTAGAATTTTGTTACGTTTAAAATTGATTGCTTCAAACTTTATTTTAGGAAATTTTTTCAAAAGTTTTCATTAAGTTAACATTGACCTTAAATAACTTTTGATCCATCAGACTTCGCAAAAAATGTTGACAATGACATGTAAACTTATATCTTTAATGGTGACCAATTAGATGTTTATACAAACCAAACGATATCAAAACAAACATTTTCCATACAACTTACATACATACATATGTATATATGTATGTATATGGGAAACAAAAATCCCTACCATATTATCATTTCCACACCTGTTTACTAATAAACAAAGTTCTATGATCAGTACAGTTGTAAACGACCCCGATAACTATTTCTAGCTTAAGCCTCAAGCACAACTTTGGTTACGTAAATATATGTAACTAAATAAATGAATATTAACAAAGCAACCCCAAACAAACAAAAATATATGCATATATGCATCTATACACACATAAATATATGTACGTATAAATATATATGCATGCTCATCTGCACAAGCGATGAGCGTAACATAAACGCAATGTCTTTTATTTTACTATTCCAAGTATCCGGATAGTGCGCACTATCCGGATAGTACTATCCGGATAAACGAATAAAAAATCCGAATAAATATTATTTGGATTACGAATACCTGGCGAATAAAAGAGTTTATTATTCGGATAATTTTTATTCGGATAGTCCCACCCCTAGTTGACATACATACATGCAAAGGAAAGTGTAAGAGTATATCCATTGTGTGGACAATCTGTTGAGAACGAAAATATTATTTAGATTAACTTTACTATAAATGCATTACATTATATTTATGTATATCAAAATCTTATTTGAATATTAAAAATGTACTTTTAGTAAATGAACAGGCGAAAAATCAATTTTTTTTATATATAATTAATGGAAAAAGTTTTTTGTAAATTCGAACAAGCGCGCCATCTTTGGGTGGTTAGATTAGGTTGAACTGGCCGGTCCATGAGGATCTCACATAGACTGATTGAGTCCGTAGTGTTACCAGAAGTTTGTCTTAATGACCAAACTGAAAAACCCTATCAAAAACCTGGACCTATGTTATAAAATAACTCCGTCCTCTTGGCAAATACTAGAAGCGTCCTAGGACTTAAGCCACTTGCTGCTTCTAGATCTGACAGCTGTATCACTCCTAATAGATGGAGTCTTAGTCTGGCAAGTGCAGGGCACTAGCAAAGAACGTGCTCGATCGTTTCCTCCTCCAACCCGCACTTCCTACATCTGCTATCACTGACCAAGCCTAATTTAAAGGCATGTGACACCAGAAGGCAGTGTCCAGTCAGAATACCCGTCATGAGTCTACAGTCCTCTCTTTTTAATGATAGAAGCAACTGTGTTAGTCTAAGGTTGTAAGACCTACACATAATCTTCGACGCTTTACAGCCCCACGCTTGAACCTACGCCTTTCCCGCTTGGTCGATCATGTGCACCTCTCGCCTTCGCTTAATCTCGCCCAATCTAATTGGGACGTCTTCGGAGCAAGCTTCAAGGGATGCGCCCTTTTTAGCTAGTTCGTCCGCTTTTTCATTCCCATCTATTCCCATATGCCCTGGGACCCAATATAGATGTATGCTTCTCCCTGTCCCGATTCTCTCAAGAGTCTGCTTAAACTCTAACACGCATTTAGATGCTGTGCTACACTCAAAAAAAAAAGTATCACTATCACTTTAATACACGATGTGCAAAATTGAAACTATAAACGGTATCATTTTCGTGGTATCAATGCAACGATAAATATTATAAAAATTATAATTAAAAGTATCAATTTTGTATCTTGACTATTGGTTTGCCCATGGAAAATATTTGTTTCGCCCTTAAAATGTATCAAAATGATAACTGTATAAATTTCCTAGTTTCATTATAACATAATACTAGATTGATTATAACATAATACGCTAAAGTAATCGGGCAGCCTGTAGGATCTGCTTATTTCCGGATCAGCGCAGTATACCGCAGACCCTAATCCTACCACTACTTTGGAACAATCGGTGTACACATGTATCACCTCGTCCGCCATTTCCGCACCCTTGCGCCAACCGTCCACCTCTATTGTGGCCTTAAGATCTCCCTCAAAGCGCAGATAGGGAATCAGGTAGTCTGTTCGTCTTGTGATTGATGACGCTATACTACTATGGCCATATGGTCGGCGCTCAAGCTGCCCCGAAGCACCGAGCCTGGTTGCGGTCGTTAATGCCTTGTTCTTTGCTACCAAGTCTACAGGTGGAATGTGCAGAATGGCATACAGTGCAGCCGTCGCGGTTGTTTTCAGGGCTCCCGTAATGCTAAGCATCGATAGTCTGCATACCCCCTCTAATTTTTTGAGGCATGTTGTTTTTTGTGTGGCTTTCCACCAAACAAGAACTCCATAGTATAGAATAGGCTTACAATCGCTGTAAAAACCCAATGAAAAAGAGAGGGCGATAGGCCCCACGTACACCCCAGCATTCTTTTACATGCATAGAGTGCCGTTGAGGCCTTCTTGACCCTCTCCTCCACGTTGAGCTTCCATGACAGCTTACTGTCTAGGATGATTCCTAGATATTTTGTGCAAGGTTTCTCCTGTAAGGTCACCCCTCCTAACTTAGGCCTGGTCCAATTTGGGACCTTGTACCTCTTTGTAAACAGGACCATATCCGTCTTCTCCGCATTGACTTTCAACCCAACATTACATGCCCAGGTATGAATCTCCCGAAGCGCCCGATCCATCAAAGAACTAATCGTTGGAAGGCACTTTCCACTTATAACAATTGCAACGTCATCTGCGTAAGCCGTAAGTTTTACGGTCCCTCATCGAATCGCCTGAGCAGTTGGTTGATGACCAGCGTCCACAGCAGAAGTGATAGCACCCCTCCCTGCGGCGTGCCCCTGTTCACTGATTTCGTGGCCTCGTACAATCCCCATTGTGATGTAATCTTCCTGCAATTTAACATGCAGCCGATCCATCTGATTAAGGCGGGATGTACTTTAATGTAATTAACACCATCCATAATCGCCCATTTAGAAACATTACTGAAAGTCCCGGCAATGTCCAAGAAGACTCCTAGAGTATATTACAGGGATTTCTCTATGCCTATTACCACCCTATGCAATGCGGTGTCTACGGACTTGCCTTTGGTGTACGCATGCTATGTTGTGGAGAGCAGCGTTTCATCCACGTTGGACTTTATGTACACATCTGTCAGCCTCTCAAAGGTTTTGAGCAGAAATGATGTTAAGCTAGTGGGTCTATAGTCTTTGGGTTACACGTGACCGATCTTCCCCGCCTTTGGTAGAAAAGCTACACGAGCAGTTCTCCAAGAGTGCGGTACATGATTCAGTCGTATGCACCCATCGAATATTATTTTAAGCCATTCCAAGACCGCCCTACTTGAGACTTGTAGCATGGCCGGGAATATACCATCTGGGCCCGGCGATTTAAACTTAGAAAACGTCTTCACTGCCCACTCAATCTTGGTATCGATCACCAAGCCCGGCACTACTACCTCCGTGATCGAAGCGTGAGTGATGTCTGCTGGCTCTTGTAAACCGTCTCCCGATGGGAAATGTGTATCGAGAAGCACCTCAAGGGATTCCTCACTATTACGTGACCATTCCCCGTTCTCTTTCTTTATTAGTCCCTGGACTACGTTTCCCTTTGTTAGGACTTTTTTCAACCGTGCTGTCCGCACAGAAATTTTTCCATGAGTTTCTCTTCGCCCTGGTAATTTCACGCTTGTAGATCCTCAGTAGATCCCTGTACTCGTCCCTACACGCTTCGCTTTCCGCGGTCTTTGCGAGCTTAAACATTTCTTTTACCTGTCTTCTTAGAAGACTCAGCTCATTGCTCCACCATGGCGGCTTTGCTTTTCCTCTGAATCTTCTTAGAGGGATAGCTTTGTTATACGCAGTCATAAGCGTCCTCGTTAGGAATTCATTCGACTCCTCCAGTTCCTCTACATTAGCAACCTCTTTGGGTTGTCCCAGTTTTGTTTCTACATGTTTCTGGAATTTAGTCCAGTTCGTTGACCTAGGGTTTCTCCCTTCTCTATACCATCCAATCATACCTTGATATATCACGCTCGTAGCCCAATGTAATATCCATGATACATTTCCCCTATTGGCTATCTGCAAATTGGTTTGCAGGATGTAACAAAATAGAGATTCGCCTCTCTTGTTCGTATCTGCTTCTCCCCACGCATTGTGGTGCGCATTTGCATCTGCGCCTATGACCAACCGCCCTTTGCGCCCTTCCTCCTGTACTAGCCTTTTGCACTCCATCGGGTGAACCTCCGCAGCATGGGCCATGTAGCAGAACGCCAGGATAAATGCCTGCTTATTCTTTTGCTCAACGGCCACCGCTACGAGATCCTCAGTGGTGTAATTAGGCAGCATATATGAATGCAGCTGTTTCCTTCCCATTACTACAGCTCGCACCCGTCCTTCCGTTTGCGCGTAGTAAACGCCAAACCCGCGCGCGCTAAGTCCAGAAACCTTTCCTCCCGATGAGAGCCACGGCTCCTGGATCAGCGCCACGTCAAACGAACCCTCCTCAAGGGTTAGGAGGAGTTCGCTCGACACCACTTTACTGTGTTGGAGGTTTATCTGTAGGACTCGCAGCACCATTGGGCTGTTTGTCCCCCTCCAGCACCTTCGTCTTGACGTCGTCGTCCTCCCCTTGCCCTTTTGGTTTAGAGTATTCGAGGCCCCCTTCAGCCTCTCGTGACTGTTGTGCCACGTGTTAGGGTTTTTATCCTCGGGACTTCTTTTCCTGAGTCGCATGTAAATTTTGCGAGTGCCAAAGGACATTTTTCCAAGCTGCGTGTCAAAATATCCTCCGCCTGCTGGTTTATTTGGAAGATGTAGAACTGACCATCCTCGGTAGGCCGAGATACAGTAAGTACCTTCCAATCCTGTGTCGGTATGTTCGGATTCTGATTCTGCAGAAGTCGCAGTATATCCTCCGACTACATCACGCATGGTATCCATACCTTAACTTTTGGTACCGTGGGGATTTGCGCTTTATCCACCACCTCAAACCGCGCATTCGTGCCTTGCCTTTGGAGTTTTGGACCCACTTCCTCCAGCGACCTCAAGCTCGCGATGTTGTCGCACGCTATCATCTTCACACCATTATACCATCCCCCCGAATCAAAGGTTGGAAGGGGCTTACTTGGCTGTTCCCGCATCATCTTAAGCATTAAGCTAATAAGCTCCCTTTCCACAGATCTCCACCTGTCAGTAGTAATTTGTCCGAAAGGACTGCTACGATCAAACAGCGCCACAGTCAGTGACTACTTTGCCACATCACTCATCTTCTCAGGAAAAGCCGGAGTCTTAGTGTTATTTCCCATTGGCACCTCCTAGAAAGCCGGAGTCTTAGCGTTAACTCCCTTTAGCATCTCCGAGAAAGCCGGAGTCTTAGCGTTATCTCCCTTTGGCTTATCTCCTACTTCCGTAGTTGGAACTTCCCTCTGTTTAGCAGCTTCGAGGTACTTGCTACCTCGCTATTGGGGCCCATCTGTCTTACAGCTTTGGGCCTACCTGTCTTGTCTATGCGACTACCCTGTCTCGCGGCTCTAGGACTGGGTCCTTTCTGCCTTCCGCCGAACGTTGCCTCTTCATTCTGCCATTCGACGCTTCTTCCTCCTCGTATCGGTTGCATAACCGAGGGTTTCCCGCAGCAAACCTTGTGAACTGCCTTCGACCTACTTCTATCGCCTCATGGGCCCATTCCAAGCGCTCGATCTCCACTTCTGTTGGATCGACCACTGCTCCCAAGCGTTGTACAATTCTTAGTGCTGCACGGTACTGCGAGAGAGCTCTTTTACTTCCTCTGCTCCGGACTCTTCTCCACTCTTCTACACCGTTTTCATTTGTGTGCTTCTCCAACACGGAGTTCATTGAATCAGCACTACTCTCGCTCCCCGAGTCCGACGCATCACTTAATTCGTATTTTTCGTCCTTGGATTGTTACTCAGTCCTCCTCTTTACATCGTCCTTATTATAATCAGGTAATGAGTCGTTCATCTTGGTCGTACGCCCACCTGCCCGAAAAGTTGGGCTCAGCGATCCAGTATTATATACGGGGAAAGAATCGTCCGCCACAGCAGCGCCCCTTACTGTGGTAAGGCCATAAATACTTCCCGAGGTGGTCCAGTATCGTGAAGGCTCGGTTCGAATACAGCCGAATTTATCCCCTGGCTGCAAATCGTCCAATAGGCACGGTCCGCATAACACCCTGGATTAGGGGGTTGGCAGTTCTTGGTCACCGACATCCCGCCGCCGTCGTATGAGGCGAAACGGCGTAGATGTCAGTCCTAAACAGCTCCGCCTCATAGTCGGGCGCTATGGAGTTCGGCTAAGCCCTCACACCAACGACAAGGTGCCTACCCTAGTGAGGGCCATCTTTGGGAACAATTATCTAAGTGTTCTAATGCGAATTTCAAAGACCTAAACCTTTATGTATCCCCGCTAAATTCGAAAGCACAAATGTTTCAGCTACATACAAATATGGTTTCCCATTGTTGCCACTTACCTATAATAGGCTCTACCAAAATCCTAAAAAATTGTTCCAAAATTATTTGTAGCGTACCAAAAAATTCCTAAATAGAATGAATTTTTGACCGGCCCATTTTTTTGTGGTAAATTTCACTTACACGTAAATACATAAGTCTTTATTTAACAGATTCTTTGTTTTTTTTTAATTTTATAAAATAAATGTAAGGCGCGATAACCTCCGAAGAGATCTAAGGCCGAGCTTCTCTTCCAATTTGCATCGTGCTCCTCTTGATTTTCCCTACAAATTGGCCGGACGGGACCTACATGTTTTATGCCGACTCCGAACGGCATCTGCAAAGCAGATGAGTTTTCACTGAGAGCTTTTCATGGCAGAAATACACCCGGAGTGCTTGCCAAACACTGCCGAGGGGCGACCCCGCTTAGAAAAATTTTCTTCTAATTGAAAAATCTTATATCTAAAAATTTGATGTTGCTTTGCCCGGGAGTTGAACCCATGGCATACGGTGTGATAGGCGGAGCACGCTACCCATCACACCACGGTGGCCTCCGAACATGAAATCACAAATACTGAGTTAACTTTTGTTGAAACTAACTAATTTATTTATAACAATTAATGGCGAATTTCCCCGAAAATGTTTTTGCATTTGCAGATTTAATCCTCATTTTATATGTACTTTATCTTATACTGAAAAAAAAAAAAAGTTACAAAAATATAACATTAAATTTTTATATTGCCTTTTATGCTAATTTATTTTATTTCTTATTTTATTGGACCGGCCAGTTCAACCTAACCTAATTCTTCTGCTGAGCTGTTTTCGTAGTTTTCTCAGTTTGTTTGACGACTCACAATCCTAGGAACTTCAATCTTCTCTCCGATAGATTCAGCTATTTCTTTAGCATCAAGAAACATTTCTTCGAACTTTTTTTTAGCCTTTTCCTAATTTCTTTCAACAAAATGCCAGATCATCAGCCGTTGAAACTGCTGCAGAAAGATCAACACTTTTCCCTTGAAAGTAAGAGGTTAATGGTTGAGCCAAAGAAAAAATTTCGTTAATAACAACCATTGCCGCAATGAATCCTCCAGTCCTAAAAGTGTGTAGATAACTGAAAGCATTTCTAGAACTTTCAGCTTTTCCACAGTCATGAATTTTTTTAAACTGAAATAAATGGGAGCAAACATTTCTTTGAAGCAGATCATAGCATCTAGTCTTTCCGTCCATCTCGTTTCACACAATCGCTTCGAAAGTTCTTTCTTTGTTGGACAATTCAAAGTTTCGACGGCATCCTTGAGAATAGCTTCGCGTTTTGCTGAAGGTCTGAAGAAAGAAACTATCTGCTTTATGGACCCAAGACAATTTCTTATGAGAGAAATGGAGCACGCTTCACCAACCGCCAAATTCAAGGACTGGCTTGTGCAATGTACATAAATTGCAGACGGATACTTCTCCATCACTGCAGCAGCACAACCCTTCAACTCTCCACTCTTTGCAGCTGCAACGTCGTATCCTTGAGAAACCAAAAACTCCAAGTTGATCTTCAGCTTCTTTGAAATGTTTATCAATGACGAAGCAAGTAGAATTTCTTCTCTCAAAATTATACCATCTGCAGTTTTTTTTAACTAAAATACGAGTATCAACGTTCCCCGAAAGGTTTTATTTTTCTCTTTTTGTATGCTTGAATTCGGGTTATAATAACTTCACTCCATTTTTTGCTGTGTAGTTTTGAATTTTTCTGCATTACATTGTTGTATCATATTTCAGTCTATAAAAATTTGTGTTCTTTTTTTAAGTTTACAACGTTGTTGTTGTAAGGTCCACTTAGTCGAATTTCTTGCCTCCCATATTATATATAACAATAAGAACTGTGCATACGCGCATCGCTTCTGTGCGTCGTGAAAAAAGGAGAAATTTTGAATGTCATATTTTAATAAATTATTAATTTTATCAATTTAATGTAGTTATCTTATAATATTGGTCACAATAGTCAAGGAAGAAACATTTTAGAAATTGAAGTGTATATAATCTCAAATCACTTTTTTTCGCTACTAATATTTTAGCTTATCAGCTAAGTTAACTAGTTCGCTAATGGCACTAGAGTTTGTGCTGGCAAGATTTTTCAGACGGTAAAACCAGAGACCGCTAAAACTCTGAAAGTTTATGATCTCCCATCTTTGAATCTGATAAAATTCGATCTAATTTGGTATTATCACTTAAGGAATGCCGTTCAATCAAAACCTGCTTTAACGCAAAGAATTTATTATTTTCAGGAGGTTGAACTGGCCAGTCAATAAGACCTCACATAGACTGAATGTGTCATTTCATTTAATTTATTCAAGGTTTTACAATTAGTACAATAAGATATCGGAGTCTTAATGCACAACAAAGTACTACTACATCTGAAATTATAATATGTATAATAATGTAAGGATATATTTAAATAGATTACTATAGATAATTTTAGGAAAAAATACAAAATAGCTAAGGTAAAAGAAGATAAAAATCTCAGCAGGAATATGTATAACATCCAAAATCATCATAACGTCATGCGGAAGTGCAGTAATTTTCTATTGAACTGCATTTCAGCGTGGATGAACCACGCTTCGGGGCATTTAGTCCAAAACTGGGGCAACTTCACTGAAGTGGCAAAAAGTCATTGTTGTTTTGACTCTTATATACATATGAGGGTCATCCTGAAAATTAGGATCGTATAAATCAATAAGAGAATGATTTGTATGACGTGTAGTGTGTTGTAGTTGTGTGTCCGTCCCGTGGTAGTGTTCGATACGTAACGAATATATGTAATAACTTGTTTATTTATTGTCCTTTCTGTTATATCTGTTGTCCTTTTTATTATTTTCATTGTTGTTACACAGTAGGCATTTTCTTATCTCATGTTGTGTTGATTGCTGCTACATGGTTATTATTTTATTGTTGTCTTGAATGTTACAGGTTTTATTGCTTTTTATATAGATTTTTTTTCACCAGCTCATACACATATATTCCCTGAGGCTTCTTTGTTTATTTAACATTATTTTTGTTACTTTTCGTGAGCTTTCCATAGTCAGATATTATTTCTTATTTTTATTCTGAATTTCTCATATTTTTATTTTTTACTTCCACCGATCGATTTTAATTTCATTATTTAAAATAGTATTTTATTTTTCAAATGCCATCGAAAAATCTATGCTTTTATAACACTGATGGACAAAAGAAGCCCTTTTTGGCTCTGCATCAGAGACGTAAAGCTATAGAGAATCGCCAACGACAGACAGCAATAGAAATTGTCAAACTGGCGGGAGATAATTCCCCACATTACCTACTTGAAGATTAGCAAAAAAACGCGGTGCTTTCGTTAAAGTTTCACAAAAAAGTTATTTACGTCTCTGTGTTACATGGTGTTCTTCTTTTTTTCTCACTAATTTGTGGTCGATGATTTGAAACCTGCCCTCAAATTTCTTCCAGCAGCTGGTGTTTTTGAAATACGGGTAATATTTTTTATTATGAGTTCGTCAAGGATCGCAGTATGTACAAGTTGTGTTGAGTCATAACGCCTATGGCTAGATAAAAGAAGACCTCATTTGAAGTACCAAAATAATGTGATATGGAGTGAACCATATGGACCATCACAACGACTGTTATTTCTGTGTGGTAAACAAATCAATCAATCAATACTTGGCGCGATTTACCTCCTAGGAGATTTAGGCCGAGCTTCTCTGCCAACTTGCGTCGTGATCGTTTTAATTTGCCCTACAAATTGGCATGACAGGACCCACATGTTTTCTGTCGACTCCGAAAGGCATCCGATTTTTCATTTTGCCCGGGAGTTGGACCCAGGATCCTCGGTGTGGTAGGCGGAGCACGCTACAGCCACATTACGGCGGCTGCTGCGTGGTAAACATAAGAGGAGTAAAACGCAGAAATTACGCTTAATGGATTTATCCCAACCTACTGATTTCTGTTCGACCAGCCTTAGTGCTGGACATCAAATATATTTTTAAATCGTTTCTGGTTCTGAAAGGGTGAAAGCTGGGATCTTCGATGGACCACATATTAGAAAACTAACATGTGATACCGAGTTCACTAGCCGCTTCCAATCACCTGAAAAATCGGCATGGGGCGAGTTCGTTTGGGTTGTAAAAAACTTTTTAGGTAGTTACCTAACTCTCTGAATACATAGACCAACTGATGCTACATTTTCAACATCCGGGTATAAACTGAGTATCAAGATGTGCATTCTCTATAGCCACCTGAACCGTTTTCCTGACAATCTAGGCGATCTCAGTGAAGAGCAATATCAAAGACACTGGAACGCGCTTATGTTAGCTGATACTGCTGAAGCATTCATAGTAGTGCTCCTGAATCAACGCATAAAAGAAAATAATAAAATTTCTTTATTAAAAAAAAGTACTTTAACAAGCATGCATAAAATTCTATGCATCAGCATCTTTGTCAACCAGTGTAGTTCTCGAATTTTTATTATTATAATTTCTTGTTTATTCAAGTGTTAGAGAGATGAGAACTCCCTTCTTCGTCATACTTCTTACATATAGGTGAAATATATTCAAATATTTTCACATTTCTTTAATTTTGATATTTATGCTCTAGCTTTCTGAAATATATTCTTTGTTGTTTGTAATTGACCACAACATTTTTTTTAAATATTTTTTTATTTATAGTTCAAAAAATTTAATATAAATCTTACCCAGTTAGTGCAAGAATTTACAGTAAATATCTAGTTCTTTGCTGGGTACTATTTTTAACATGTTAAAATAGCAAAAATAAATTTTGTGCTGAAAATACCATATCAAAACTCTGCCATTGAAGCCAAAAGGCAGTAAACATTTTTTAGAACTTGTAAGCGCCCAGCGGGTAGGTATGCCTATCGTAAGAGGCGACTAAAATACCCAACTGATTCAAGGAATTGTGTAGCGCAACCCTTTCAAGGGGTTGCCAGCGCAATTTATAGCTTCTCCAACCCAATTGGCAACCTAACCTACTATACTCTAATGGTGCATGTTACCGGAACCTAGCGGACCCCTATTCGGCAAAGGACAATAAACATCGATAACAATCCCCAAAACCTTCGGAGAGTGCCTTTATCGCAACAACAACAACAACAGTAAAGTGTAAAAAGTGAAATCAGAGAAAATGGAAAGTTTTGCTCTGAAAATTTAAGATTTTCGAATTAAACATCAAAAATTTAAAATCTGGTTTTATGAATTTAAAATGATTATTTGTTTGGGTAATGAGTTAATTCGAGTCGCATAAAGTTATTTGCATAAAAATTTCTAAAATGCAGGAAGGGAACTTTACATGCATTAGCTATGCATGACAGGACTGCCCAGTAGCGATGTAAAAACGTTTTACTTTAAATGAACGCTCCAGTAAAATTTGGACTTACAGTTTTTTAGGCTGTATAAAGGCAGAAATATAAAGAAAAAAATTTAAAAAGTAAAAAATACCTGGAAAGCCATACGACTTGTCTAGTAGATCTCGAGGATCTGAGAATGACTGCATACAAGATTTTCCCTGGACACCCCCAGTGAGTTAGGGACAAAAACCCGTCTCACCTTTGGATGGCTGCGAGCGTGTAACTTGGTTGGCTATAACCTTATTTTCAGTTTCTCTCCGGATCGTATAAGAAGAGAATTAGCCCTTTCTTACAATATATGCATATATATATACAAGGAAAATTTTTCGGGTTTCGGCAACTTTGCCGCTGTCTGAATGAACTTATTGATAAGAAGACTCTACAAACCCTGCCTTTAGTCAAAACTATAAATTAATTACGAGTTCAGTGCATTTTACTTTTCATACATATATTAAAAACTGACTGAGCTATTAAAATCGTAATGAAAAACATGTAAACTTGTAATAAAACGACTAAGAGAGGTCTACCTGGCCTATTGTTGTTTTAGTTTAGAATCATATATATATATTGGAAATATCTTCCGGCATCCCTTGTCAAAGGGGTAAAACTAAGAACTAAAACTAACTCAGAAGATCCGTTTAGCAGCCACGGTGTATAAAAACTTACCTGCGAATGCCAACACAGGACGACAAATAAGAACGATGTTCAGAGAACACATTAGAGACTACAACAAAAAAACATCGGACCTAACCATCATACCAGAGTCCAACTTAATAAAAATTAAATAAATTTAAGGCGCGATAACCTCCGGAGAGATTTTAGGCCGAGCTTCTCTTCCGATTTGCGTCGTGCTTCTTATAATTTTTCCTACAAATTGGCGTGACGGGACCTACTTGTTTTATGCCGACTCCGAACGGCATCTACAAGGCAGGTGAGTTATCACTGAGAGTTTTTCATCGCAGTAGTACATTCGGAGTTCTTACCGAACACTGCCGAAGGCGACCCCGCTTAGACAAATTTCCTTCTAATTGAAAAAACTTGTTTCTTAAATTTTGATGTTGCGGTGCGTGAACCCAGTACCGCGGCGGCCGCCGAATCACATGGTCGAAAATAAATGCTCCCCGGCAAACATCCATAAAACAGACAAGGCCCCTCACATGCAGGCAAAATGTCGACGTCTGACGTAATCGAAAACATGGAAATCTACAAAGAAAAATCATTCGAGGGTAGATTAATAAACGAACAGACATACACTAATTCTGGCACAATAGTTGAACCTTTAAAACTTGTTTACAAAAAACAAAGTAATCACACAGGGACAACAAACACGCGTCAACAAATAAACACAACACAATAAATCAACCAAATCAACAAACATACAAAAATGGCCAAACAACTAAAATTACTGATTTCTACCTTCTAAAGGAGGCTCTACTGATGGAAGCGAGGTGGAAGCATCATGATAGATGCCACACGGCAAAACTCACATTGCCGGAATGGAATGGGAAGAGATGGCGAGAGCTTCTCACCCTCCGTAAGAGGGATCTGTCCCTAGTTGTAGGTCTCCTCACTGGTCACGTTTGTATTTAGCCGCATGTGGAAAGGATTGGCGCTCCATTTAATGATTATTGTAGAAGATGCGGCAACGAAGAAGAGCCTGAAACTGTTAGGCATCTACTTTGTGAATGTCCAGCGCTCGGTAGAAGAAGGCAACGTTTTATGGGAAAGATGTTTCTCGTAGATCTAACTGATATAGCTTAGGTCAATACACGACGCTTAGTTAGCTTCACAAACTCAACGAAGTGGTTTGAGAGTAGGAACAAATCCGTGTGGTTTCACAATGGGCCTATAAAGGCCTAGGTGTGCCTCTCCGATGCGGACGGCAGCCACTTAAACCTAACCTAACCTACCTTCTTCAGCTAACAACACAAGCTGATCAGTGAAAAACCACCCCCGTGTTTGAAGGGAACACACACACATATATCCATACACAAGCATATACATATATATAAGACAAACGACAACACAGATCAGAACGAAAATCGACACTGATGAAACCAGTTTGTCTCCAAACCAAATTTAACAAGGGATGGCATAAAATCTTTCCAATATATATGAATTAGAATCATCCTTTGCAGGTTAATATAACCGTAACTTTTGTAGTTACCAACCGATTTTAAACCTTTTGCCAGTTTTGAATAGACACTTTATTCTTAAAAATGGCATACACACTTTTTAGGATATGTGAATATTTGCGTGCATTCACGCAACAAACCAATCCTTTTTATTAGGTCTTTTTTCAACAAATGTACATGCCGACCGTTTTTGAACTCGCAGTATAATTACTTTACTTAGTAGTTATAACGTTTCCAATTCAATTGACTTTCCCACTGGCTGAATATTTTATCAACTTATATTCATGATACCGTTTTCCATCCAATTTCCCAACCATCAATAGGTCTTAGTAAACAATTTATATTGAAATTAAAAATCTTAATTACCGACTTGTTTCAGCATTCAAATTCTATAGGAAATCGAACAGTAACACTTCACGGGCGTTGTTTCGTTATTCACTGCTTCATTTGCCTTGTTTGATGCTGCTCCTATTGATGAATAAAAAGCGATGGCTAACAACAGAGAAGAAATCAAGTGCTGTTGACATACATGCAAAGGAAAGTGTAAGAGTATATCCATTGTGTGGACAATCTGTTGAAAACGAAAATATTATTTAGATTAACTTTACTATAAATGCATTACATTATATTTATGTATATCAAAATCTTATTTGAATATTGTGAGGACCCCAAAACCGAGGGTTTTGTACTCTCACAACATATATCTATTTTCTCATTTTTTACATGTTATACAATGATTGAACTTAACTCCGAATTTAACATTTGTACATTTTTATAACATGAATTATATCTTTATGAATTACAAGTCAAAACACAGACATGCGGTTGCATATTGAATTATTATTTACTAAATTGAAGGATAAACCAGACTTGCGTACTTTTGCACGCAAGCAAAATATTTACATTTTTCGCCCACATAAGGTTCAAATATAGGTCACACTGACATACACTAAAACATTTGGAAGGAAAATGGAAACGCACAAACCATAAAATTAATCCGGTCAACCAACCCTTTGCGCATCCAATGCACTCAGCCACAAATACAACATACATAATAATTTGGATAAACAAAGATCAGCAGTAAAAGTCGCCAAACTAAGCGCCGCTACTAATTGGGACTTTTCTCTACATACTTACGTACAAGCATACGACACACCAACGCACGCCCTAAGCAGAAGCCGAAAGCATCCACGAGGTCAACGCACCATCAAAACCAAGTGACAGCGAACACACGCATAAACACAAATGATCGAATTCGATAGGTAAAGCAAACACTGGAGAACACGGCAGGCATACAACAAGCGTACGTACGAGATTTGGCACATTGTTCGCTATGTATATTAGGGCTCCCTAAAATTGGGATATGAAATGCCGGGATAGCGGATCGTCATACATGATCGAAAATATGCATATATGTATATATACCGATGTACCACCATATGTATGATAATGGAAAGAGGGAAAACGCATGTTAGCATGTAAGCGTATGTATGTACCAACTCTTATAATTGTTATTGTAAACTTTTATAATTGTTATTGTAAAATTACTGACTGCCTGCGTGCAGTCCTACATAATTTTATAACTGAGGAATTATTACAATGAATTGTTTTTAGGAAATAACTGTCCACCGGCGTACAAAATCGTATATAAGGGCGGCAAATTAGCTTGTAAGATCAGAAGCTAGGAGATAGGCATACGAGTCAGTGGGCTTCTACCACTGATCAACACGACCTGAAGGTTTCTACTTCATTTCGTGATTATTTTATATTCAATGGGAGATTTCTACTCCAACTGACGGAGAGCTTAGCAGAGGGGTTCTACCTCCACTACTCTTATTTAGACAGAGAGTAGGAGTAGCCATTAAGGACATCGATCTTTTTGAATAAATATTATAACGTGTTCCGAAACCCTTTGCTTATTTATTTCAAGCGGAATATGTTCCCCACCAAACATAAGAACCCTGGACGGACTGGGCATACCTCAGCAGGAATAAGTCCGCCACATATGGCGCCCGAGCAGGCTTAAGAGAGATCAAGGAAATCGTCAAGGCTTTACATAAAGGATATTCAAAGGAAGGTAACAAGGATATACGGAAAGCAAAACAACGAAGGCTAAGCACAGAAACTAACAAGGAAAGGATACACAAATAAGAAAATGGTAAAGGTATCATGGGTATATTATCTGACCCGAGAGGAGCTGGTAAGTTACCACTCGGAGTTCGAGCTGGATGACACAGGAACGGTAGACGAACTAAGGAAGCGACTGGCGGTGCTCGTGCAGGCAGAAAAGGACAACGAAAAATGGCGGGATCGGCATACAGACCTAGCTCTACAACATGCAAGGACGAGTTCTACTCTAAACAAACCACAGGCAAGTAGTCGGTCGACATCTCCAAGCGCTACGAGAACGGATGACGAGAATACAACCGGCGCACACATCCAACACGAGGTCCCACAACCACCACTATATGCGATGCAACAACCAGGCACATACGCAACCACTATGAACCGGGTAAGAAAATGGGGTTTGAAATACGACGGGGGCAAGGACCCTCTAGGGTTCATAGAACGCGTTGAAGAACTAGCAGAAGGATACGAAATAAACGTCAACTCTATACCAAGAGCATTGCCGGAGCTACTCAAGGACAAAGCGCTGGTTTGGTACCGAAATAACAACCGGAGCTGGAAAGAGTGGGACTCATTCAAGAAGGACTTCCTAAAATTTTTCCTCAGCTCCAGATATTTTGAACAGTTGGACGACGAGATACGGGCACGCATGCAAAAACCAGGAGAGAAGTTCACGGATTATGTGCTAGCACTACAAGGGCTGATGCGACTTGCCGCCTACACCGAAGACCAAAAGCTGAACCGCATATACAGGAACTCCCGCAGAGAAATCCAGCTGTATGTTAAAAGAGGCGAGGTCAGCAGCCTGGAAGAATTGGTAAGTTTGGTAGAAGATTATGAAAATATTACCCTTGACAGAGATCCGATGCGACCAACGGCAAGACCATTTGTACCAAAGCGCCCAGAAGAACGTTACCAATATATACAGGCGGAGGAGCGGGAACAGCAGACAGAGGAACAACCACCCCAGAAGTCAGACCCGGCACCAAGATACATCGATAGGAGCACGGCAGACGATGCGGAGGAGGCGGCCATGTCGCATACGGTTGCCGTAGCGCTCGCATCGAATTCTGCTGGACATGCGGAAAGGTAGGCACACTCACACGAAACTGTTGTAGACGAACGCAGGGAAACGGCCAGAGACCTCATTGGACCGAGGAGTGGGGTCTCCCCAAACGCAACCTCGGGAAAACTAAACACGTTAAGACATACAAAGGGCCGGATCTTGGCAAATATTACGGTGAATGGCGAGGAGGTGGTAGCAGCAATCGATACAGGGGCGACGCGCAGCTTTGTAAGTGGAACAATGGCAAGAAGGCTAAAGACAGGTATATTCAAGGCGATAGAAACACGAGTGATACTGGGAGATGGCAAACCGAAGACGATCATAGAAGCGGTAGATGTAGAAGTGGGAATGAGTAACCAAGTGCTGCAAAATGAAATGCTAATCCTACCAGGACTAGTCGACGAAGTGGTGCTTGGAACTGATTACCTGGCGAATGTAAACATGGAGATGAGATGCGGAGAACAAACGCGGTCACTTGTACAACAATGGTCGAAAGTAGAAATGGAAGTAGTCACAAAGATAACAGCCTAAAAGTTGCGAACACAGACGAGTCGGTGAGTAAATTTCTCAACAAAGAATTACAGATGTTCCAGGAGATGTCAGGTGTATCCAACGTGGCCACGCACAAGATAGTGATGAGAGACGACCGTCCCATAAAACAAAGGTATTACCCGAAGAATCCCAAGATGCAAGAGATTATTAAAAAGGAAATCGATGAGCTTATCGAGAAAGGTTGCATCGAACCTTCTAGAAGTCCGCACAGCGCACCAATAGTTTAGGCAAGGAAGAAAAATGGTAAGTGGAGACTATGCGTAGATTACCGCCAACTAAACGCAAGGTCAGTACCAGACGCATACCCGGTACCCCGTATCCAACACATCCTGGACAGATTGAGAAGTGCTCGGTTCATCAGCAGCCTCGATTTAAAAAACGGATATTGGCAAATCCCCATGGAAGAAAACAGCAAACAATACACCGCATTCACTGTACCCGGACGTGGGCTATATCAATGGAAAGTAACGCCGTTCGGTCTGCACTCAGCCCCAGCAACTTTCCAGAGAGCACTCGATCACGTTATAGGACCAGAGTTGGAACCTTACGCATTCGCATATCTAGATGACATCATCATTACGAGCAAAACATTGGAAGAACACATAAGACACCTGGCGGAAGTATTTCAACGGCTACGAAGAGCAAACCTTAAGATAAACCCGGAAAAATGTGAGTTTTTTAAGAAAAGTTTAAAGTATCTAGGTCATGTCGTTAGCGAGGAAGGCATTCACACGGACCCGGACAAGATAGCAGCCATCAAAGAGTTGACACCGCCAAACAATTTACGCGAACTACGAAGATTCCTAGGAGTGGTATCGTGGTACATGAGATTCATCTCAAACTTTTCACAAGTTTCACATCCGTTGACGTCAATGCTAAAGAAAGGAAGGAAGTGGAAGTGGTCGGAAGAGCAGCAGTCGGCATTCGAAGCATTAAAAGCCGCACTCACCCAAGCACCTGTACTAGCTTGCTCAGATTTTTCGAAGAAGTTTTGCCTACAGACGGATGCAAGCGATTTTGTCCTCGGAGCAGTGTTCACTCAAGGATCAGACAGCGAAGAAGGAGTGATTGCTTATGCGAGTCGCCGACTTAACAAGGCAGAAACAAATTACTCCCTGACAGAGAAGGAATGTTTGGCAATAGTTTGGGCGATTAGGAAGATGAAACCCTACCTAGAAGGATACACGTTCACGGTACTCACAGACCACCTAGCTCTAAAATGGTTAAACGCAATAGACAGTCCGACAGGACGGATTGCTAGATGGGCACTGGAACTACAACAATACTCATTCGACGTACAGTACCGGAAAGGAAAGCTAAACGTGGTAGCAGATGCACTTTCGAGACAGCCGATGGACGAGCAACTAACTACGTTGACAGTAGAGCAAGGCAAAGACAAGTGCAAGTTGCTAAAAGCGAAGATTACAGAGGTAATAAAGGCTCCGGAGAAATTCCCAGACTATGTGATCGAGGACGGAAAGCTCTACAGGAGAATAGACAGTCAAGTTGATGGTGAAGACGCAGTACCGTGGAAGCTATGTGTACCGACCCCACAGAGACGCAGAGTGCTGGCGGAAATTCATGACACACCAAGCAGGACACATGGGCGTTCGAAAATCTATTGCACAAGCGACCACACGATATTACTGGCCCGGAATGTTCAGAGACGTAGGAAGTATGTACAAAAATGTCATGGATGTCAGGTATACAAACCTAGTCAACAAGAGGCCGGGGGTAAGATGTTAACTAAAATTCCAGAAGAAACGTGGGCAACAGTGTTTGCAGTCTTTGTTGGTCCAATGCCACGCTCAAAACATGGTAATACAATGGCATTAGTTTTCGTTGACAGATTTTCAAAATGGGTGGAGATAATGGCAATTAGAAAGGCAACAACAGAGAGCGTAATACGAGGATTTAGAGAGAGAATTTTGGCACGATTTGGCATTCCAAAGGTATTAATCACAGACAACGGATCGCAATTCGTGAGCAAACGTTTTAAGAAATATTTGGAGGAGCTTGGCGTAAAACACCAGCTGACAGCACCATACACACCGCAGGAGAACCCGACAGAAAGAGCGAACCGCAACATCAAGAGGATGATAGCACAGTTTTCAGGGAATGAGCAGAGAACATGGGACGAGCTCATACCAGAGATAACACTCGCATTAAACACAAGCGTATGTGAATCGACCGGGTACAGTCCAGCATATGTAGTACAAGGCAGAGAGCCAAGGATCCCCAATAGCCTTTATGACGAGCATACATTCGGTACAGGTGAGAAAGTAGATAATCCATCGGAGAAATCGATGAAGATGAAGGAGATATTCAAGATGGTACGACGGAAGCAAGAGCGAGCATCAGCAGAGCAAGCAAAACATTATAATTTAAGAAGGCAATGGCGACCGGCTATAGGTGACCTAGTGCTGGTAAAGGAGCATCAGCTGTCAAAAGCGGTGGATAACTTCGCAGCCAAACTAGCGCCCAGGTACAGTGGACCTCACCGAGTAATGAACTTTGTATCACCAGTGATCGTAGAGCTAGACAAAGTTTTCAGAGGAAGGCGGAGGACAGCCCACTTAAGTGAGCTGAAAGCATACCACGCAACCGACGCCGCCGACAACAATGAATCCAGGAAGCAAAGGTAACAGAGTTACAAGAAGAACGCTAGTGAAGATAAAATCCCGTCAACATCGTCCAATCGAACAGCAAACAATATTTCCGAGGTACAACAACAGAGAGAGAACAGCGAGGTAGCCATCTGCGGTACGCTTATACGAGTCAGCGAAGAGACCGAGAGACAACGAAGAGAGAACCAAAGTACAAGCCAACAGCTGGTAGCATACAGAGACGCTCAAGGGCAAAACAATACGGAGAATAAGGTACAGGTCGCTCGAGGAACCCAAGTACAGATCGCCAGAGAACCGATACATGGAACAAGATTACACCTAGGGAGGCAGTTCGCTATGGCGGCCTTAAACGAGTACACACCCCGAGACAACTCCGGAATAACGGACTATTACGTGAGATTCTACTGCAACTCGACTCAAATCGGTAGTAACGTACACGCCCAATCGGAACAGTATCAAATCATACATGAAGAAATTTCATTTAAAGAAGTACCCGTACTTCGAATCAACCACTAAAACCCGGTAAACTCTAACCACAATTACATAATCACATAAATGTACTTCTTAACTAGGCTCAAGATATACCACGTTTTTACAAAAAAAAAAAAAACAAATTCCACCATATACGGTGGGATAGGATAGGATAGGTTAGGTGGTAGCTGCCCTGATAAGGATAGCTCACTTGGACAACACGAAGGTCCGTTGTGATACCACATACACCAAAAATAACGGTGACCTAGATCCAGCTACTTAGAGAATCGTTGGGTAGCAACGATAAAGCTCCGAATGATACCGATCTCAACTTTGGATATATCCTCGGGAGATCCAAGTGAGTCGCGACCGAAGTACTTTCGCCTAATTCTGGCAAAAGCTGGACAATCAAGCATAAAGTGATTTGGTGATTCCACCTCATCATCCTCCATACAGCTGCAGCAGGATGGAGTTTCCAGTATATTGAGACGTACCGCATGGATACCCATGGGACAGTGCCCTGTCAAAACCCCAATGACCATTGATAGGTGAGCCTTAGTGAACCCAATTATTTCAGCAGACCTCCTGCCATCCACTTTCGGCCAGAAAGATCTTGCTACCCTGCAAGACGTGGTATCCGCCCAACGTTTGCTGAGCTGATTCGAGGCCCAGCTATGGAGGAGCAATCCACAGGTGGCCAGCGGGATCCCGAAGTCCCTACAGCCATCTTCATCCGGTTCAGTTGTACCGATGCGGGCTAAGAGATCCGCTTGACAGTTACCCGGGATATCACTATGGCCCGGGACCCAGATAATCTTAATTGTAAAATAATTCGATGCAATCGCAAGCGAGGTCAGGCACTCCCAGACCACCCTCGATCGCACTGTAGTTGAGCTCAAGGCCTTGATAGCCGATTGGCTATCAGAGTAGATGTTAAATTCCCTAACCGTGGTAGCACTGGATAGCATTCCATCCACCGCATCCTTAATCGCAGCAATTTCCGCTTGGAATACACTGCAGTGATCAGCCAACTTAAACTTGCGGCTTAAATTTAGTTCTTGACAAAAGACCCCCCCACCAACCTTTCCATCCAGCTTTGACCCATCCGTGAACAAGTTAACCGGTCCCATGCCCCAGATAATTCCTCTTCCGCAATCCTCTCTCTCTGGAATAACTGGGGTGAAGGTGTATAGGGAGCTGTTATCGGCATACAGTAGTCCGTTCTGTCCGGGATGAAGTCGAAACTGGTAAGAAGGCTAGAGTGTCCGCGGTCAGAAAGTCTATATCCCATATCACGAAGCCTGACCAACGACCTTGCCGCGGCCGCCTTTCCCGCAATATCTACTGGGTATATGTTCAGCATGACGTTCAGTGCCAAGGTAGGCCTTGTTCTGAGAGCGCCACTGATACCGATCAGCGCCGTCCGTTGCACTGACACTAACATTTTGGAGGTGCTCGCCGTGTCCAGTGCTTTCCACCAGACCAGCACCCCATATAGCAGAATCGGTTTGACCACCATCTCATAAAGCCAGTGTACTATTCTTGGTGAGAGTCCCCATCTCTTTCCGATAGCTCCTCTGCAGCAGTACAAGGCAATGGCGGCCTTCCTGGCCCGATCTTCCACATTGGGTCTCCAGGACAGTTTCTTGTCCAAAACAATACCCAAATATTTAACCCTATCAGAAAGTACCAACGGTACCCCTCCAATCGAGGGAGTTCTGAAATCGGGCACCTTATATCTTCTTGTGAAAAGGACCAATTCCGTTTTTCCCGGGTTGACCGCCAATCCACATGATTCAGCCCACCTAGCCACAGTATCCAGGTAGCCCTGAAGAACATCGCGCAGGGCGCCCAGAAATTTGCCTCTAACTAGGATAGCGAGGTCATCTGCATAGGCAACCACCCGACAACCATTGGCTTCCAGCTCCACAAGAAGCTCGTTGACTACCACAACCCAGAGGAGAGGAGATAGGACACCCCCCTGTGGCGTGCCCCTGCACACCTTCCTCTTAATTATGGCCCCTCCCCACTCCGCTGCGACAATTCTGCCGCATAGAAGTTTGCTAATAAATTCAACCAGAGCCGCCTCGACTCCTAAACCCACCAGAGCTCTTTCGATTGACCCCGGTAAGACATTGTTAAAAGCTCCCTCGATGTCTAGAAAGGCACCCAGAGCATACTCTTTGTGTTCTAGGGACCCCTCTATTTGCTTTACAATCGAATGGAGAGCCGTTTCCGTCGATCTGCCCTTGCAGTACGCATGTTGTGAAGCCGACAGTAACCCCCGAGGTATCCTTTCCCGTAGGTACAGGTCAATCAACCGCTCAAACGTCTTAAGAAGAAACGACGAGAGACTGATTGGCCTGAAATCCTTAGGTGATACATGAGAGCTTCTGCCGGCCTTCGGAATGAAAATAACCCTAACCGTGTGCCAAGACTTCGGGATATAGTTAAGCCTGAGGCAGTTAGTATATATGATGGCCAACCAGCGGCAGGAAATCCCCAAAGACCTTTGAAGCTGCGCAGGAATGATTCCATCCGGGCCCGGAGACTTATAGGGCTTGAACGACCCTATAGCCCAGGTTATCTGACTTTCCCGTATTGGAATGGCAGATACTTCTGCATGGCCAACGACCGCCGACCATGCAGGCGAAGATCCCTGCGCAACTGGGACATCGGGAAAATGATTGTCCAGTAAAAGCCTTAGGGACTCCTCGCTACTCATCGACCAGTCCCCACCTTCATCTCTCAGATACCCCAGAGGAGCGGGGTTCCTAGAGAGTATTTTTCTAAATCTCGCGGATTCATTGCAGCCTTCTACGTTTTCGCAGAAGCTTCGCCATGCATCTCGCTTGGCTATCCTTATTTCATATTTATAAATCCCCAGACTCACCTTATAGAGCTCCCAGTTCGAGGGTAATTTACTCCTCCTGGCTCTGTTGAAGAGCCGCCGACTGGACGCTCTTAGGTCGTCAAGAGAATCCGACCACCAGGGCGGCTTGCCCTTCCCCCTGTAAGTTTTCAATGGGCAGGACAGCTGAAAGGCGCTATTGCTTGCCGAGGTGAAGTTTTCCACCAGAACGTCTATCTCAGATTCGGACAGGCCCGAACTAATGATAGGCACCGCAGGCAGTAGCTCTCCCAGCTTCCTACAATACAATTCCCAGTTAGTACTTTTAGGGTTCCTAAAAGATATTTTACCGGGACGTTCTTCGTTCACTGAGAACTGAATATATCGGTGATCAGAGAAGGAGTGCTCGTTGAGAACCCTCCATCCAGATATCCGACCTTCCAGTTCTCTACTAACCAGGGTGAGGTCCAGGACCTCCTCCCTTAACGCAGTAATAAAAGTCGGGTCATTCCCCCTATTACATATACAAAGTCCCTCATCTACAATAAAAGTAAATAAAGACTCACCTCTAGTGTTGGTATCCGAGCTTCCCCAAATGCTATGATGGGCATTTGCATCGGCACCGATGATCACGCCAACACCTCTCCGCCTTGCTTCAGCAGTGATTTCACCCAGTATCGCAGGTGGTGGTCCCACTACGTCCCCGTGGGGCATGTACGCTGAGACCACCCACATTTCATTACTTCCTCGCTCGAGGCAGACCGTGGTTACGTCAGCATTGCTGAAATTAGAGAGAATAAAAGCTTTAATCTCTTTTTTAACAAGCACACAGGATCTAGGCCTACTTGCCTCCCCATGCACCAAGGTGTTGAATTTTCCAGTCCTTAATCCAGAAATCTTACTGCCGTTACTACTCAGCCACGGCTCCTGGACAAGGACTATATCCACTCCGCCTTTTTCAAGGCAGAGCAACAAATTTGCGGAAGCCGCCTTAGAGTGCTGAAGATTGATTTGACAGATTTCCATCAAAAGCGCTCTTCTTCCGCACGGATTCGTATTAGTATTGTCATATATATACGGTGGGAACACCCTAAGGAAAATCCACCAGTTTTTTATTTACAATATAGACTGGAATCACACACCACCGATGGGAAGGGAAGCAAAACGCCAACAACTAACGACACAGCGAAATATTAAGCCGTATGGCCAGCGAGGTCAACGGCAGCCTCAACAAACAGCACGACGACAGCGAAATATTAAGCCGTTTGGCCAGCGAGGTCCACGGCAGTCTCAACGACGACAACATCGACATATTGAGCCTGATGGCCAGCGACAGCAGAGACGACGATGGCAGCATGGGCGACTAATTCGGCGTACGGATCACGCACACCGGCATGGTGACCGTAAGCTTTGCTGCGGTAGGTGAGGGGGGAGTGTGAGGACCCCAAAACCGAGGGTTTGGTACCCTCACAACATATACCTATTTCTTCCATTTTCTTACATACATGTCATACAAGAATTGAATTTAACTCTGAATTTAACATTTATACATTTTTATGACATGAATTATACCTTTATGAATTACACGTCAAAACAAATACATGCGGTCGCATATTGAATTATTATTTACTAAATTGAAGGACAAACCAGACTTGCGCACTTTTGCACGCAAGCACAATATTTACATTTTTCGCCCACATAAGTTTCAAATATAGGTCACCCTAACATACACTAAAACATTTGGAAGGAAAATGGAAACGCACAAAACACAAAATTGTGCCGGTCAACCAACCCTTTACGCATCCAATGCACTTAGCTACAAATACAACATACATAATAATTTGGATAAACGAAGATCAGCAGCAAAAGTCGCCAAACTAAGCGCCGCTACTAATTGGAACCCTTCTTTACATACTTACGTACAAGCATACGACACACCAACGCACGCCATAAGCAGAAGCCGAAAGCAAAGAGGATAAATACAATAAGAGCCGTCACTCGTTATTTTCTGTCGAGTATCTCGCTGGAAATTGAAAAAATTGATGTCGAATGTTTTCTGAGAGGGACATTTTTAATTGTCTCGCATTTATCCATGCCGTGTAGGCCCCTTGTGCAACTGTGATTTTTGGAAAGAGAATTAAACTAATTAAATACAGTCGAAAAATAAACACAAATACCCAACGAAAATGTATAGAAGACGTTTATAAACATCTCGCCCAAAAAAAAAGTAGCGACTACCTCTCAGTATACATCAAGTAAATGGCAAAAAAATAACGAGTGACGGCTCTTATTGTATTTATCCTCTTTGCCGAAAGCATCAAACGAGGCCAACGCACCATCAAAACCAAGTGACAGCGAACATACGCATAAACACAAATGATTGAATTCAATAGGTAAAGCGAAGATTGGAAAACACGACAGGCATACAACAAATGTATGTACGAGATTAGGTACATTGTTCGCTATGTATATTAGGGCTCCCGAAAATTGGGATACGAAATGCCGGGATAACGGATTATCATACATGATCGAAAGTATGCATATATATATATACAGATGTACAAGTCATATGCATGATAATGGAAGAAGGGAAAGCGTATGTCGGCGTATAAGTAGCTTTAGACTAGTATTCGGTTTTGAATTTCTACATTTTATAATTGTTATAATTGTTATTGTAAAATTACTGACTGCCTGCGCGCAGTCCTACATAATTTTATAACGGAGGAATTGTTGCAGATGAATTGTTTTTAGGAAATAACCGTCCGCCAGCGTACAAAGTCGTATATAAGGGCGGCAAATTGGCTTGTAAGATCAGAAGCTAGAAGATAGGCATATGAGTCAGTGGGCTTCTACCACTGACCAGAAAACGACCTGAAGGTTTCTACTTCATTTCGTGATTAGTTTTTATATTCAGTAGGAGGTTTCTACTCCAACTGACGGAGAGCTTAGCAGAGGGATTCTACCTCAGCTACTCTTATCTAGACAGAGAATAGGAGTAGCTACTAAGGACTTTGAATTTTTTGAATAAATCTTATAACGTTCTCGGAACTCCTTTGTTTATTTATTTCAATCGGAATAGGTTCCCCCACCAACCATAGGAACCCTGGACGGACTGCGCATACCTCAGCAGAAATAAGTCCGTCACAACTTCCTTCTTTGTCAAAGGTTTTGGAAAGGCTAATGTTTTACGCAAATACTTCATTATCTAGACAACAATAATCTTCTTGCCGAAAACCAATCAGGATGAAAAAAGGGTCACAACTGTGCAACTGCTATGCTTAAAGTAATTGATGATATTAGACCGTCCTTCGATAAAGGTGATTTACCTGTTTTAACTCTATTGGACTTCTCCAAGGCTTTTGACAAAATTGACCATACAATACTTTTGCACAAGCTTGAAAAATATTGTGGGTTTCCTTAAAGCGCGGTAAATCCGGTCAAAAAATACCTTAGTAATCGTTGGCAAAAGGTTGTGACTAAAAATATGGCTTCTGAGCTAAGAAGATTGTATTCGGGGGTACCTCAGGGATCCATTTTGGGCCCGATTTTGATCAGTATTTTCATTAATGATATGGTCTACTGCTGTAAAAAGTGTCCATACACCTGTATGCGGATGATGCACAAGTATATCTATCCCGTCCAAGAGGACTATGTGAAGATTTGATAGCTAGAATCAATGATGACCTGCACTCAATCTCTATTGGGGCCAAATGTAATAATTTGAGTCTTAACGCAAAAAAAACCAAAGCCATATGTATTTCACATAGGTAGAATTGTGAGGAATTCTTTCCCCCAATAATTTTAGAAGACTCGTCTATAAATTTCGAGTCAGTTGTAACTAGCCTTGGCTAGAAAGTTAATTCATACCTTCGGTGCTCCGATTATATAAACCAAACCATATCTAGAATTTATTTCATTCTAAGAAAGCTGTGGTACACAGTTAACTTCGTCCCGCAGGACACAAAATTACGTTTGGTGAAAACCTTTATAGTTCCATTAATTTCTTATGGCGAACTCATCTACGGGCACCTAGATAGCGCATCTGAGCGAAAACTTGCAATGGCCATAAACAGCTGTGCAAGGTATTTAGTTACAAGATACTCGATTGCAATCTGACTTGCTACTTGAAGTACCGTAATCTTATAGATATGCATAAACTCATTAATACGAGAAATCCAAAGTACCTTTTTGAAAAGTTGGCTTTTGCGCATTCGATTAGAACATGCAACCTCATCGTACCAAAACATCATTATATTACTTCATCACGAACGTTTTTTGTCAGTGTTGTCAAACTCTGGAACTCTTTACCAAACAAAATTAAATCGATAACAAATCCAGGCGCTTTAAATTGGAAGTATTTAAGTTTTTAAATATCTAAATATTTCTTCCTATTTTCTTTTACTTTTTCATCCTTATGAGCTTTATTTCTGTTTTTCATATTTTAAGGAATAAATCTTTCTAAACCTAAAATATTTGTTATAAGTTGTTAATTGTGATTTAAATTAATGCAATATTTTTATGATATGCATATACAGTAATTATTATTGTTATTAAATATTATTATTATTAATTATATATGAAAATATTGTAAATTGATTTAATGATGATGGGCTTAAAAGACATTAGTCTTACGCTCAACCAACGAGTCTTATAAATAAATCCCAGGAGAACCGTATAACACCCAAGATGAAAGCACAAGAAACGCGTATTTCAGAAATGTCGACACAGATTACATCCATGATGGAAACACAACTGAAAGAACAAGAGGCACGCATAACAGTATAACTCGAAGCGCAGGAGGCGCGTATATCATCAAAACTCGAAGCGCGTATGGATGAGAAAATAACGCAGTTTGAGGAAAAAATCGAAGCCGAGGTGGATGCTTTGAGAGGTTGGATACAGGAGTTGCAATTAAATCGCCCAGCTGTTTCAGCAAGTAATACGAAGCTAAAAACTCCATCTTTTGACGGCTCTGTTGCTTTCTAGGTATTTAAGCTTCAGTTTGAGAAGGCCGCAGCAGTGAACAACTGCAATGCTGAAGATAAAGTTGCAGCTCTGTTCGTGGCATTGAAAGGGGCTGCAGCGGAAATCTTACAGACGATTCCAGAGTACGAACGGAACAGTTATGAAGCATTGATGGCCGCTGTCGAGAGACGTTATGGAAGCGAGTGTAGAAAACAGATATACCAAACTGAGTTGCAAAACCGTTACCAAAAAGCGAATGAGACCTTGCACGAATTTTCGTCGGATGTTGAAAGATTGGCTCATCTCGCAAATGCAGACGCACCCGTGGAATACACCGAGAGGGTTAAAATTCAGAGCTTTATAAATGGAATACGGGATGTCGAAACGAAACGAGCAGCATATGCGAACCCAAAGCCAACATTTGCTGAAACGGTATCACATGCTCTTATTCAGGAAACAGCATTGCTTCTGTGTAAGCCAGCGTTCAAAGCACACCGTGTGGAGGTAGAAAGGCTAGACTGGGTGAACACTATATTGGAGGCGCTGAAAGGATCGCAAAAGCGGAGTGAAAGAGTTATCAAATGCTTCAAATGCGGGAAGCGCGGTCACATTGCACGTCATTGCGATATTGATCCTAGTGGTTTCTGTCTTAATAACAAAGCTGGAGGGTATGAGCAAGAGCGAGTCAGATGTAGAGGTCGAAAGCTAGCTCCAGCTGTGGAATGTCCCGTTATCTCTGTATCACAAATCGGAAGAAAATCGAGCAGTCATACCGTCAAAGGAAATGTGGATGGCAAAGGACGTGTACTGACTGCAGATATGGGCGCTTCTCATTCCTTGATTCGATCTTATGTGGTCAACAGGAGAGTAAAGCCATTACCTGGAGCAAGGTTGCGTATGGTCACTGGCGAGTATAACCAAGTCCAAGGGGAAGTGTTGTGTGAGATCTTAATTGGACAGGTAACGATTCTACACAAATTTGTTGTGACGGAGATTGTTGATGAAGTCATATTAGGAGTGGACTGTTTAGTTGACCATGACATCAGGATTGGCATGCAAAGAAGGAATATGCGCTATAAAAACCAGGATGTACCACTCAACTTCAGTTTGGAGAAAGGGTTCAGCGGTAAGCGAGTGCTGGTGGAGGCGACTCCACAAATACCACCAAAGTCAAAGGCAGTAGTTCCGGCAAAGGTTGGTGGAACGAATGGGCCAAACAAAGCAAAATGAAAGATACCTGCGAGAGAAACACTGGCATTGACAAAACCGAATGGACGCACTATAACGAAGGAAAGAATTTCCCAGAAAGAATGCAATGGTAGTTTCAAGCCAGGCCGCACTACTGTTGTGAACCTCAAGATGATACTGATGATGCAAAGTCAATCCGTCAGGATCAGGCTCTGCGAAGTAGTCCAGTGGCCAAACAACAGAGTGTGAAGCAACGAACTAGGATAGTGAGCGTTAAGATGAAGCACAGGTACGACAAGAAGAACAATTCGGAAGGGTTCGTGGAGGGAGATTTGGTACTGCCATACAACCCTCACCGGCGGAAAAGTGTTCCATCCAAATTTTGGTGCAGTTGGGAATGCCCATACAAAGTTGTTATGAGGATCAGTGATACCATCTACCGCATGCAAACCATTGGGAAACCACGAAATAGAAGGATGGTTCATTTGGAGAAGCTAGCAGCGGTTAGATTGAAAGATTTGTCTGATCGGGACGATCTAGGTGGAGGGTAGTGTTATGAATATTACCATCTCTAAGGTTATTAAATAAAGGCACAACAACAGAAACATTAAGCGAGCTACATAAACACATTAATCATCATTTACCCACATACATACAAGGCAACGAAGAGAAAGCTCACATACAGATGTAGTCATCGGTGGAAGTATTACTCGCATATATACGCGCATAGGGCAATGCGAAAGGCTATAAACGTGCATCTGTAGTTTATAGCTGGTAGCGTATAGTTGGTAACCAAGTAGAAAATTCTATCAGAAGAAATGTCTAGACATTTGGGCACAGAGTATAAAAGCAGCGAAAGCTGAGTGATCTGGATCAGTTTGATTTAAGCACGCTAATGGTTGCAAAGTATAAGTGTTATTGTGAAGTAATTTCAAAGTAGTCTAATAAAGACCATTTTCTAATACAGAATATTGGAGTATTTTATTCAACAGTTTAGCGATAGGAACGTAAGCAGAGGGTTGCAAATAAGCGGAATTTCCCTAAATTCGTAACAATATGTATATAAATAAACACACTACATTATCTAGCTACCTTAGCAAATATACAGTGCATTTAAGCCCTGTTTTTCAGTACAAGTTGAACTCAGTTTGTCAGTTAAACTACGCTTGAACTTATTCTGCCATTTTTAGTCTACTTTAACTGAAGTTGCAGGGTTAAACTCTAGTTATCCTATCGGTGATTTGCATTCGTTCGAAATAGCGTCGAATATACCCAACAAGCATTTGGGTTTGAGTACCATTAGAAGTCATTTGATAACTAGGCATACTTCTAAAATCTCAAGAGTTGTTTCGAAACAGTGGCTCAACTCGAGAATCATAGCTTACTCGGCAAAAGGGGGAATTTTTTTACAAAGCAAAAAATGCTATTACTTAAGTTGAAACAATTTAATTAACAACTTGTGATTCTTTGACTGGACTCAAATGTAAGATTCATTACTACAGTATTTTCACGAAAATAAAATGAAATATATATAATTTAAAAAATAAATAAATGTGATGCGCTAACCTCGTGCTCCTTTTAATTTTTCGTACAAATTGGCGGGACCGGACCTACTTGCTTTATACCGACTCCGAACGGCATCGGCGAGGCAGATGAGTTTTCACTGAGAGCTTTTTATGGCAGAAATATAAACGGAGTGCTTGCCAAACACTGCCGAGGGGCAACCCCGCATAGAAAAGCTTTCTACTAATTGAAAAACCTTGTTACTAAAATTTTTATGTTGCTTTGCCCGGGGCGTGAACCCAGGATCTTCGGTGTGGTAGGCGGAGCTCGCTACCATCACACCATGGCGGCCGCCTGTATAATTTATTTTTGATTACTTACGCATCATTACTGCTATCAACCAGGTGTATATCTCTCACAATAAACAGCTGTTGGTTTTTTTCAACTCAATCTCAACTCGATATGCAATGTAGGATATCAACTGGATAATGTTCATTTGAGAACTGTACATTTCTCAAGATCTCTCGAAATTAGGATATTAATTGGAATACATTAATGAAGTTGGAGATCAACTCGAAGGCTTTTAATTTTACAAAACTTCTCAAAGGTTAGATAGTGATTGAAGAATGAAATTGGATATCGACTCGAGAACTATATGGTTTAAGAATAATTAAATAACGATGTTGGATATCACTTCCGGAACTATGTATATATATAAATTTCGCTTGAGAATTTTTTCCATGTTTGTAGGGTAAATAAAATCCAGCTGTTTGCGTATCTACAAATTATCTAGATAAAAAAACAATGTTGCCCAACAAAAAAGCATACCCCAAAGGCGACCTTAAACTGCGACAGAAAAACTGCTCAGTAGTTTAATTGGAGTTTAAATTTGAATAGAGTTTAAGCAAACTTAGTTTAAGCTTGGCTTAACCAACTACTGAGAAACCGGGTCTTAAACTCATATCTATACAAACACATACAAACGTTTACATATGTACGTACAAGCCTAAACCAATATACAGCGTCAAACTAATAGTCGCACTTAAAAATAGTTCAATATTATGAATGTACTATGTAATGCGATAAGTAAACCAACTGATAGTTTTAGGTTTCATCTCAGCTCCTCGGTAAGAAACATTGTTGTATCATTGTTTTCAACATTTTAATGTTAATTACTACTTCCCTCACCAGTGGTAAGGGGAAACTAATTAACAAATGTAAAATTGATCCGAACGAACGAATGAGAAAAAAAGGAAGGTACACCCTAATATAATCATATTCGTTCATTCGAAACAATTTATTGACTGCAAACAAGAATATGACAAGCTTGATCAATTTTCCAAATACTTCTTTTCAAAAGGAAGGATGATATAAGAATAAAATAAGGCCTTATATCAAATAATATAATGTAGTCTATGTACGTTGCACTAAAGTTGCATTTGACATGTGCGTGCAGTTGGCAACGCGGGTGACAAATGCAACTGCACCCTACGTCACAGAAATGGAAAAAAGAGAAAGAAAGAAACCCGAAGGGCGGCTATTCTGTTTGCCGCACGCTTAACCGTCGGACGTTCTTTTCCAGTTTAACGTGAATACAGAGCGTGTAATTTAAATTAATTATTGTGTGTCCCTTATTAAAAATGAAAACGTGGCGAAGACGACCGTCACGATAACTATTTTGTTAAATTAATAACATGGCGACGGTTTGGAGGCGGTGCCCTCCACGACTACAGCTGAAGGCAGGTAACTTGAAGGCGATTGAATATAACAAATCCGCCTGCGTTTGGGCATGTATAATTATGCTAAGGATTGGCAGAGATCATAGGAGACAGGCATTCGATTCGGTGGCTTTATTACTACCAATCATAAGCTCACCTGAAGGTTTCTAGTTCATTTGGATTTATTTTTATATTCGGCAGGACGTTAACAGGGGAGGGCTTCAGAATAAGAGTAGTAGTAGAAATACTTTAAGTATACGTTAGTTATTTGTTCAAAACGTGTTTCTTTAATTTCACAAGAAGCAACCTTCCCCAAATTTTCTAGAAACCGTGAGGGACTGAGCATACCACCATAGAGGAAGTCCGTCACTCTATGGCGCCCGAGCAGCTTTAAACAAAAATTGAGCATTTGGAATCTAAGAGAAAACAACAAAGTAATCGTAGCTTCAAGGATTAAAAAAGGAGAAATAACCAGAACGCGTATAGGCTTGGATAGAACCATGCGACACACAGAACAATTTCACAAGGGCGTACTCATACACTAGGAAAAGCGAGGCAATAGTAAAGGTATCGTGGGTATATTACCTTACACGAGAGGACCTGGTGGCATATAGCGGTGAGTTTGGTCTTGAGGATTCAGGATCGGTGGATAAGCTTCGGATATGACCGGCGGCATTTATGGAAGTGAAAAAAGAGAATGAAACATTGCATAACCGACTTAAAAGTTGCCACTTTGACGAACATGGTTAACAAATCTGCCCACACCAAAGATATCCGACCAACTTAACTCACAAATTAAATGACGGAGAAGCTGGTGGTGTATACAATCTGCTCGAGATCCGGCAACCACTTCACGAAAAAAAATTTATTTTTTCGGTAGCCACTATCGACTTCATCGATGGTAGTGTCTATATATCCTACTTAAGTCAATCGGAGAAACAGGTAGTCTCAACCGAAAAAACATTTAAGTTAGTATTGCTCATCCATTCATCGGTCTATCCGACAGCCTATTTTTCGGTGGGGTCATCATTTAGAGAAAAGTGTAATAATATGACTAAACAAAAATTATTTCAAAATTAAATATAATTCTGTATTAATTCCATACTTACCGGAATATTTCCATCATTTATAAAGCTGCAATTCTAAAATTTCATACGAGCAACTTCGTAAGGTTGACTTAAAAACTGTATTTAACTATCTTGAAAAAAAAAGCGCAAAGTTTACTTAGGCTGCTCTAATGTACATCGACCTCAAACACGGTTGAAAATGTTGTGATTTTATTTATAACCATCTTTCCTTTTCAAAATCGGTTCATTACCGCGATCGCTTTCTCTATAAAAATTAATAAAATTCGATATCTGTAATATTTTCTGTTTTTCCCATGTATTTGGCGATGAGCATTTACACAGAAATTTCAGATATTAATTAAGACGATCGACTTCTCTGTTTTCCGAAATGTTTTCATATCCAGCTCAAAGTTTAGACATTAAAAGGTCCATAAAGCTATATCACTGTCACCCGATCAAAAAATACGGCTCACAGTATTGGAAACATTTTAAATGTTACCCAATATTCGGCGAAAGACAGAAGGTTTCAATCCGGGGCAAATTTCTCTCAGAACGAAACGGGCGACCTGGTAACCAATGTTCAGAGAAAGCTTAGATCCTAGAGGGGAGTCGTTAGCGTCATCTTAAATGGAGACAGCTTAAAAGCACCCAGCGAAGGGTAATGTCCCACCCGCTCTTCACAATAATTGCTACTAGAGCATTCCACGGTTGGTAAGGATCAAATTGAACACATTTTTTTCATTTTTAGATATTAAATAATTAAAAGCTATAGACAAAGTAATAAATGCATTAGTACTGTGTAGTACATATCTAAATACATATAGCCTTTAATTATTTGAATATGTGTGTGAAAAGTCGCAAAAAGCACCCGTTTGTAAGAGATACCATTCCGTCAGATGAAACTTTAGCAAAAGTATTAATATTAAAAAAAAAATACCTCTCTGTTTGTAGTACTTATATCAAGGTTTGTTAAAATAAAAAAAGAATTTAAATACGTTTATTCGAAAACAGATTTTGGTTAAAAGTCAAAGGTTTTTACGGGACACGTGCGAAATTCAGTTTCCAAATTTCGATTTTCCCTTATACTATATAGCGAAGCGTCCTCCGCCTACCTCGCCGAAAGGTCCCTGGCAAAGAAACATCAAAAATTTAGAATTAAGTTTTCTCGGCAATGATGTCGAGTATATTTCTGCCATAGAAAGATTCTCAGTAAAAATTCATCTGCGTTGGCAAATGTTGTTCGGAGTCGGCGAAAAACATGTGAACCAGTCCCTCCAATTTGTAGGAAAAATTAAATTAAGCAAGACGCACATCCCCCTAAATTCTTTTCGGAGGTATATCGCGCCTCATATTTTATTGGAAAAATGTAAGCAATGTTCATACATGGAAATTTACTGCAGTTTATTTATATTCACATATGTACATATTCCAAGTACAGGGTTGGTCTATATTCAGAAATTAATATTCAGAGTTTTTTCAGCTTCTCAGTATGAGGGAATTAAAAAATGGTTGCTAAGCAATTTTTGAGAATCATTTGATTTTTAAATTGTTCTTTTTCTTCAATAAAATTTTTATTTTTTTTAACTTTTTTTTTCAAGCTGATACTAATTTAAAATACGTATTTCTTGGTACGTTGAGGTGTGATATATTTAAAATGTATTGGCATTGAAAACTAATAGCAGGGCAATTTGAAAATCGGCGAAAATTAACCACTTTCCCTTGAATGCTCGTACTATAGACATTGTTTATGTACTTCTTAGCTAGATTTTTATTCGTCACACGTAAGCAAAATATGTTTAAGCACTAGCGGTCGTGCCTACTAATATTCCAAATATGAAATGAACACTCAAAACAAACTTCCTTTGAAGATAAACATTGGAGGAATTTTTTAGTAATAGGCAAAGAAAATTTTTCCTCAATTTATTATATGAATTTTTATGATAGTGGAGAAAATGTCCAGGCATATTAGGTAGGTTTCTCTTATGTTTTTACAAAACTTTTATAATTTGGATAAGAAATTCCTATGGGGAAAAAATTTATTTGAGTTTAGAATTGATATCTGAGTCACAGATTTACAGAGCTCCGATGACCCCGTGGATCCGCCACTGCCAATAACTAACATTGATCCAAGGACAGCTTGCAGCCGATGTTGCAGAGGTGGTCATACTGCATAAGGTTGCGGAGACCCGAAGTCTTCTGGACACGAGGCGGGGTAGAAGTACTTACACCTGATTGTTGTCGACGCACACAGGGAAACGACAAGATAACACATTGGCACCGAGGGATGGGATGTTCCGACGTGCAGTTGTAAATTTACAATATACAACGGCGCGGATTATAGCAAATATATCTTTGAACTTTTGAAAAATCGGTGGCAGCATGTAACGTAGCGTTACAATAACATAACCCCCCCGTACTTCGTTCTTACACTCACACCTGCGCCCCCCTGTACTTCTTTCTATAGCATAGCCAACAACCAACAACAGATGGCAGGCGGCAACAATACAAGCACCATATGGTAAATGGCCATATGCAACCAGTGGCAGGCCAGTGGTGTACTTCCAGCAACAAGACAATCACCGCAATAGTGGTGTATTTATTTCTCCACCATTTTGCGGTACAAACCGTATAAAAGGAGTGAATCTGCATTTTGCATTACTCTTATGAAACGTCGGAACGATACTGATTATGCGAAGCCAATCCGTCAAGCGCTCTACGAAGTAGTTCATTGGCCCAACAACAGAGTGTGAAGGAACGAATCAGAATAATGGGTACTAGAATGACACACAGGTACGACAAGAAAAATAATTCGGAAGGTTTCCGGGAGGGAGATTTGGTACTGCTATGCAACACTCACCGGCGGGAAGCTGTTCCATCGAAATTTTGGTGCAGTTGGGAAGGCCCGTACAAAGTTGTGAATAAGATCAGTGATACCATCTACCGCATACAAACCATTGGGAAACCACGAAATAGAAGGGTGGTTCATTTGGAGATGCTAGCGGCGTTTAGATCAGGAAATTTGTCTGATCAGGACGATCAGACTTAGGTGGAGGGCAGTGTGACGAATATTAGCAACATTAAGCCGATACTAAGCAGTCACTTGTATCTACATAAACTAATCCATCATTATGTCTACACATATGTACATACAAGAAGCGGAGAGATATGCACAAACACATGCATAAATCTGAGATGCTCAAAAAGGTATGCAATCATCGGGCGAGGTATCACTCACATAAACATGCGCATATGAGAAGCTATAAACGGGCATATGTAGTTTATAGCTGGTGAGTTTATAACTGGCAAACAAGTAGTAAATTCTAGAAGGAGAAACGCCTAGAAGTATGTGAACGAGGAAACCGAAGAGTATAAAAGCAGCAGAAGCTGAGGCATGGGCAATCAGTTTGATTTACTCACGCTATTGATTGTGAAGTACTTTCAAGTAGTCTAATAAATACCATTTTTGCATTATTGAATATTGGAGTTATTTATTCAACAGTTCAACAGTTTAGTGATTCGAACGTTAGCAGAAGATTTGGAATAAGCGGAATTCCCCTAAATTCGTTACGTTTGGTGTCAGAAGAGGAATTGTTGAATAAATTCCGAAGATTGCGAATACAACTTGGACATGGCAAAGTTGAGTGAATTGAAGATCCAGCAACTGAAGAAGGAGTTGGACAGGCGTGGATTGAATATAACCGACAGTTAACTCGAACTTCAGGCACGATTAGGAGAGGCAATAGAATCAGAAGGGTTTAACGTGGAAGAGTATGTCTTTCATCTTGATAGCGACAAGACAACAAAATTGGAGGAGAAAATGAAACATAGCAGACAGTTACGAGCACAGACTTGAACATGATATTGGCTGCAATATCTGCACAAACATCGACAATGGCATCACAACTGGAATCCCAGGAGAATGGTATAACATCTAAGATGGAAACTCAACTGGAATAACAAAAGACATATATGGCATCCCAACTGGAATCGCAGAAGACACGCATAACATCGAAGATTGAAGCACAAAAAATGCGTATTTCGGAAACGTCGACACAGATTACATCAAATATGGAAACACAATTCAAAGAACAAGAGACAAGCATAACAATACAACTCGAAGCGCAAGCGGCGCGTATATCATACTCACAAAAGTATGCAATCATCGGTCGGAGTATCACTCACATACACACGCGCATATGAGAAGCTATAAACGTACATTTGTAGTTTATAGCTGGTGAGTTTATAGCTGGTAAACAAGTAAATAATTCTAGAAGGAGAAACGCATAGAAGTATGCGAACGAGGAGACCGAATAGTATAAAAGTAGCACCAGCTGAGGCATGGGCAATCAGTTTGATTTAATCACCCACTTTCAAGTAGTCTAATAAATACCATTTTTGCATTATTGAATATTGGAGTTATTTATTCAACAGTTTAGTGATTCGAGCGTTAGCAGAAGATTTGAAATAAGCGGAATTTCCCTAAATTCGTTACAATTGATGTCAGAAGAGGAATTGTTGAATAAATTCCGAAGGTTGCGAATACAACTTTGACATTGCAAAGTTGAGTGAATTGAGGATCCAGCAACTGAAGAAGGAGTTGGAGAGCCGTGGATTGAATACAACCGGCAATTAACTTGAACTTCAGGCAGGACTACGAGTCAGAAGGAATTAATGTGGACGATGATGTCCTTCATCCTGATGGGGACGAGGCAACAACAAATTTGAAGAGAAAAACGAAACATCGCAGACAGTTACGAGTACAGACTTGAACATGATTTTGGCTGCAATATCTGCTCAAACATCGACAATGGCATCTCAACTGGAATCATAGGAGACACGTGTAACACCCAAGATGGAAACATAACTACAAAAAGATAGAATGCAAAGGGAGTAGACGTGCGCGTGTTGGCTGTCAATAAATCACGACCTTTTGTGTATCTAAACAAAGTATACAAATAAGAAATCACAATTTTAAGCTTCATAAAACCGCGTTGAACATTTTAAAAAGTTTTTAAGAGGGGCCACCGATTGTTTATCTTGCAATATTTTATATTTTTCTGTAAATTTAATTACATATATATATATATTTGTTTGAACAAATGTCGGGCACGCGAAGCGCTGAATTTATGAAATTGCTGGAAGAAAGACTCAATAAAAACGAGTAGAATATAATCAGGTAGCTAAACAACTCCATGAGTGGTTTGGAAGAAAGATTTATGCCAGAGCCGGCCAAAAGTTGCACATTGTGCAATTTTAGTTCGTATTTTCACACAGGCACTAAAGATGTGCGATCACGATCGTGTGCTTTCGCTTGTCACTCACTAAAATCAACAGTGAATGCAAGAGGAAAAGTCCATGCTACTTTTTGGGCACATAATAAAAACAATATGCTTCAAGATTAAAGTGACTTTTAATACGCTTTAGTTAGTATTATTAAGTTCCTTTGAACATACATATTAATATTGACAATTTAAATATAAATAATTAATTAATTATTAATAAATATTGACAATTTAATATAAATAACTTTTTATACGTTCTACTTAGTTTTATTAATTTTCATACATTTTTTTTATTGAATAACTTTATGTTTTGAAAATATATATTTCTATATTTACATTTACTTTGTTTTATAGTTCTTTCTTAATGAAAAAGTGATTTTTTTAAGTAAATTTTGCATTGAAGAAACACCATACCTTGTTTTATAAAAAAGTTTTATCTGGCTAGCTCGACCTCCGCGTTCTTAGTTATATGAATATAAATAAATATTGTTATGATTATTATGCTATTGAGAGCTTGAGATCAACAGCAGTCGATGGCATGCAATCTGAGCTTTTATCGCTCAAAGCGGAAGCAGAAAAGGCGCGAAACACAATTGAGCTGTTTGAGAGTGCGGCGGTGTCAACAGATCTCATTATAAATGGCATACCAAAATGTAATGAAGAAAACTTGAGTGAGATGTTTGATGATGTATGCCGGACAATTGGTTTTGCAACGCCTAGTGTACGTGAGTGTTTTCGTATGCGACAAAACAAAAGCCAAGCGCGCTCAGCGCCAATACTGTTTAAACTCAATTGCCAATATGATAGGCGAGAGTTACTTAAAGCAGTCGCTGCTTTTTGCAAACACAAAAAGGGATCAATGATGCTATCTGATAATGGTCAAGGCGGTGAGGGTAGTTTCTACATACATGAAAGTTTGACAAAAGCAAATAGACCTCTAATGCATTACGCAACTCAACTTAAACGTCAAAAACTCATTTCGTCGGCATTTAGCATTAGAGGGAGAGTCCATGTGAGAGTACATCACGGAAAAGAGGCAGTTTTTATGGACAGCAAAAAGAGCGTTGATGCACTTGTCAGCCAGTCAAGTCACATTACATAAAAATTAAGACAAACAATGTTGACATATTTATTATATTCTCTTCATTTTTCCCTATTTTCCCCATATATTTCTTCTTTTGTTTTTATATTGTGTATTTTTCCCTATTACTCAATTACTGCCACTGTAAACTTCCAAATTATTTGCGCCGATTTTGGATCTCAGCACGTTTAACGCTGATATGAGTTTTACTGCTGACAAAAGATGTTTAAATTTTCTCTTGAAGCTTGTTAGTAGAAAGTATACCGGGTTGCAATTATGCCACTTTAATGCTAGATGCTTTTATAATCAGAAAGTTGATTACATTAATTATATTTTGCAGGTCCTTGATATTGATGTTGTATGCATTACGGAAACATGGTTTAGTGAGTCCGTATGTGATAATACTTATTTACTGCGTGGCTATAAACTATTAAGAAATGATAGGCAAACGGGGGCGAAAGGTGGTGGAATCGGCATCTACTGCAAATCCGGGATTAATCCAAAAATTATATTTAAATCAAGTTGTGATGATCCGGTAGAGTACTTGGCGGTAGAAACTGGAAATGGTTGCAGGAAGTGTTTTGTCGTATGTGTTTACAATCCTAGTAGAAGATTTGATCTTAGTGGCCTTTTCAATGAAGTTGCTGAATTAGCTCCCAAATATGAGCATATCTTGTTATGTGGGGATTTCAATATTGATCTTCTCAATAGTGATAGCAGTTCCATTGATTTAACAGATAAGCTGATTTCTGTTGGTTTGGAAGTAATAAATAAATTTCCCACCCGCTTTGGTCATAATTGTAAATCAAGTCTGCTTGACATTATATGTGTGTCTGATCGTTTTAACGTACTTCATTGTGATCAGTTTTCCATTCCAGGAGTATCAGATCATGATATGATGTTTTTAGCGTATGATTTACAGTTTAATAATGATGTACACAAACAATTTTATTACAGGGATTTCAAATCTGTTGATATTGATGCATTAAGATATGAGGCTGACACCCTTGATTGGAACACAGCTTGGTTCTTTCCAGATATAAACCAAAAGCTGTACTTTTTCACTTCAAACTTAAATTCTCTTTATGATAAATATATCCCTGTAAGAATGGCCAAAGTCTCAAATAAAAAACCTGCATGGTTTACAAGAGTTGTGTTAAAATAAATAAATAAATGTAAGACGCGATAACCTCCGAAGAGATCTAAGGCCGAGCTTCTCTTCCAATTTGCGTCGTGCTCTTGATTTTCCCTACAAATTGGCCGGACGGGACCTACATGTTTTATGCCGACTCCGAACGGCATCTGCAAGGCAAATGAGTTTTCACTGAGAGCTTTTCATGGCAGAAATACAATCGGAGCGCTTGCCAGACACTGCCGAGGGGCGACCCCGCTTAGAAAAATTTTCTTCTAATTGAAAAATCTTATTTCTAAAATTTTGATGTTGCTTTGCCCGGGAGTTGAACCCAGGGCATACGGTGTGATAGGCGGAGCACGCTACCATCACACCACGGAGGCCGCCACAAGAGTTGTATTACAAAGTATAAAAACAGGTTATACATACGTTGGAAACGTACACCAACGCGCGAAGCTGGGAAGCATACCGCGTTGCCCGTAACAAAGCTAATCTGACCACGAAAAACTCTAAAAGGCAGCACTACCCAACCAAGTTAGATGTAAACTTATATGGCAAAATATTGTGGAACCATCTAAAGTCTGTTGGAAATGGGAGTAAAACTAGTATAGAATGCAATTTAGACGCCAATTCTATGAATGATTACTTCTTAGAATCTAACATTATCCAAAGCAGAAGAGATTTTAAACTAAATGAAAGCTTACTACTTGCAACAGAAAAAACATTTGACTTCTCAACCGTGACTGAGTATGATATCCTAAAAAGTATTTTTTCAATTAAATCGAATGCCATTGGAGAGGACAACGTAAGCTTAAAATTTATAAAGATGATAATTCCAATCATACTTTCAACTCTAACACACATTTTGAATTTTTCCATCACTACCTCCACGTTTCCGGACTCCTGGAAAATAGCTAAAGTTAATCCAATCTCTAAAAATCGTTCGGATGCCATTCCATCAGATTTTCGGCCAATTAGCATACTTTGTGAGGACCCCAAAACCGAGGGTTTTGTACCCTCACAACATATACCTATTTTTACAATTTTCTTACATACATGTCATACAAGAATTGAATTTAACTCTGAATTTAACATTTATACATTTTTATGACATGAATTATACCTTTATTAATTACACGTCAAAACAAATACATGCGGTCGTATATTGAATTATTATTTACTAAATTGAAGGACAAACCAGACTTGCGCACTTTTGCACGCAAGCACAATATTTACATTTTTCGCCCACATAAGTTTCAAATATAGGTCACCCTAACATACACTAAAACATTTGGAAGGAAAATGGAAACGCACAAAACATAAAATTGTGCCGGTCAACCAACCCTTTGCGCATCCAATGCACTTAGCTACAAATACAACATACATAATAATTTGGATACACGAAGATCAGCAGCAAAAGTCGCCAAACTAAGCGCCGCTACTAATTGGAACTTTTCTTTACATACTTTCGTACAAGCATACGACACACCAACGCACGCCATAAGCAGAAGCCGAAAGCATCAAACGAGGCCAACGCACCATCAAAACCAAGTGACAGCGAACATACGCATAAACACAAATGATTGAATTCAATAGGTAAAGCGAAGATTGGAAAACACGACAGGCATACAACAAATGTATGTACGAGATTAGGTACATTGTTCGCTATGTATATTAGGGCTCCCGAAAATTGGGATACGAAATGCCGGGATAGCGGATTATCATACATGATCGAAAGTATGCATATATATATATATACAGATGTACAAGTCATATGCATGATAATGGAAGAAGGGACAGCGTATGTCGGCGTATAAGCGTATGTATATACTAATAGAATCCAGCGAAAGTAGCGTTAGACTAGTATTCGGTTTTGAATTTCTATATTTTATAATTGTTATTGTAAAATTACTGACTGCGTGCGCGCAGTCCTACATAATTTTATAACGGAGGAATTATTGCAGATTAATTGTTTTTAGGAAATAACCGTCCGCCGGCGTACAAAATCGTATATAAGGGCGGTAAATTAGCTTGTAAGATCAGAAGCTAGGATATAGGCATATGAGTCAGTGGGCTTCTACCACTGACCAGAACACGACCTGAAGGTTTCTACTTCATTTCGTAATTAGTTTTATATTCAGTAGGAGGTTTATACTCCAACTGACAGAGAGCTTAGCAAAGGGGTTCTACCTCAGCTACTCTTATCTAGACAGGGACAGAGAATAGGAGTAGTTACTAAGGACATTGAATTTTTTGAACAAATCTTATAACGTTCTCGGAACTCCTTTGTTTATTTATTTCAATCGGAATAGTTTCTCCCACCAACCATAGGAACCCTGGACGGACTGCGCGTACCGCAGCAGAAATAAGTCCGTCACCTATGGCGCCCGAGCAGGCTTAAATAAAATCAAGGAAATCGTCAAGGCTTTACATAAAGGATATTCAAAGGAAGGTAACAAGGATATACGGAAAGCAAAACAACGAAGGCTAGGCACAGAAACTAACAAGGAAACGATACACAAATAAGAAAATGGTAAAGGTATCATGGGTATATTATCTGACCCGAGAGGAGCTGGTAAGTTACCACTCGGAGTTCGAGCTGGATGATACAGGAACGGTAGACGAACTAAGGAAGCGATTGGCGGCGTTCGTACAGGCAGAGAAGGACAACGAGAAATGGCGTGATCGGCTTACAGAACTAGCTCTACAACATGCAAGGACGACATCTAATCTAAACAAACCACAGGCAAGTAGTCGGTCGAGGTCTCCAAGCGCTACGAGAACGGACGACGAGAATACAACCGGCGCACCCATCCAACACGGGGTCGCACAACAACCACTATATACGATGCAACAACCAGGCACATACGCAACCACTATGGATCGGGTAAGAAAATGGGGCTTGAAATACGACGGGGGCAAGGATCCTCTAGGGTTCATAGAACGCGTGGAAGAACTGGCAGAAGGATACGAAATAAACGTCAACTCGATACCAAGAGCATTGCCGGAGCTACTCAAAGACAAAGCATTGGTTTGGTACCGAAATAACAACCGGAGTTGGAAAGAGTGGGACTCATTCAAGAAAGACTTCCTAAAATTTTTCCTCAGCTCCAGATATTTTGAACAGTTGGACGACGAGATACGGGCACGGATGCAAAGACCAGAAGAGAAGTTCAAGGATTATGTGCTAGCACTACAAGGGCTGATGCGACATGCCGCCTACACCGAAGACAAAAAGCTAAACCGCATATACAGGAACTCCAGAAAATCCAGCTGTATGTTAAAAGAGGCGAGATCAGCAGCCTGGAAGAATTGGTAAGTTTGGTAGAAGATTATGAAAATATTACCCCTGACAGAGATCCGATGCAACCAACGGCAAGACCATTTGTACCAAGGCGCCCAGAAGAACTTTACCAATATATACAGGCGGAGGAGCGGGAACAGCAGAGAGAGAAACAACCATCCCAGAAATCAGCCCCGGCACCAAGATACATCGATAGGAGCACGGCGTGCAGACGATGTGGAGGAGGCGGCCATGTCGCATACGGTTGCCGAAGCCCTCGCATCGAATTCTGCTGGACATGCGGAAAAGTAGGCACACTCACACGAAACTGTTGTAGACGAACGCAGGGAAACGGCTAGAGACCTCATTGGCACCGTGGAGTGGGGTCTCCCCAAACGCAACCTCGGGAAAACTAAACACGTTAAGACATACAAAGGGCCGGATCTTGGCGAATATTACGGTGAATGGCGAAGAGGTAGTAGCAGCAATCGACACAGGGGCGACGCGAAGCTTTGTGAGTGGAACATTGGCAAGAAGGCTGAAGACAGGTATATTCAAGGCGATAGAGACACGAGTGATACTGGGAGATGGCAAACCGAAGACGATCATAGAAGCGGTAGATGTAGTAGTGGGAATGAGTAACCAAGTGCTGCAAAATGAAATGCTAATCCTACCAGGACTAGTCGACGAAGTGGTGCTTGGAACGGATTACCTGGCGAAGGTGAACATGGAGATGAGTTGCGGAGAACAAACGCTAACCTTGAACACAGACAATCAGGAGGAAGATGCGGTCACTTGTACAACAATGGTCGAAAGTAGAAATGGAAGTAGTCACAAAGATAACAGCTTAAAGTTGCGAACACAGACGAGTCGGTGAGTAAATTTCTCAACAAAGAATTACAGATGTTCCAGGAGATGTCAGGTGTATCCAACGTGGCCACGCACAAGATAGTGATGAGAGACGACCGGCCCATAAAACAAAGATATTACCCGAAGAATCCCAAGATGCAAGAGATTAATAAGGAAATCGATGAGCTTATCGAGAAAGGTTGCATCGAACCTTCTAGAAGCCCGCACAGCGCACCAATAGTTGTGGCAAGGAAGAAAAATGGTAAGTGGAGACTTTGCGTAGTTTACCGCCAACTAAACGCAAGGTCAGTACCAGACGCATACCCGTTACCCCGTATCCAACACATCCTGGATAGATTGAGAAGTGCTCGGTTTATCAGCAGCCTCGATTTAAAAAACGGATATTGGCAAATCCCCATGGAAGAAAACAGCAAACAATACACCGCATTCACTGTACCCGGACGTGGGATATATCAATGGAAAGTAATGCCGTTCGGTCTGCACTCAGCCCCAGCAACTTTCCAGAGAGCACTCGATCACGTTATAGGACCAGAGTTGGAACCTTACGCATTCGCATATCTAGATGACATCATCATTACGAGCAAAACATTGGAAGAACACATAAGACACCTGGCGGAAGTATTTCAACGGCTGCGAAGAGCAAACCTTAAGATAAACCCGGAAAAATGTGAGTTTTTTAAGAAAAGTTTAAAGTATCTAGGTCATGTCGTTAGCGAGGAAGGCATTCACACGGACCCGGACAAGATAGCAGCCATCAAAGAGTTGACACCGCCAAACAATTTACGCGAACTACGAAGATTCCTAGGAGTGGTATCGTGGTACAGGAGATTCGTCTCAGACTTTTCACAAGTTTCACACCTGTTGACGTCAATGCTAAAGAAAGGAAGGAAGTGGAAGTGGTCGGCCGCACTCACCCAAGCACCTGTACTAGCTTGTCCAGATTTTTCGAAGAAGTTTTGCCTACAGACGGATGCAAGCGATTTTGGCCTCGGAGCAGTGCTCACTAAAGGATAAGACAGCGAAGAACGAGTGATTGCTTATGCGAGTCGCCGACTTTACAAGGCAGAAACAAATTACTCCCCGACAGAGAAAGAATGTTTGGCAATAGTTTGGGCGATAAGGAAGATGAGACCCTACCTAGAGGGATACACGTTCACGGTAATCACAGACCACCTAGCTCTAAAATGGTTAAACGCAATAGACAGTCCGACGGGACGGATTGCTAGATGGGCACTAGAACTACAACAATACTCATTCGACGTACAGTACCGGAAAGGAAAGCTAAACGTGGTGGCAGATGCACTTTCGAGACAGCCGATGGACGAGCAACTAACTACGTTGACAGTAGAGCAAGGCAAAGACGAGTGCAAGTGCCTAAAAGCGAAGATTACAGAGGTAAGAAAGGCTCCGGAGAAATTCCCAGACTATGTGATCGAGGACGGAAAGCTCTACAGGAGAATAGACAGTCAAGTTGATGGTGAAGACGCAGTACCGTGGAAGCTATGTGTACCGACCCCACAGAGACACAGAGTGCTGGCGGAAATTCATGACACACCAAGCAGGACACATGGGCGTTCGAAAATCTATTGCACGAGCGACGACACGATATTACTGGCCCGGAATGTTCAGAGACGTAAGGAAGTACGTACAGCAATGTCATGGATGTCAGGTATACAAACCTAGTCAACAGCAGGCCGCGGGTAAGATGTTAACTAAAATTCCAGAAGAACCGTGGGCAACAGTGTGTGCAGACTTTGTTGGTCCAATGCCACGCTCAAAACATGGTAATACAATGGCATTAGTTTTCGTTGACAAATTTTCAAAATGGGTGGAGATAATGGCAATTAAAAAGGCAACAACAGAAAGCGTAGTACGAGGATTTAGAGAGAGAATTTTGGCACGATTTGGCATTCCAAAGGTATTAATCACAGACAACGGAGCGCAGTTCGTGAGCAAACGTTTTAAGAAGTATTTGGAGGAGCTTGGCGTAAAACACCAGCTGACAGCACCACACACACCGCAGGAGAATCCGACAGAAAGGGCGAACCGCAACATCAAGAGGATGATAGCACAGTTTTCAGGGAATGAGCAGAGAACATGGGACGAGCTGATACCAGAGATAACACTCGCATTAAACACAAGCGTATGCGAATCGACAGGGTACAGTCCAGCATATGTAGTACAAGGCAGAGAACCAAGGATTCCCAATAGCCTTTACGACGAGCATACATTCGGTTCAGGTGAGAGAGTACCTAATCCAGCGGAGAAATCGATGAAGATGAGGGAGATATTCGAGATGGTACGACGGCAAGAGCGAGCATCAGCAGAGCAAGCAAAGCATTATAATTTAAGAAGAAGGCAATGGCGACCGGCTATAGGCGACCTAGTGCTGGTAAAAGAGCATCAGCTGTCAAAAGCGGTGGATAACTTTGCAGCCAAACTAGCGCCCAGGTACAGTGGACCCCATCGGGTAACGAACTTTGTATCACCAGTGATCGTAGAGCTAGACAAAGTTTTCAAAGGAAGGAGGAGGACAGCCCACTTAAGTGAGCTGAAAGCATACCACGCAACAGACGCCGCCGACAACAATGAATCCATAAAGCAAAGGAATGAACAGGGTAACAAGAAGAACGCTAGTGAAGATCAAATCCCGTCAACATCGTCCAATCGAACAACAAACAATATCCCCGAGGTACAACAACAGAGAGAGAACAGCGAGGTAGCCATCTGTGGTACGATCACACGAGTCAGCGAAGAGACCGGGAGGCAACGAGGAGAGAACCAAAGTACAAACCAACAACTGATAGTATACAGCGACGCTCAAATTCAAAACAATACGGAGAATCAGGTACGAACATTTCCAGAAAATCAGGTACAGGTCGCTCGAGGAACTCAAGTACAGATCGCCAGAGGACCGATACCTGGAGCAAGATTACACCTAGGAAGACAGTTTGCTATAGCAGCCCTAAATGAACACACACCCAGAGACAACTCCGGAATAACGGTCTAATACGTGAGATTCTACTGCAACTCGAATCAAATCGGTAGTAACGTACACGGCCAACCGCAACAGTATCAAATCATACACGAAGAAATTTCATTTCAAGAAGTACCCGTAGTTCGAATCAACCACTAAAGCTCGGTAAACTCTAACCACAATTACATAATCACATAAATGTACTCCTTAACTAGGCTCATTACATACCACGTTTTTACGCAAAAAAAAAAAAAAAAAAACCCACCATATACGGTGGGAACACCCTAAGGAAAATCCCCCAGTTTTTCATTTAAAATACAGGCTGGCATCCTACATACCACCAACTGGAAGGGCAGCGCCGAGCAACAACATAGCAACATCCTGATGAAAGTTACAATAACTAATTTGGTAAGAAGGATTGGGTGATACCCGCTGCCAGAAAAAGTGCCGTCTAGCGCGTCAGAAGAAAACATATATAAGCCCGGCCGCGGCAGTCCAAACCTCAAAGTATCGTAAAGCGAGTAATAATAAACACACATAAGTATTCCGAAGAACAAAGTGAAGGGTGCGAGTGGGCGCCATTGAGGATGCGGCTGCGGCGAACGGCACCGGCTGCCACGTACGAGGAGGAAAGCAACGACGACGGTACCGAAGAGTATAGGTCCGGACCCGAGGAGTGGGCCGTCGTTCGGGACCCTACACCAATCCCCATCTCTTCAGAGAGCGAGGACGAAGATGTCAACGAGCCACCACCAAAGCAACAGGGTGAGCTCTCGATACGCCAGCACGATGAGGAGGTACAGGGCCGGGGATTCGTCGAGTACAAGCGGCACGTCGCCCTCCGAATGCGGATATACGACCCCAACACAAGGATGGAACCCCCGACCAAGGTGAGGATCGTGGAGGCGATAGGCGAAGCACCGAACCAAGACGACAGGAAAATATTAAGCCGTAAGGCCAACGGGGTCAACGGAAGCCCCAATGACAACAACGAGGACGATAACAAAGGATTTAACCGTACGGCCAGCGGGGTCGACGGCAGCCCCGAAGACAGAGATAGCGACACATTGAGCATAATGGCCAGCGAGGCTGACGACAACCACGACGACGCAGGCAGTATCGCAAGGGAGATAAGGCGCTGGCTAAACGAAGCCCAGACCAACCCACCGACATGCTGGGACAACCAACCCGGCATTAACCCTCTACCCCAGGAACTCGTAGAAGAAATACAAAGGCACCTGGACCAACCAGAGCGACGTACCCGACAATCCTTCCGACGCAGTGTGGGCAAGCACTGCTTCCGAGTACGGATCACACGCACCGGCACGGTGACCGTAAGCTTCGCTGCGGTAGGTGAGGGGGGAGTGTGAGGACCCCAAAACCGAGGGTTTTGTACTCTCACAACATATATCTATTTCTCATTTTTTACATGTTATACAATGATTGAACTTAACTCCGAATTTAACATTTGTACATTTTTATAACATGAATTATTTTTATGAATTACACGTCAAAACACATACATGCGGTTACATATTGAATTATTATTTACTAAATTGAAGGATAAACCAGACTTCCGAATTTTGCATGCAAGCAAAATATTTACATTTTTCGCCCACATAAGGTTCAAATATAGGTCACCCTAACATACACTAAAACATTTGGAAGGAAAATGGAAACGCACAAAACATAAAATTATGCCGGTCAACCAACCCTTTGCGCATCCAATGCACTCAGCCACAAATACAACACACATAATAATTTGGATAAACAAAGATCAGCAGTAAAAGTCGCCAAACTAAGCGCCGCTACTAATTGGGACTTTTCTCTACATACTTACGTACAAGCATACGACACACCAACGCACGCCCTAAGCAGAAGCCGAAAGCATCCAAACGAGGCCAACGCACCATCAAAACCAAGTGACAGCGAACACACTCATAAACACAAATGATCGAATTCGATAGGTAAAGCAAACACTGGAAAACACGGCAGGCATACAACAAGCGTACGAACGAGATTTGGCACATTGTTCGCTATGTATATTAGGGCTCCCTAAAATTGGGATATGAAATGCCGGGATAGCGGATCGTCATACATGATCGAAAATATGCATATATGTATATATACCGATGTACCACCATATGTATGATAATGGAAAGAGGGAAAACGCATGTTAGCATGTAAGCGTATGTATGTACCAACTCTTATAATTGTTATTGTAAACTTTTATAATTGTTATTGTAAAATTACTGACTGCCTGCGTGCAGTCCTACATAATTTTATAACTGAGGAATTATTACAATGAATTGTTTTTAGGAAATAACTGTCCACCGGCATACAAAATCGTATATAAGGGCGGCAAATTAGCTTGTAAGATCAGAAGCTAGGAGATAGGCATACGAGTCAGTGGGCTTCTACCACTGATCAGCACGACCTGAAGGTTTCTACTTCATTTCGTGATTATTTTATATTCAATAGGAGGTTTCTACTCCAACTGACGGAGAGCTTAGCAGAGGGGTTCTACCTCCGCTACTCTTATTTAGACAGAGACAGAGAGTAGGAGTAGCCATTAAGGACATCGATCTTTTTGAATAAATATTATAACGTGTTCCGAAACCCCTTTGCTTATTTATTTCAAGCGGAATAGGTTACCCACCAAACATAGGAACCCTAGAGACTGGGCATACCTCAGCAGGAATAACTCCGTCACAATATTCAAAATGTACTTTTAGTAAATGATAATTAATGGAAAAAGTTTTTTGTAAATTCGAACAAGCGCGCCATCTTTGGGTGGTTAGGTTAGGTTGAACTGGCCGGTCCATGAGGACCTCACATAGACTGATTGAGTCCGTAGTGTTACCAGAAGTTTGTCTTAATGACCAAACTGAAAACCCTATCAAAAACCAGGACCTATGTTATAAAATAACTCCGTCCTCTTGGCAAATACTAGAAGCTTCCTAGGACTTAAGCCACTTGCTGCTTCTAGATCTGACAGCTATATCACTCCTAATAGATGGAGTCTTAGTCTGGCAAGTGTAGGGCACTAGCACAGAACGGGCTCGATCGTTTCCTCCTCCAACCCGCACTTCCTACATCTGCTATCACTGACCAAGCCTAATTTAAAGGCATGTGACGCCAGAAGGCAGTGTCCAGTCAGAATACCCGTCATGAGTCTACAGTCCTCTCTTTTTAATGATAGAAGCAACTGTGTTAGTCTAAGGTTGTAAGACCTACACATAATCTTCCACACTTTAAAGTCCCACGCTTGAACCCACGCCTTTCCCGCTTGGTCGATCATGTGCACCTCTCGCCTTCGCTTAATCTCGCCCAATCTAATTGGGACGTCTACGGAGCAAGCTTCAAGGGATGCGCCCTTTTTAGCTAGTTCGTCCGCTTTTTCATTCCCATCTATTCCCATATGCCCTGGGACCCAATATAGATGTATGCTTCTCCCTGTCCCGATTCTCTCCAGAGACTGCTTAAACTCTAACACGCATTTAGATGCTGTGCTACACTCAAAAAAAAAGTATCACTATCATTTTAATACACGATGTGCAAAATTGAAACTATAAACGGTATCATTTTCGTGGTATCAATGCAACGATAAATATTATAAAAAGTATAATTAAAAGTATCAATTTTGTATCTTGACTATTGGTTTGCCCATGGAAAATATTTGTTTCGCCCTTAAAATGTATCAAAATGATAACTGTATAAATTTCCTAGTTTCATTATAACATAATACTAGATTGATTATAACATAATACTAGATTGATTATAAAACGCATTACAATTGTATGTAGTCTATTAACTTGACAAATACAAGTATTAAACTAATATTTCGAAAATGTCAATAACATAAGATCATTGATGACGAAAAAAAGATAAGCAAAAATTGCACATTGATGCCTAGATGGCATCGACTTGATAACTTTTTTTTGAGTGTATGCGAGATTATTGCCTTAATTGCTGCTTGACTGTCAATATAAAAGTTAACACGGTTGCAGCTTAAGCTATTCTCTTCAAGGGTTTCTACTGCTTTGGTTACGGCTAATATTTCCGCTTGGAAAACGCTACAGTAATCGGGCAGCCTGTAGGATCTGCTTATTTCCGGATCAGCGCAGTATACCGCAGACCCTACTCCTACCACTACTCGGTGTACACATGTATCGCCTCGTCCGCCATTTGCGCACCCTTGCGCCAACCGTCCACCTCCATTGTGGCCTTAAGATCTCCCTCAAAGCGTAGATAGGGAATCAGGTAGTCTGTTCGTCTTGTGATTGATGGCGCTATACTACTATGGCCATATGGTCGGCGCTCAAGCTACCCCGAAGCACCGAGCCTGGTTGCGGTCGTTAATGCCTTGTTCTGTGCTACCAAGTCTACAGGTGGAATGTACAGAATGGCATACAGTGCAGCCGTCGGGGTTGTTTTCAGGGCTCCCGTAATGCTAAGCATCGATAGTCTGCATACCCCCTCTAATTTTTTGAGGTATGTTGTTTTTTGTGTGGCTTTCCACCAAACAAGAACTCCATAGTATAGAATAGGGCTTACAATCGCTATAAAAACCCAATGAAAAAGAGGGGGCGATAGGCCCCACGTACACCCCAGCATTCTTTTACATGCATAGAGTGCCGTTGAGGCCTTCTTGACCCTCTCCTCCACGTTGAGCTTCCATGACAGCTTATTGTCTAGGATGATTCCTAGATATTTTGTGCAAGGTTTCTCCTGTAAGGTCACCCCTCCTAACTTAGGCCTGGTCCAATTTGGGACCTTGTACCTCTTTGTAAACAGGACCATATCCGTCTTCTCCGCATTGACTTTCAACCCGACATTACATTCCCAGGTATGAATATCCCGAAGCGCCCGATCCATCAAAGAACTAATCGTTGGAAAGCACTTTCCACTTATGACAATTGCAACGTCATCTGCGTAAGCCGTAAGTTTTACGGGTCCCTCATCGAATCGCCTGAGCAGTTGGTTGATGACCAGCGACCAGCAGAAGTGATAGCACCCCTCCCTGCGGCGTGCCCCTGTCCACTGATTTCGTGGCCTCGTACAATCCCCATTGTGATGTAATCTTCCTGCAATTTAACATGCAGCCGATCCATCTGATTAAGGCGGGATGTACTTTAATGTAATTAACACCATCCATAATCGCCCATTTAGAAACATTACTGAAAGTCCCGGCAATGTCCAAGAAGACTCATAGAGCATATTCCAGGGATTTCTCTATGCATATTACCACCCTTTGCAATGCGGTGTCTACGGACTTGCCTTTGGTATACGCATGCTATGTTGTGGAGAGCAGCGGTTCATCCACGTTGGACTTTATGTACACATCTATCAGCCTCTCAAAGGTTTTGAGCAGAAATGATGTTAAGCTAGTGGGTCTATAGTCTTTGGGATACACGTGCCCGATCTTCCCCGCCTTTGGTAGAAAAGCTACACGAGCAGTTCTCCAAGAGTGCGGTACATGATTCAGTCTTATGCACCCATCGAATATTATTTTAAGCCATTCCACGACCGCCCTAATTCAGACTTGTAGCATGGCCGGGAATATACCATCTGGGCCCGGCGATTTAAACTTAGAAAACGTCTTCACTGCCCAATCTTGGTATCGATCACCAAGCCCGGCACTACTACCTCCGTGATCGAAGCGTGAGTGATTTCTGCTGGCTCTTCTAAACCGTCTCCCGATGGGAAATGTGTATCGAGAAGCACCTCAAGGGATTCCTCACTATTACGTGACCATTCCCCGTTCTCTTTCTTTATCAGTCCCTGGACTATGTTTCCCTTTGCTAAGACTTTTTTCAACCGTGCTGTTTCGGTGAAGCACTCTATGTCCGTACAGAAACTTTTCCATGAGTTTCTCTTCGCCCTGGTAACTTCACGCTTGTAGATCCTCAGTAGATCCCTGTACTCGTCCCCACACGCTTCGCTTTCCGCGGTCTTTGCGAGCTTAAACATTTCTTTTACCTGTCTTCTTAGAAGACTCAGCTCATTGCTCCACCATGGCGGCTTTGCTTTTCCTCTGAATCTTCTTAGAGGGATAGCTTTGTTATACGCAGTCATAAGCGTCCTCGTTAGGAATTCATTCGACTCCTCCAGTTCCTCTACATTAGCAACCTCTTTGGGTTGTCCCAGTTTTGTTTCTACATGTTTCTGGAATTTAGTCCAGTTCGTTGACCTAGGGTTTCTAAAGGTTTCTCCCTTCTCTACCCTCTTTAGGAGGATGCTGAAGCTGATATACGCATGGTCGGAGAAGGATGGTCTATCAAGAACCATCCAATCATACCTTGATATATCACGCTCGTAGCCCAATGTAATATCCATGATACATTTCCCCTGTTGGCTATCTGCAAATTGGTTTGCAGGATGTAACAAAATAGAGATTCGCCTCTCTTGTTCGTATCTGCTTCTCCCCACGCATTGTGGTGCGCATTTGCATCTGCGCCTATGACCAACCGCCCTTTGCGCCCTTCCTCCTGTACTAGCCTTTTGCACTCCATCGGGTGAACCTCCGCAGCATGGGCCATGTAGCAGAACGCCAGGATAAATGCCTGCTTATTCTTTTGCTCAACGGCCACCGCTACGAGATCCTCAGTGGTGTAATTAGGCAGCATATATGAATGCAGCTGTTTCCTTACCATTACTACAGCTCGCACCCGTCCTTCCGTTTGCGCGTAGTAAACGCCAAACCCGCGCGCGCTAAGTCCAGAAACCTTTCCTCCCGATGAGAGCCACGGCTCCTGGATCAGCGCCACGTCAAACGAACCCTCCTCAAGGGTTAGGAGGAGTTCACTCGACACCACTTTACTGTGTTGGAGGTTTATCTGTAGGACTCGCAGCACCATTGGGCTTTTTGTCCCCCTCCAGCACCTTCGTCTTGACGTCGTCGTCCTCCCCTTGCCCTTTTGGTTTAGAGTATTCGAGGCCCCCTTCAGCCTCTCGTGACTGTTGTGCCGGGTGTTCCTCTGTGCAAGTCACAGCACCATTTAGCGGTTGGTCCTCTTCTAGCACGTTCGTGGTGACGTCGGGGACCTCCACCTGTCTTTTTCCCTTAGGCTTTTGAGGTCCTTTTCGACTTCGCCCACCTCTAGCGTGTTAGGGTTTTTATCCTCGGGACTTCTTTTCCTCAGTCGCATGTAAATTTTGCCAGTGCCAAAGGACATTTTGCCGAGCTGCGTGTCAAAATAGCCTCCGCCTGCTGGTTTATTTGGAAGATGTAGAACTGACCATCCTCGGTAGGCCGAGATACAGTAAGTACCTTCCAATCCTGTGTCGGTATGTTCGGATTCTGATTATGCAGAAGTCGCAGTGTATCCTCCGACTTCATCACGCATGGTATCCATACTTCAACTTTTGGTACCGTGGGGATTTGCGCTTTATCCACCACCTCAAACCGCGAATTCGTGCCTTGCCTTTGGAGGTTTGGACCCACTCCTCCAGCGACCTCAAGCTCGCGATGTTGTCGCACGCTATTATCTTCACATCATTATACCATCCCCCCGAATCAAACGTTGGAAGGGGCTTACTTGGCTGTTCCTGCATCATCTTAAGCATTAAGCTAATAAGCTCCCTTTCCACAGATCTCCACCTTTCAGTAGTCATTTGTCCGAAAGGACTGCTACGATCAACCAGCGCCACAGTCAGTGACTGCTTTGCCACATCACTCATCTTCTCAGGAAAAGCCGGAGTCTTAGTGTTATTTCCCATTGGCACCTCCTAGAAAGCCGGAGTCTTAGCGTTAACTCCCTTTAGCATCTCCGAGAAAGCCGGAGTCTTAGCGTTATCTCCTTTGGCTTATCTCCTACTTCCGTAGTTGGAACTTCCCTCTGTTTAGCAGCTTTCGAGGTACTTGCTACCTCGCTATTGGGGCCCATCTGTCTTACAGCTTTGGGCCTACCTGTCTTGTCTATGCGACTGCCCTGTCTAGCGGCTCTAGGACTGGGTCCTTTCTGCCTCTTGAAATCAGGCTTTTCGCCTTCCGCCGAACGTTGCCTCTTCATTCTGCCATTCGACGCTTCTTCCTCCTCGTATCGGTTACAGAACTGAGGGTTTCTCGCAGCAAACCTTTTGAACTGCCTTCGACCTACTTCTACCGCCTCATGGGCCCATTCCAAGCGCTCGATCTCCACTTCTGTTGGATCGACCACTGCCCGCAAGCGTTGTACAATTCTTAGTGCTGCACGGTACTGCGAGAGAGCTATTTTACTTCCTCTGCTCCGGACCCTTCTCCACTCTTCTACACCGTTTTCATTTGTGTGCTTCTCCAACACGGAGTTCATTGAATCAGCACTACTCTCGCTCCCCGAGTCCGACGCATCACTTAATTCGTATTTTTCGTCCTTGGATTGTTACTCAGTCCTCCTCTTTACATCGTCCTTATTACAATCAGGTAATGAATCGTTCATCTTGGTCGTACGACCACCTGCCCGACAAGGTGGGCTCAGCGGTCCAGTATTATATACGGGGAAAGAACCGTCCGCCACAGAAGCGCCCCTTACTGTTGTAAGGCCATAAATACTTCCCGAGGTGGTCCGGTATCGGGAAGGCTCGGTTCGAATACAGCCGAATTTATCCCCTGGCTGCAAATCGTCCAATAGGCACGGTCCGCATAACACCCTGGATTAGGGGGTTGGCAGTTCTTGGTCACCGACATCCCATCGCCCTCGTACGAGGCGAAACGGCGTAGATGTCAGTCCTAAACAGCTCCGCCTCATAGTCGGGCGCTATGGAGTTCGGCTAAGCCCTCACACCAACGACAAGGTGCCTACCATAGTGAGGCCATCTTTGGGAACAATTATCTAAGTGTTCTAATGCGAATTTCAAAGACCTAAACCTTTATGTATCCCCGCTAAATTCGAAAGCACAAATGTTTCAGCTACATACAAATATGGTTTCCCATTGTTGCCACTTACCTATAATAGCCTCTACCAAAATCCTAAAAAATTGTTCCAAAATAATTTGTAGCGTACCAAAAATTCTTAAATAGAATGAATTTTTGACCGGCCCATTTTTTTGTGGTAAATTTCACTTACACGTAAATACATAAGTCTTTATGTAACAGATTCTTTGTTTTTTTTTTAATTTTAGTTGTTTTCAAAAGAACATGAAATCACAAATACTGAGTTAACTTTTGTTGAAACTAACTAATTTATTTATAACAATTAATGGCGAATTTCCCCGAAAATGTTTTTGCATTTGCAGATTTAATCCTCATTTTATATGTACTTTATCTTACACTGAAAAAAAACAAAAAAATATGTTGAACTTTAGCTGGCTCGAGGTCAATAAAACTACGTTGAATAAAACGACAGGTTTTTTTAACTAATTTATTCCAATATATTTCGGTTATTCCGCGATAACCGTTCTCAAGGATCTGTGTATAAATGTGATATAAACAATTTTCTTATTACCAAAAACAGTCAAAACATAAACAATATTTGTATATATGTACATACATTTCTTTTCACGTCTTTATAACTTGACGCGGAGCTTAACACTGTCTATTTGATCGTTAGTAAATGACGAAACAAGTGAGCAACGCCATCGGTATCCGTTTTGTAGTTTAGCCGAATGTCTGGTGGAGTGTTAATTATATGTAACATTTCTAGTGTAAATCGTTTGTTGTAGTGTTGTTCTTGTTGTAATATTGTTACTTTTTCGAAGTTGGGGGAGTGGCCGCTACTTGCACAGTGTGCCATAGGTGCAGTTTTTTGTGTATTTGAATGATGGCACTGTTTAACGTCGCATTTGTGTTGTGCTAGTCTGGTTTTTAACTTTGATTTCGTTGTGCCAATATACATACTTTTGCAAGGTTCTTGGCAGGCATGCTTAACGAACGAAACGATATCATTTCGTTACGATAATCAACGTTAATAAACGAAACGAAGTCATTTCGTTTCGTTTATTAACGTTAAGAACGACAAATTAACGTTAATTTGACGATCTTAACGTTAATAAACGAAACGAAGTGACTTCGTTTCGTTTATTAGCGTTGATTATCGTAACGAAATGATATCGTTTCGTTCGTTAAGCATGCCTGGTTCTTGGTTATTGCCGTTACATGGAATTTTATAAATTACATTACTTTTTTCTAATTGAGGTATTTTTGACTTAGTTTTGTTGAACATGGTTTTCAGAGTGTTGGTTGGCTTATGGGCTATTCTTACTTTATCTTTATCATAACAATCTGACTTCGCTAGTCGTTCTGATAAATGAGGTACATAAGTGACGGATTTGAAAATTTTTTTAGGGGTTTCACGGTCTTGTTGATTTTTTGTAAATTTGGCTCTTTTTAATAGTGTTTATGTTTTGACTGTTTTTGGTAATAAGAAAATTGTTTATATCACATTTATACACAGATCCTTGAGAACGGTTATCGCGGAATAACCGAAATATATTGGAATAAATTAGTTAAAAAAACCTGTGGTTTTATTCAACGTAGTTTTATTGACCTCGAGCCAGCTAAAGTTCAACATATTTACATATAAAAAGGTCGCTAAAAACATTCAGTTTAAAAAAAAAAAAAAGGTACAAAAATATAACATTAAATTTTTATATTGCCTTTTATGCTAATTTATTTTATTTCTTATTTTATTTTATTATATATTCTCTTATTTGAAATTGGCAACCGGCATCATAGCGGACGTATTGCATAGGCAGTATATTACCCACTATCTATATATTAATAAGCTAACAAAATTTCCATACAATCAGTTGTCAGGCTGTTTCGTGTACTTAGCATACCTAAAATCATACAAAAGTTTTATATGAATCGATTCGTATGGATCAGCCGCAGTGCATAGGTTAACAAATATTACTCTATTTGTTTATAATTAATAGAAAAAGTTGTTTGTAAATTCGAACAATTCATACAAATATCGAAATTCATTTTCGTGCATTTTTTGTGGCAAATTTCACTTACACGTAAATGCCATTGACTGCGCGCCAAGTTCTGCAAACCGAGACGCGCATGGTAAACAAAAAACAGGTGAGCAGCGTAAAGCAGCAAACAAAGCTGAGCAGGCAGCAATCTGCGAAAATTTGGATGAAGGTAAAATAACTTCAGCTTTTGTACGAGGAAATACTTAGCCTGAAACAAATAAACATCGATTGCTTAAGCAAAATACAACAATTAGGCGATGAAAATGTAGCGTTAAAGAAAAGAGTGAATAAGCTGTAGAGTCGGCTAAATTTTAAAGAGCAATCGGAATTAGAAAATTGTATTGAGGTTGTTGGTGTACCGAACGTCAACATGGAAAATGCTAAAGAATGTATAGCGAAAATTTTCAGTGATGCTTTAAATGTGGAAATTTAAATCGTTCGAAAGCAAAAAGAAAATCATGACGGCCAAACGAACTGCAAGGAAAAAGTTAAATACAACGCTTTTTTCTGATGACCGAAATAAAAATATATATATAAACAATAGCTTAACAAGTTATTTTAGAGCTCTTTTTTCAGCTGCAAACAAAGTAAAAAAAGAAAAAAGATTTAAATACTTATGGTTAAAAAATTCGAGACTGCTAATGAAAAAAAATGAAAGTGATACTGCTGTTATTATAAGAACTTTTGACGATCTTGCTGATTTCAATTTAAATTGAACCTTTTATTATACATTTTTGTTTTCTTTTCTTTGGCTTTTAATTCAAGATCCGTTTTATTGATAACAGCTATATCGCAAATGTCATCAATGACTCTAATTTATTAACCTCTAAAGATAATATCTTTACTGTTGTTCACCAAAATTTAAGAAGTCTAAGACGGAATTTTGACTCCTTGGTTTGCAACCGTGAATCCCTGGATAAACTTCCCGATATAATATTTGTTTCAGAAATTTGGATTTTTTCCTACGAAATTAACGATTATAATATACCAGGTTATAATTTTTCTGCTAATGCAAATGACTCGTATTCTGCCGGAGGTGTCGGTGTTTTTGTGCGAGATATCTATAAGTATGAAGTGACATGCGTTAGCTTATCAAGCGCTGATTTCATAAAAATTTCATTGCTAATATCCAATGTTCAATACACTTTTATTTGCCTGTATAGGTTTCATTCAATTTCTTTTAAACTCTTTCATGAGGAGTTTTCTCTCTTTTTAAGTAGAGAAAAAGCAGCAAATACTGTTATAATGGGTGATTTTAATTTTGTCTTACATAGTCATAATGTTTTATTAGACAATTATCTTACACTTCTTGCGGACCATGGTCTAGTTTCATTCATTCATGAGACTACCCGCCCAGATTCAGGAACCTGTTTAGACCATGTATATGGTAGGTTAAATAATTTGGAAGATAACATACATATGGGTATAAATATGGATTTCGGAATCTCTGATCATTGCATGACTGGTATTCAACTTCAAAACATAAATGTAAGTAGGCGTATTACCAATTTATATACCCCATCAGGTATCAGGAAAATAAATTTTAACGTTCTCAATGAATATCTTCGCGAGGAAAACTGGGAAACGGTTTATGATGAAACAGACGTATCCAAGGCATAGAATTTATTTATGAATAAACTCACGGTTCACATTAACAAGTCGAGTATTTGTTTCTTGCCAAGACCATCATCTTTAACTCTCAAGCCATGGATAACTCGTACTTTGTTACATAAGATCCGACTGAAGAATAGGTTACGCAAAAAATGCAAAAGAAATCCGGCCAATACTAAGCTGAGAAACCGCGTCCGCCGGTTGACATATAATCTTAATAAAGAAATAAGTTCAAATCGGGAAAAATATTATCAAAATCTCTTTCTATCAGCACAAGGTAACACGAAAAAAGAATGGGCAACTGCAAATAGAATAATGAACCGATACTATAAGAAAAGGTCCGACTCGCTTGTGTTAAGTGTGGATGGCGTGGATACATCGGAGACTCTGGTAGTGGCTAATGAACTTAATAATATTTTTGTAAATGTAGGAGCAGCTTCTAATACAATGAGGAATCCAAATATCTGCATGTGCCGTAAAAATCGAAACATCACAGGTTCAGAAATTTTTAAAATAATTCAAACTTTGAGCAAGTCTGATTCAATTGGCAGTGACAACATTTCAAATAGGACCTTAAAAAGCATAGTTTTAATATCGTTGATATTTTAAAGCATATATTTAATTTAAGTATAACCTCCGGAGTTTTTCCAGAAGATTTAAAATGTGCTACCGTGATACCGCTGTTCAAAAAGGGAGATTAAAAAGACAAGAATAATTACAGGCCTATATCCTTGCTATCCTCAATCTCAAAAATCTTTGAAAAGGCAGTTAAGGCTAGGGTGTTAACTTATCTCAACAAAATTAAATGTTTTAGTCCCAAGCAATTTGATTTTATGTCAGATCTCTCAACTGAAGATGCTCTTTTAGACTTTTCTTCCTTTATACATAAGGCAATTGACGAAAAAATGTGTTGCGCTAGTCTGTTTGTAGATATTACTAAAGCATTTGATATGGTGGACCATAATATTTTACTGAGTAAGCTTAGCTCCGCTGGTTTTCGTGGCAACGTTTTTAGTTGGTTTAAGTCATACTTAACGAATAGAATTCAGAAAGTTAAAGTCGTAAATATTCAAAGTGAACCCAGACCTATTACCTTAGGGGTGCCACAAGGCTCGGTTCTTGGACCTATCTTGTTTCTAATATACATTAACTCACTATTCTCGTTGCCATTTGCTTGTAAAGTAACGGCATTTGCAGATGACATTGCCATTGCATATGGATCTACAAATGAATTTAATCTTTTTGCTGATATCAATCACGATGTTTTTATGCTGAGGTCTTGGTTTGCTAGCCACAAACTCGTGGTAAGCAACAAGACAAAGTTGGTCTATTTTAATCAATGCGGAAAGGAGTTACCTAGAAACGATATTTTCTTTCACGGCTCGAACTGTATGCGGTTTCGTATGTGTTCAAGTAATTGTACTCATCAAAACTCTGTCAACACCTTTGGCGAGACAATAAGTTGTGACATTAATTGCTTTAAAATTGATGTGGTCCCTAATTTTAAATATTTAGGAGTTATATTCGACCAAAACCTAAGTTGGTCATCACATATTTTTGCTTTGAAATCGTACATGTTGTCAGCGGTTCGTTCATTCTTTAAGGCTGTGCTCAAATCGAATGTTAGCATTAATATATCATGGGCTAGTCCACTCAAAATTACAATATGGAATCGGTTGCTGGGGTGGAGCGTATGCTAGTAGGTTAAATGCGCTTTTAATCCTACAGAAGTGCTTTATCCGAAAAATGTGTAACGCAGACCGTCTATCACACTCTATGGACCTTTTCAAAAAATTAAACATACTTCCCATTCGACAGTTGTACTATTACAAAGTGTTGAAAATTTTTTTTATAAGGAGTGGGTATTCACAAAGCCCGATATATAACCCTTACAGCTGTATAATAAATTACCTGTTGTTATACAACTCATTAAAAAATATTCTAAGTTTATGAGGGAAGTGAAACGGTGGCTACTTGGTTTCAATCATGAGGGTGTAGAAATCCTGTTGCGACCCATCGTATAAATTCCGCTATGTAATATTTATGAAGTTTTTAGCTTTATATGTAAGTACTTTGCCATTTATAGTATTTCTTTTATTTAATATAGTATTTTTTTTTATTTAAAATAGTTATTCTCTGGTCTTTACTTTAACTAGGGATTGTAGCAATTATATCTTGTGATTATTATGCGCCCCACAAGCATTTATAATTATATTTAAAGGAAATAACATTTCCACTGCTTTTATAATTAGCATTTAATGTCGTTAACTATTTTCTTATTTGAATTTGTTACTTTTTATATTGTACTACTTGGAAAATTGTACGTATTTATAAGAAAAAAAAAGAATATACAATACAATACATAAGTCCTTATTTAACAGATTCTTTGTTTTTTATTTTAGTTGTTTTCTAAAAACATGAAATCACAAATAATGAGTTAACTTTTGTTGAAACTAACTAATTTATTTATAACAATTAATGGCAAATTTGCCCGAAAATGTTTTAGCATTTGCAGATTTGAACAAAAAAAAAAAAAGTTACAAAAATTATATTGCCTTTTATGCTAATTTATTTTATTTCTTATTTCATTTTATTATATATTCTCTTATTTCAAATTGGTTTGTTATTGTTTAAATGCACTTGACTGAATGGGAAAGTTTCACGTTGTATATTAAACGAAACAAAAAACGTCCCTTGATTTTGGTAAAAACGGCAACTGGCATCATGGCGGCCGTATTGCATAGGCAGTATATTATCCACTATATTTATTATTAGGCTAACTTTGTTTGATTATATGTCCATTAATCGGATGCTTAGGTCCCATAACACTAATTTGTTTATGTCGCTTAAAGTTATGAAATCAATTTTATTTTAGTAAATATGTTTGCTTGAATAATTTCAATGTTTTTGTTTGTTTTTCTTTTCTTTCTAATTTATTCTGCTTTGTTATATCTTGGTATTATATTGTTCACGGACGATATTTTATGGTAGATATATTCATGAAATGGAGTGTTTACAAATTTAATACAAATTAATTACGTACATAGATCTCAATGCGAATCTTAACATTAAATATCCGAACTTTAGAATCTTCATATTTCCACAATGATCACATTAAAACCCGGAAAAAAGTCTAAGTGCACTTATTGCGTTTTTATATGGAACTGTTTGTTCACTTCATTTAATTTTTTCGCAATTTAAGTACTTTATTTTTTTTCTTTAATTAAACATTTTTTTAGTAATCTCTGCCTTCTTTCTCATTACATAATTTTTTTATATTTTTATTTTATTTTTTAAGAAGGTATCCTCTATTCTACTCGAAATTTTTGTTTTGTGTCACACTTACATATTAGATATGTATTTATACAAAATTAAACGGGTGGCGTGAAATAGGTTAAATTCCTTTAGCAAATTTCTTCGTTTTTAACTAAAAGTTAATGTTTTTTGAATTATGACACTATTGAAGTAAATGGGCGATATATGTATATGGGTGATATAGGCCTACTGAGGAACCGAGCTCCGAAAACTAACTTCGGTAGCGCACCAACGGGGACCTTCCGAGTGGTGTGGACAAACCTATTTTTGAATTCAATTTCAAGTAATTCACCATAATTCTATGTCAATTTCATTTGATTTTACATAATTTTTATATTTTTGTTTAAGGAGCTCCATACCAAAACGTTATAATTACATGTGAAAAGTTTGTAGAAAATTTAAGAACATACAATCAAAAAGTACAAAGTCTTAGATCAAATTCAAAATTTTAAAGAAAAAGTTAAGTAAGTTAGTCCAGTTTGCTATATTTCCACCACTTGATGCATAGACTGAGTTGAAAAAAATACACGTTGGTCGAATTTCGACCACAGGCGATACTAGTTGGTATTAATATGCATATTTATTAACCTGCAATAATCCATGCATATAGGTAGATTCACATTTTATTTGATAGTGAATAAAGAGGGGTAGGCAATTTAAGTCACCTCTGGATAAAAAAAAAAAGAGAAACTATGTAAACCTAACTGCATGAATTATTATAAATGCCCTGGTAAATTTTTTTTCTTCGCGCTTCACGCTCCCTGTCATACTTAGATCCGGCACTTACTCCGGTATATGCTTCCCTAACCGCATAGACCAATAGTATCGTTGCTTGACCACTCTCTAAGTACTTCCTTTTAAATATCCATATGCACTCAATTCGTTTTCATCTCGTCTTTCATAAACCGGTTTCCGAGTTCCTTTTGGTTTATCTTACTTGCCAATGTATGCACACACTTTTATTTAATATAGGTCAACGACCTCAAAAATTCTTTCGTTGAGGTAGGTCGGGATACAAAATTATCATATTACACCCTAGGAAATATGTTCATAGATATACTTTTAACCATTAAATATTGTAATCAAATTTAAATTCACTATTCTCTTTAGAAGCCATATATTGCTTAGTTTTAATTTATATAGGCCTGATATATAGGTATAAGCCACTATGAGTTGAACTTTTAAATAAATTATTGCTATGAATCGCTGACTTGAAAAATTTAGTCTAATTTAGAAGGAAGTGTAGGTGGTAGAAAGGGGCTTTAAGAACATCAACAAAGCCATGGTATGGTGGGTGCAGAGCACTTGCCAATACCATTACAAACAGGCGCTTTATCAAGTGTAGGGGCATGAATGACCCAAAGCTGGAGACGGTTAGTCTGGATCTGTGGCTATTTAGTGTGCAAATTAAGTTTTGTTAGGGGCATAGTCTGAGAAGTGTGAGGACCAAATATAAACCATTAATTTGGCCCTCACAAAACCACCGCCACACAACACAGAATCAGTAACACAGACAACGCAACACAAATAAAAGCTCTACAGAAGAACGCGATCAGCAACATAGCCAACACAACAAGAAGACAACAGTCAGTCAGCACGCGGTTGTGGTTGCGACTAGAGCTACTACTGAAGCGTTCTGGAAGGCATATCGGTTTTAACCATTGCAAGCCAGTGCGTTTCATAGGAGAAAGTCGTGGACCGACAATTGCGGGTAAGCTGGTTTTAACCGCTCTACAACGCTTTAGGCCACGCTCGCTCCCTCGTAAGAAAACGTCCACCACAGCATCGTAATCCCGCGCTCAGCCAAACGTCAACCGCGGCAGAAGTACGTCGGCAAATCGCAGTAGAAGTGAATCGGAGTAAAACGCTACAACATGACTGTACCGAGGCTAACGGATCTCACCTAACGGGACGCGATGTTGTGTTTGTCACCTGAGCAGCGATTGAAGGGCATCTGAAAGGCGTATCGGCTTTAACCATCGCAAGACAGTTTCCTTCATAGGAGGAAGCCGTGGCTTGAGAATTGTGGCAAGCTGGTTTTAACCGCTCTACAACGGCTTAGACCACGCTCACTCCCTGCTAAGCGAAGGCCCACAACGTCACGAGCTCGCGCGCCACCGCCATAAGCCTCGTCAACAGAGTCACGCATAAATACGACGTTGGCCACAGCAGAGTCACGCAAGCATACGACGTTGACCACAGCAGAGTTACGCAAATACACGACGTTGGCCGCAGCGGAGTCACGCAAGCATACGACGTTGACATCAGCAGAGTTACGCAAATACACGACGTTGGCCGCAGCAGAGTCACGCATAAATACGACGTTGGCCGCAGCAGAGCTACGCAAACATATGACGTCAACCATACCAGAGCTACACTCACGCAGACGCACCAACAGCGCAGTACCTAACTGTAGGAGAAACACGCCGACGCAAGGCGTCACTGAGATACATTTACACATACCCAGGCAGCGACCAGTAAGGCGTCCTAACGGAACGCTCCTAACGGGACACGTGGGACCGTTAGCCCACGACTAATCATATAGCAAGCATCAAATGAAGTGAATTATACATACACATCTTTTATACATTTTAGATTGTAGTTTAAGGAGTTAAGCAATAAAGTGAATTTCCATATCAAAACGATTTGCAAGTAGTTCCGAAATACAAATTTATTGTAAACGAACCTTGGACACGGCGAGTATACCATAGCAATTACTGAAGAAGCACCCGGGGCAAGGTTAAGCTTCGTTACAATTGGCGCCCGAGCAGGGACCCTGCAAATCGTCCAACGTCAGAAGGAACATTCCTGACTAGAAACCTAACCGTAAAATGGCCGACCAGATTGAGACCACGTGGTTAGGCAAGATTTCAAAGGAGCAGCGATTGCGTATTGATTGTGTATTGTGCGAAAGATTGAAGCCCACCGTGAACCGGCTGATTGGACCTTATCAGTGCGGCTTCAGACCTGGTAAATCTACCATCGACCAGATTTTCAGAATGCGCCAAATCTTGGGAAAAACCCATGAAAAAAGAATCGACACACATCACCTCTTCGCCGACTTTAAAGCCGCCTTCGACAGCACGAAAAGGAGCTGCCTATATGCCGCTATGTCTGAATTTGGTTTCCCCACAAAACTTATACGGCTGTGCAAAATGACGTTGAGCAACACCATCAGCTCAGTCAGAATTGGGAGGACCTCTCCGAGCCGTTCGAAACTAAACGAGGTGTCAGACAGGGTGACCCCCTATCGTGCGATTTCTTTAATTTGATGCTGGAGAAAATTATACTAGCTGCAGAACTTAACCGCACTGGAACAATACACTATAAAAGCGTGCAATTACTTGCATATGCTGATGACATTGATATCATCGGCCTAAACACCCGCGCTGTTAGCTCTGCTTACTCCAAACTGGAAAAAGAAGCGGTAAAGATGGGTTTGATGGTGAATGAGGACATAACGAAGTACCTGCTGTCATCGAGCAAAGAATCAGCGCATATGCGCCTTGACACCCACGCTACTGTTGGCAGCCATAATTTCGAAATAGTAAAAGACTTCGTTTATTTGGGAACCAGCATCAACACTAGCAACAACATCAGCACTGAAATCCGGCGAAGAATCAATCTTACCAATAAATGCTACTTTGGACTAGGTAGGCAATTGAAAAGTAAAGTCCTCTCTCGCCGAACGAAAATCATACTCTACAAGTCACTTATCGTACCCGTCCTGCTATATGGGACAGAAGCATGGACCATGACAACAGCAGATGAAGCGGTTTGGGAGTGTTCGAGAGAAAAGTTCTTCGAAAGATTTATGGACCTCTACGCGTTGGCGATGGCGAGTACCGAAGAAGATTTAATGATGAGCTGTACGAGCTATACGCAGACATCAACATAGTCCAGCAAATTAAAACGCAGCGGCTGCGCTGGCTAGGCCATGTTACGAATGAAAGATGATGCTCCGGCCAAGAAAGTGTTTCTATCGGAACCCGCCTATGGAAGCAGAGGTAGAGGGCGGCCCCCACTCCGTTGGAAGGACCAGGTGGAAAACGATTTAAACTCCCTTGGTGTGGCCAATTGGCGCCGGTTGGCGGAGCGAAGGAGCGACTGGCGTGCCTCGTTGGACGGCCATAACCGTTTAGACGGTTAAGCGCCAATTAAGTAAGTAAGTAAGCTGACATCCATCACACAGGAATTGAGTATTGAGCAGACAGGAACCACCCAGAAATCCGAAAGCTCATAGCAGCACTAGCGTCGAAAGCACATGTTGATTCGGAAATACACGCAAAATTTTTATCCCTAGAAGCCGCTTAAAAGGAAACTACAGACACGATTGAGGTAAATGAGGCCAAGACACCGATTCCGTCGAACGGAGGCGGAACCATGAACATCGCCGATAGACCATCAGAGCAAAACCAATTCGCGTTTCATCCCAGGAGCACAGCACCCCACAACAGTGCTCATCGTCAGGAGTAGCGGTACCATCCAACAGTACATCTCAGGCACCGACCGTTATATTCGCACTCATCATCGACCAGGTAAGAAAGTGGTGAGTGAAATATGAAGGTGGACGAGACCCTCTAGCTTTCGTCGAACGACTGGAAGAACTAGCCGAAGTTTACACGCTAGACGTAGACTTGCTCCCAAAAACGATGCCCGAATTGCTAGGTGGCACCGCCCTTCAATGGTGTCGCAATAACAACGTACACTGGAGCGACTGGACGACCTTCAAGCGCGACTTTTTAAACTTCTTTCTACCAGCCAAGTACTTCGAGCGTCTCGACAAAGAAATACGGCAACGAATGCAGCGCGCCCGCGAAAAATATAAAGACTATGTACTAGCGATACAGAGCTTGATGAGACATGCCGGGTACAGCAACGAGCAGCGCCTGGAAAGAATCTTCCGCAGTAGCCACCCCGATTATTTACTCTATATTCGCAGAACGGATTTCAACACCCTAGGAGAACTCATCTCTCTCGCCGAGGAATACGAAGCTATACACGAAGGTCACCGACGGACGTCAGACGGCGCACGTCGCGAAATAGCGAGGCACGTAGTTGGTGGCCAAACTACAGTTTCATCACCACAGTCGGAACGATCATCTCACCAGCAGCCACCGAGCGTACAGCGCCACTCAGACCCGAACAGAGTATGTAGAAGGTGTGGCCAAGAAGGACACTATGCAAGGAGATGTCGTCACCCACGAAATATTTTCTTTTGGGAGTGCGGTCGCAACGATATACGCACAATTGAATGCTGCCGTCGACGTAAGGGAAACGACGGAGGGCGTCACCAAGTACAAGGCGCGGTAAGCCCACTTAAAGCGCCGAATCAACAGTAGTTGTGTACCAGGAACACGGCCGTCTTTACGCCCCAGCTCAGATTGGGGCAGTATCGTTGGAGGAAGTTATCGACACAGGGGCCTCAAAGAGTTTTGTTTCAGCCACCCTCGCGAACCATGTGGTGACTTCTGGAAGCGAAGAGAAGGTAAGAGTGGCCATCGAAATAATAATGGCCAATGGAGTTAGCACTACGATCTTCGACGCCGTAAGGACAGAGGTACGCCTCGGAGACTCGTCACTTCACACAGTCCTACATGTGATGCCCGGGGCAATTGCCGACATTATACTTGGCCAAAACACGCTAGGGAGCATAGGAGCAGCCATATCATGCGGAGGAGGCCACCTCGTGCTAACCAGACCTCTTGCTCAGCATACACCGCCTCCTAGAGCCACGTCAGAGACTATTCAGGGTACAACACCACCGAGTACGAAAAACTACAGACACGACATCAGTAACCGAATTAACAACGAAATTCCCAGCAATGAAAACAATGGTATAGAAGGCGAGGCGGATCGCATACGAGAATTTCTGGCAGGAGAACTCCAAAAGTTCGAGGCCATGAGCGGAGTGACGACGGTAGCCGAACACAAGATCATCCTGACTGACGACCGTCCTATCAAGCAACGGTATTTCCCGCGCAATCCAGCGATGCAGAGCATAATCAACAACGAGATCGACGAACTCCTCGCGAAGGGATGCATCGAGCCATCCTGCAGCCCACATAGCGCCCCGATCCTGTTAGCTAGGAAAAGGGACAGTAAGTGGAGGCTGTGCGTGGACTACCGGCAGCTAAATGCCAGGTCAGTTCCCGACGCATACCCGCTGCCGAGGATACAACACATATTGGACAAACTACGACGAGCGAAATATATAAGCAGCCTCGACCTTAAAATGGCTACTGGCAAATACCGCTGGAATCGAACAGTCGTCCCTACACGGCTTTCACGGTACCCGGACGCGGCCTTTTCCACAGGCGTGTCATGCCCTTTTGTCTGCACTCGGCACCCGCAACGTTTCAGAGGGCGCTCGACCAGGTCATTGGGCCAGAAACGGAGCCCCATGCTTTTGCGTATCTGGATGATATCATCGTCATAGGCACAACTTTAGAGGAGCACATCAACAATCTACGAGAGGTGATGTTACGACTACAGCGCGCCAACCTCAGGATCAATCAAGAGAAGTGTGATTTCTTTAAGAAAGAACTCAAGTATCTAGGGCACGTGGTCAGCGATAAAGGCATTCACACGGACCCAGAAAAGGTTGCCGCTATTCAGGAACTGCAGCCACCAACCAGCGTGAAAGAAGTACGCCAATACCTAGGGATAGCGTCGTGGTACCGCCGTTTCTGCCCGATTTCGCCACTATAAGCCAGCCGCTTACCACCCTGCTAAAGAAAGGCAAGCATTGGAAATTTGGAACCGAACAGCAAGAAGCCTTCGACATCATCAAACGGAAACTCACCGAAGCACCCATACTTGCATGTCCAGATTTCACGAAAACGTTTACCCTGCAGACGGACGCGAGTAGCTACGGCCTGGGGGCAGTGCTGACGTAGTAATTAGAAGAGGGCGAGCGGGTGATCGCTTACGCCAGTCGCAAGCTCAAAAAGGCAGAGGCCAACTATTCGCCCACCGAAAAGGAGTGTCTGGCTATCGTTTGGGGAATCCGTAAGATGAGGCCATACTTGGAAGGCTACAAGTTTAAAGTAATAACCGACCACATGTCACTAAAGTGGCTAAATTCCATTGAGAGCCCCTCTGGCCGCATAGCGCGATGGGCCTTAGAACTACAGCAGCACACCTTCGGCGTTGAGTATCGTAAGGGAAAGCTCAACCTGGTGGCGGACGCTTTATCTCGACAGCCGCTGGAAACATTGCGATTTACAACGACGACGGAACCACAATACAAGAGGTGGCACAAGCGCGTCGGCGAAGTACGCACCAACCCGGAGAAATACGCCGACTATACGATACAGGATGGACAGTTATACCACCATATTCCCTGCCGGTCACACGGCGAAGAGGCGGTACCATGAAAATTGTGTGTGCCCACACCACTCATACAGCGAGTGTTACAGGAAAATCATGACATACCAAGCGCGGGACACATGGGTATCCGTCGGACAGTAACACGAATCGCCAACCGATATTATTGGCCCGGCATGTTCCGTGACATCAGCCGCTATGTACGTCAATGTGAATCCTGCCAGAAATACAAGGAAACGCAACAAAAGCCAGCCAGAAAGATGCGCTCACAGGTAGCCCAGGTCGTTGGACCCCTACCGCGGCCTGCACACGGAAATACGATGTTACTGGTATTTTGCGACCGATTCAGCAAGTGGGTGGAATTGATCCCTATGAGGCGTGCTACCGCAGACGGCCTTTGCCGAGCTTTCAGGGAACGGATCTTCGCAAAGTTTGGCGTCCCCAAAGTACTCGTATCCGACAACGGCGCACAGTTTTGTAGTACGCTCTGGCAGCGCTAACTCAAGGAAGTCGGGGTACGACAACAATACACCGCACCCAATACCCCCCAAGAAAACCCAACGGAACGAGCAAACAGGACCATTAAGCGAATCATAGCGCAGCTTACCAACGCAAAACACAAGCGATGGGACGACCTCCTTCCGGAAATTGAGCTAGCGATAAATACTAGTGTCAACGCCTCTACAGGCTACAGCGAGGATACACAAAACCACCGCCACACAACACAGGATCAGTAACACAGACAACGCAACACAAATAAAAACTACAGAAGAACACGATCAGCAACATAGCCAACACAACAAGAAGACAACAGTCAGTCAGCACGCGGTTGTGGTTGCCACTAGAGCTACTACTGAAGCGTTCTTGAAGGCATATCGGTTTTAACCATTGCAAGCCAGTGCGTTTCATAGGAGAAATTCGCGGACTGAGAATTGTGGGTAAGGGTTTTAACCGCTCTACAACGCTTTAGGCCACGCTCGCTCCCTCGTAAGCAAACGTCCAGAAGTACGTCGGCAAATCGCAGTAGAAGTGAATCGGAGTGAAACGCCACAACGTGACTGTACCGAGGCTAACGGATCTCACCTAACGGGACGCGAAGTTCTGATTGTCACCTGAGCAGCAATTGAAGGGTATCTGAAAGGCGTATCGGCTTTAAGCATCGAAAGACAGTTTCCTTCATAGGAGGAAGCCGTGGCTTGAGGATTGTGGATAAGCTGGTTTTAACCGCTCTACAACGCCTAATACCACGCTCACTCCCTGCTAAGCGAAGGCCCACAACGTCACGAGCCTGCGCGCCATCGCCATAAGCAACAGAGTCACGCAAATACACGACGTTGGCCGCAGCAGAGTCACGCAAGCATACGAGGTTGACCGCAGCAGAGTTACGCAAATACACGACGTTGGCCACAGCATAGTCACGCAAGCATACGACGTTGACCGCAGCAGAGTTACGCAAATACCCGACGTTAGCCGCAACAGAGTCACGCATAAATACGACGTTGGCCACAGCAGAGTCTCGCAAGCATACGACGTTGGCCGCAGCAGAGCTACGCAAACATACGACGTCATCCATACCAGAGCTACACTCACGCAGACGCACCGATACAAGCCGCAGCAGAGACAGCGCAGTCGCTAACCGTAGGAGAAACACGCCGACGCAAGGCGTCACTGAGACACATTTACACATACCCAGGCAGCGACCAGTAAGGCGTCCTAACGGAACGCTCCTAACGGGACACGAGGGACCGTTAGCCCACGACTAATCATATAGCAAGCATCAAATGAAGTGAATTATACATACACATCTTTTATACATTTTATATTGTAGTTTAAGGAGTTAAGCAATAAAGGTGCCCCGAAATACAAATTTATTGTAAACGAACCTTGGACACGGCGAGTATACCCCAGCAATTACTGAAGAAGCACCGGAGCAAGGAAAAGCGAGTGCATACGCCTTCGCGGTTGGCAGCATCCCAAGACCTTCTCATTGAACTGATACTTCAGTTTCGCCAGGCTCAGGCTATCAGCTCCATAACAGAAATGGCGTCCAAGTTTGGGGGCAGCTAAAGGATACGGCTGATTTTAATTAGCCAAAATAATTGCGGCTCAGACAGTATATTCCTCTTTGGATTAAGCTTTAGTCCGTCTGTGTTTTTTTTTTTCTATAAGCTGTTCTAATATTTTTTTTGTTTGTTTTGTGAGACCAATCGCAACTATTTGGAAATAAAATTTTATGCGAAGAGCACATATTTTTCATCAGGTTACTAAAGTTGGTATAATTTTGCTATTAATGATAGTATGCAGACGACTAGCTGGAAATGCGACCACTGGGATAGGATATACATTCAAATTCTTGCCAAACCAGTTGATTTTCCGTTCCAATTCTATTTTGGAATTCTTGGCAGTTGTTTGGAATCGAGGGTTAGAACCATCTAAATGATAGTTGGCTCACCAGCAACGTTAGAGAATTACAGCTTCCAGAATTGCCGACGTTTATTTCTCAGTCTTGCTTCGAGAAGCCTTTTAATAATACACATACAAACATTTTTTTTTGATTTTGTTTGATTGTTAGTTTTTTTAAAACTCCAGATTGATAGGAAACCCACTTTGGGTTGATCTTTAACCACGTACACCAATAAATACCACCACATGGCCGGAAAATCAGACCATTTTATTGATACATTTTTTATTGCTCTCGATTACAAGAAAAACTACTTTCTTTCTTTATTTTTTTGTCGTACGCCGGAAATCCGTGTGGACATCCATACATGCATTTATTAGTTTAATTCATATGCGTTACCTTTAGTTAGGTACTCTCAATAGATAACTACTGTTGCCCTTTTACCAATTGTAGGGAACAACCCCAATTTTTTTATTGCACATATGTACATACCTATAAGGAATAGCACAAAACTTAAACGGGAATTTAGTGTTTGAGATATTTTCATAAGATTACTGGAATTGTTCAAGCAAATTTCGTTGGTTCACACAATCTTTTTTTTTACAAATTTGCTTTTTTTGGCTCGATCTACCTACTGGTCATGAAGATGTCGCTAAGAAATGCGAGCGACTCTAGATTTGAGCCAGTTGGCTCTTGTTCTATCTGTAGAGATGACCTTTCGGAAGGTGACGATGTTCTGGTAACGACGTGTGGACATCGCTTCCATAGGACCTGTCTGCTAAATTGGCTGAAGAAGAACTCCTCGTGTCCCCAATGTCGGGCCAAATGCAGCAGAAGTGAGTTTACTCAAAAATCGGGTGCACTTTCAAAAACCGCAAGTGCCGCACAGTTAAATTCGAACTTGGATAATCTTACCTTGCTCCAGTCAACCCAAAACAAAGACCAGGAAGTTCAAGGAGCAGCCAGCCTACCTATTATAAATGATGAAGAGGATCGTGTTCGTAACATTGTCGCTGCTGTAATATCAGCTAGACAAGCATCAATTTTCGAAAGTCTGGAGAACCGAGTTTCTCAATTAATTGAACAAAGAATGGATGGTATACTTACCAATGTAGTAGACCGATTGCAATTGAATCCTCCGCAGCCACAGCCATAGCCGGCACACAACAGCCCTAACATTAGCCTTGACGCTTTTGCCCAACCAGCCCGAAATCAACGTAACCGATCAACACCCATATGGCGTATGGAGATACCAAGCTTTAATCAAAACACAAATAATTTTCACCATCAAATTGACCAATTTCGGTTTAGCGATTTGTCCAGTGTGCCAAACTCAGGAAGAATCGCGCAATTGATTTCAAATCGGCATATTAAATTTGATGGATCCCCCAAACTTTCGGTTGATAGTTTTATCTATCGTATAGAGTGTCAGGTGACTGATACGCTTGGGGGAAACTTCAACGTATTATGCGAGCACGTATAAAGTTTTTTTGTTAAAGAAGCTAGATAATGGTATTGGCGATATCGACGCTCGGTTGAACGCGTCACGTGGCCGTCACTTTGTCAAGCCTAAAGGATAAATTTTCAACTTCACAAAAGCGACTTCGAGATCAAAGAAATGATTCGCAAACAGGGTCCAACTGAAAATTTCGATGATTTCCGGAACGCTGTCCTTAAAGTAGCTGAGACCCTACAGACACCCTTACCCGAACTCGAGTTACTTGAAATTTTGCAACACAAACTTAGACCACGCGTACGTCAACAATTATTATACGTGAACATAAGCTTACTAGCGGAGTTTCGTAGGTTATGTTTAAAAGGCGAAAGCCTGCTGAACGAAATCGCGAAACCAACCAGTCAATTACTGGCGGCCAATGCCCGGCAACAACAGCGGCGCTATGTGGATGAGGTGGACGATGCAGACAGCTTGACAGAGGATCTGGAGCTCGAGATAACTGAAGTGGGAAGAAATGCAACAAGGCCAAAGTTAGTTTTCTGGAACTGCCAAGCCGACGGTCATCGATACGTGGATTGCCTGGAGAACAGATCAGTCTTTTGCTATGGATGTGGTGCCCCAGAGGTTTACCGCCCGAAATTTCCGACCTGCAGTCCGGGAAACTTGAAGGAGAGCGAGCTTTCAAGACAGCATCCTGGCAACGACACGAAGAAAAAAGTTTAAAGAATATCCCAATACGGTCTAACGGCAATATCGTTAAACCACTCACTCGCGCTAATATACCAGTTACAACCAACTCATTTGTGCACAAAACCATCCCTTATGAAATACAGTTAGCTAAATGCAATCAAATTAGAGACCGAATTTTCAATGACAAAAATGAAAATGTAGATAGCCCATCCGTTCCGCTACCAGAATAAAAGAATTTTGGAAACGCGTAAAAGGAAGCCGAAGGGTAGTTAACACCTTTATCTCTGCCATTGAGCACGAACTCTCCGATTTGGGGCCATATGCCAAGGTCGAACTTTTAGGCGCATAATATTTAGGTCTCTTAGACAGGGGAGCTCAGGTTTCGTGTTTAGGTTCCACTTTGGCTGAGCGCATTTGTAGAGGCGAGAAACTGCGTAAACATACAATGTCCGTCTGTACGGCGGACGGAAAACCACAAGTTGTTTATGGCATCGTCGACTTGGTCGTTAGATTTGAGAAAAAAGAAGCGGTCATCCGTTTCTTCGTCATCCCTAGTATGTCACAAAAGATAATTTTATTAATCGATTTTTGGATCAAGTTCCAAATCGTCCCGAACGTGATTTCCGAGATTTCCTTTGATGCAGATGAAAACACTCTTTCCCTAAATAGAGAGCAGCAACAACAATTAGATTTAATAAAGAATAGATTCCCATCTTTTGAGAAAGAAGGTCTGGGAAAGACCTCATTGATGGAGTACGTCATAGAGTTCCAGCCAAACGTCCGTCCGATAAAGCAACAATATTCCCCGTTTTCTCCAGCGGTTGAAAAATTAGTTCATGCCAAGATAGATGAAATGCTAAAGTTAGGTGTAATGGAGGAGGCTCCAAACAGTCCATGGTCTAGTCCGATTGTTTTAGTGAAAAAGCCAAATAAAGTCCGTGTGTTTTTAGATTCTAGTAAAGTCAATAGCGTAACCATCAAGGACGCTTATCCCCTACCTCATATTGATGATATTATGAGTAGAATACCTAAGGCAAGATTTATTAGTTCCCTCGATCTGCGACGAGCCTTCTGGCAAATCCCCCTCGCGGAAAACTCACGAGATTACACCTGTTTCACCGTCCCTAATCGTCCGCTTTACTGATACCGTGTTATGCCTTTCGGTCTTTGCAACGCCCCGCAAGCACTATGTCGCTTGATGGATCGTGTTATACCACCAACACAAAACAACCAAGTATTCGTCTACTTAGACGATCTTTTAATAGTATCAGAAACATTCTATACCCACATTTCCGTTTTGTCGAAGTCGCTCATCATCTGAGGAAAGCAGGTCTTACCCTAAACGTCGAAAAGAGCAGATTCTGCATCAGGGAAATGAAGTATCTCGGATATATAGGAGGTGATGGTATCTTGAAATCCGACCCTGAAAAAGTTTCAGCGGTTACTAATTACCCGGTTCCAACAAATGTTAAACAATCAAGGCGTTTTTTGGGCATGGCTGGGTGGTACAGGCGGTTTGTAGAGAACTTCGCGTCCATTACAACACCGTTAATAATCTTTTGAGAAAGAACAAAAATTTTACTTAGAATGACGAAGCCCAAAAAGCATTTGACACTTTAAAGAATATGCTTTGTTCCGCGCCAGTGTTGGCCAGTCCTAACTATGAGATCCCTTTTATAATTCAATGTGACGCAAGCAAACTCGGTGTCGGTGCTGTGCTGTCCCAGAAAGATGCTGGGGGTATTGAAGTGCCTATCGCCTACTTCTCTCAAAAGTTAAATAAACTACAGCGTTACCGAGTTGGAATGTCTGGCGGCTATCCGTAGTTTGAAGAAGTTTAGGGCATGCGGAAGGCAAGGAATTCACGATTGTGACCGATCACGCCATTTTACAATGGCTCATGCGGCAGACCGGTTTATCGAGCAGATTAGCGAGATGGTCTTTAAAATTACAAGGATATAGGTTCAAAATCGAACATAGAAAAGGTTCCTTAAATGTCGTACCAGACAGCCCCTCAAGGCAAAATTTCGACAAAGCTGCCGAAACCAACGAGTTAGAAGTCCGCCCCTTAGTTGAGCGTCGTCCGAGTTTTTGTCCGAAGACTACAAAAAGATTGTTAGTCATGTCCAAAATAATAAATCCCATTTACCAAATTGTTGATGAAAAAGTATATAAAAGAACGGAACATGTCGATGGAAATCCGGCACGTGAACTTTTAACTGGAAGTTGTGGATACCGAAAACTTTGTCTAGACAGGCAATCGAAAATGCCCACTGTCCTCCAAATAAATGCCACGGTGGCAAAGCAAAAACTTTAGAGCGGTTGACCTATATTGGCCAAACATGACTATCGATGTTAAAGATTACGTTGCGAGATGCCAGGCTTGCCGACAGAGTAAGGCCCCTATTTTGATATTACGACCACCTATGTCTGCTCAATATGTTGTCCAACGGCCATTTCAAAAGCTTTATATTGATTTAATTGGTCCTTATCCAAGATCAAAGCAGGGAAATACGGGCATACTGATTTTGCTTATTCATCTCACCAAATTCCCCCTGCTAAAAGTTATCCGTAACTTTAATACTACCTTGATTTGCAGTTTTTTGAAAGATAATGTCCTTTGCGTTTTCGGCACTCCCGAAATAATCTTTAGCGATAACGGGAAGCAATTCAAATCACAACAGTTTAGCAATCTATTGGCAGAGCGGGATATTAAGCATATCTTCACGGCTCTTTATAGTCCCCAGGCCAACGCTAGTGAGCGGGTTAATCGGTCAATTATAGTAGGCATTAGGTCCTATATGAAAGAAGATCAAACATATTGGGACAAGCATCTGACGGACATCGCAGAAGCGCTTAGTGGCTCATTGCACCAAACGATTGGCTGCTCTCCATATCTTGCACTGTTCGGCCAACAGATGGTAGCACATGCTGGCGAATATGAGTTATTGATGAAGCTTGTTACCCTGGATTCCACTGTTTTGGATAGAATCGACAAATTAAAGATCGTTAGAAAGGGTGTCATGGAAAATATAAAAGCGGCATTTGAACATTCCGCAAAGCGGTACAACCTCCGGACTTCCAAAGAAACTTTCAAAGTAGGCGATATAGTGTACAGAAGAAATTTTGCTCAGAGTGACGCGAGTAGGAAATTTTGCGCTAAACTTGCACCGAAATTTATAAAAGCCAAAGTAAAAAGCACTAAAGGGAAACTGCATGTATCAGCTCGATGATGAGGGGAACGGGAAACGAGGTATATACCATCGTAAAGACATCTAGAAAGCGAAAGACTGATTGCGGGGGGGGGGGGGTACCATGGGTACATGATAGAATCGCTATACTTTATCTGCAAATGCAAGCTTTATTCCATATATCGTATATTAACACGATTACCAGCCTACTTTTCTGCATATACGGACGTCCTGTACCTCTCATAAAAATAAACGAATTTTTTTAATTTCATTTTTATGCTATGTTTGTCTAGAGAAATAGCGATAGACATGACTGTCAATTTGGCTTAGTATCAGCTTCCGAAAATGTTCCTCTTTCGTTTCCTCTGGAAGTTTGAAATCGACGGTAGCTGATAACCATATTTAATGTGTATCCAAAATTAGTAGATGATCATTTGAAATTTTAACTTCGACTTTAAAAAAAAACAAAAACAAAGTAAAATAATTTAACTACCGCGCTAAGAGAATACCGTAGCTGACAGTATATTACCAGAGACAATCATTGGTAAGAAAAATAAACTATATAGTGAAGTGCCCAGTGATTATTTGAAATTTTTTTTATTAGGTGTTTGAATTCTACTAAAAGAAATTGTGTTAAAGGGATTTGGAGATCGAGCAGCCGGATCAGCGTGACCGGCACCCGGCCTAAACGTTTGCTATCATCCACAGGAGCTGTTCATATCATTACAAAATATATTGAAGTATTTAAGTTTTCCTGAAATTTTTACCTAACGCGCGAGTAGGCATAAAAAGGCTAAATATTTCTCGCCTTACCTCTGCGTTTAAGTTTGCTAAAAGCCCGCTGGCTAAGAGATAAAATTTACAAATTTTCTGTGCGATCACAGAAAAGTACAATTATTTCATTTTTCACGCCATAAAGTTTCACCCAAATATTTAGCTATACATAATTATAGAAAAAGAAAAAAAAAAAAACACAAGAACCTGAAATCAAAGGAAATATACAGGGCACAAATGTAAAGGGCAAAATCCAATATGCACTTGCATATTGCATTTGATACTCACCTCTAAATATACATACATAGGTATACGCACTTACCTTAATACTTACAATAAGATTCCCTGAAATTAATTATGCGCTATGAAGAAAAAGCTTAGATTATAATGAAATAGAATTTCGATACTTTTACATACTTACCAATATTCAAGTTTTAAATGTAATCTAAAATAGGCATGTTTACTTACCATTTTTGCAATCAAACATACTTATACTTACGTTTGATTGTCGAACCATGTTAAAGTGGTAGGTACACACATACAAACTAGTGTATAGGATTTAACATTCTTCTTGCTTAAATCGTAATAATGATCAATAAGATCGTCCAACCTAACTCAACATAGGAGCAGTGATGATAATCATGGTACATTTGTACTTTTTTTGGAATATTTCGCTTCCCGAAAGTACGTTGGTACTACATTGGCATATTTGGTACATTCTTGTAAAATATAGCACTACAATTCAAGTCATTTGCAAAGCAGCTCTGAAGGTACAAAAAAATTTTAAATTTTTCGAAGAAAATATACATATATTTAAGATGTTTTGTTGCCGAGCACAATTTGCCATTTGCAATTATAGATCATTTAAATATGCTTTTGCAAAATAGCATAACTGATTCTAAAATTGTGAATAAATTTTGCATCAATAGAATTAAAGCACAGAAAATAATAACTCAAATAACAGGGCCAGAAAATTGTAAATCCATAATTGCATTTTGTCAGAACTTACTCTATAATAATAGATGAAACGACTGATATATGTATAGCAAAAAATTTGGCAGTTTCGATTCGAATTTTTGATAAAAAGTGCATTGATAGATTTTAGAATTGATACCTTTGACCGATAGTAGCACGGAGGGTATTTTTAGTGCCATTATTCAATCTTCGAAAGACTATTCAATACCACTTGAACAAATTATTGGTTTCACTGCAGACAATTCCTCGGTTATGATGGGACCAAAACGCGGAGTGCAAGCAAGGCTGAGGCAAGCTGTTCCAAATCTGCATGTTAATGGATGTGTTTGTCACATTTTAAATTTAACTTCAATGGCCGCCTGTGATGTATTTCCCAACAAAATTGATACATTTTTAAAAGACGTAAACTATCGTTTTTCTAACAGCCCCCTTAGGAGGGCACACTTTCAGAGTTTTCAAGAACATTTCGGTACAGAAATGCATGTTATACTAAAGTACGCCCCCACAAGGTGGCTTTCTAGACAAGCAGTCATAGATAGAATTCTTGAGCAATGGGATGCCCTCAAGTATTATTTTAATCTTTATGTATTTGAAAATAAAAGCAGGACTCAAAATATTAATCTTATGTCTGCAAATATTCAAAGTCCTATTAATAAAGTATATTTTACATTTCTTTCTTATATTTTAATTGAAATAAATAATGCGAATATAGAAATGCAGTCTGAAGATATTCGAATTACCAAATTAAAAATTTTATAAAAACATCTTATTTAGACTCCAGTCCTATTTGGATGTTAAATATTGATTCAGACGAAAATCACTTAACCCCAGATGAAGTTTACTGCGGTGTTAATGTGGATATTATTCTGTCAAACAACCTTTTCGAAAAAGATGACGTACACATATTTAAGATCTGTGCTAAACAATTTTAGATACAATTTTGTAGTACTTTATTAAAGAAAGTAAATTTGAATGATAAAACTTTGTTGTGGGCTGCAAAGCTTTTACCGAAAGTATTTTAAGCGGCGCACCAAATAGTATTGCGCCTTTAGTTATGGACTTTTTTCCGAAATCTGCATTTCGTAAAATAGAGAAAATTAATACTGAATAAAGAGCTTTAGCAGAGCATGAGAACCTTAAGAAATTCAAGAATTTTAATATATGCAGCTTTTGGGAAGAATTAAGATCAGTTAAAGATAAATTAAATGCGCAAATGTTTTCTAATATTTATAGAATAGTTCAAGGCATATTGTCGATTCCACATTCAGCCACAAACGTAGAAAGGATATTTTCTATACAAAATTTTATTAAAAATAAGTGTAGAAATAGAATTCAAACAAACACAGTTTCGAATTTAATAAAAACTGAAGACTTGATGAAATCAACTAACAATAGTTGTCATAATATAGATACGAAAAAAAGCTTTTGTCAACTGAGGTATTTAAAGAACTCAAAGAAGAAGAACTGTTAATTTACTGATTGAAACATGAGTTAGTAGTATAGACTAGCAGAGTACCCGACATCGTTCGGGTATAAATAAAAGCAGTACTATATAGACTAATATATTAGACTAATCCCAACCCCCATTTGTATGGGAGATGCCACGCCCCTTTTTCGCTATCCCCAATTTTTCCCGAGGGGGTAGGGATTAGTCTTATATACCTCCTCACCTAATTTTAGTCGTCTAGCTTCAATACTTTCAGATATATTGACAACGAAAAATTCCAGTTCCACTCACCTAATTTCAGTCGTCTAGCCTTAATACTTTCAGATATATTTACTACGAAAAATTCCAGTTGTATGGGAGGTGCCACGCCCCCTTTTTAGTTATACCCAGTTTTTCTGGAGGAGATAGGGATTGGTCTCATATAACCACTCACCTAATTTCAGTCGTCTAGCCTTAATACTTTCAGATATATTGACTACGAAAAATTCCAGTTGTATGGGAGGTGCCACGCCCCCTTGTCGAAAACTTTTTTTATATAGCCTACCATAGATTGACGCACTCAGGGTATATCATGGCAAAATTTCGTTCGATTCCATTCTGCGGTAGAGCTGCAAGTCCAAACATACATACAGACATACTTTCACAGATATATAGTAGAAAGATGTAGGCGACAATTTGTCACTTTTATACCTGAATCTAAATCTTTTGTACCCAAAATGTTTTTATGAAATGTTTTTTTTTAATATAATTTTATGTTCCTTACTGGTAATAAAGAAATGTTTTTATATATCGCCCATTTACTTCAATAGTGTCATAACTCAAAAAACACAATTTTCCAAGAGAGCCATTCAAAGATTTTAACTGCCATATGTTGCCCATATAAAGGCGTATTTTCATTTTTATAGCACGTGGTAAATTTTTAACGACTCACAAAGATTTTTTTATACAACATAGATCATGATATTGGGTACGTTTATGTTATTAACTCAAAAGTCATGTTTTTTGAGTTATGACACTATTGAGGTAAGTGAGCGATATGTACATAATTGTACGCTTCAATCGATAAACTTCTTTTATTATTTTTACTGGAAAAGTATTTCTTCATAAATCATATTTCCCTGTTATACTACCTTTAATTTGTGTTAGGAAGTTTGCTGACTAAAAACAGTTTTTGGATAAAGCAGCAGAATGTAGCTCTAGTTTGGTTAAAATTCAAATCCGAAGACTTTTGGTACATTTTTGGATGATTTGGTACATTTTTTTTCCTCGTTTGGTACCAAATGAAAAAATCCATTTATCATCCCTGTATAGGAGTATGCTCATACCTATTAACTCAAATTAGATATACTATTTAAGAGAGTACGCTTTTAAAAGCGTAATGCTATTTTCACACAGACGGCTTATTGAATAATAAAGGCATTTTTCTACATTAAGACGCTTATTGAGCTCAATCTTCCCTACAAAATTCGAATCTATTATTATTTCATTAGTAGCTAATCGAATGCCTAATGAAGTCAAAAGCACAATGTAACTCTGTTGGTAGCGTTCCGCTTCCGTTTCCGCTTCTTAGTTTTTGGTGTGTTCAGTGCTTAAAAATGTCATTTGTCAAAGCAAATGTCATTGTCTACATGGCGGAACTATACAAGGTGGCCGCATCGAACAGCTGATTATAACCTTTTTTATTTGATTTGATACATCAACTACCGGCGCAGTACGATTTTGACATTTGTCCATCGAATTTACAAGTACATGGAATTTTTTTTGTTTGTAGGTATGTCACCATGCTCCCACCTTGTATCGTTCCGCCATGATTGTCTGTCTCATCCTTCATACTAATCGAGCAGTTACTTCTGTGTGAAAGCAAAAAATTTACGATTTCATTAGCAGGTGAAATGAGATCATTAAGTTTCTGTGTGAAAACAGTATAAGACATTTCGGTTGACATTTTTTTTCTTTGATTTTTGTTTCTCTTTGCGTCTGAGATGAGCGCTTACTCCATCTCCCATTCAGTGCTCTAGTTTGCTTAGTTGGGATATAACTACTGATGACCCCAAAAATAAAATGTGCCTCTTGGATATACCTTAGCAACATTTTTATATGTCCCGATTTAGGTAGACCATTATATAACTATGACCGGCATAATTATACTATAGAACAATCATATAAACCTGTCATCCCACGTCGAAGGACAGCATAGTTTAGATTCGCATTTTTTTCTAAAGGCGTTATATACATATAAATAAACCAAGCACTTTAAGCGGAATCGCTACTCACCGGAAGCAGCAGCAATACAGCAAGGAGGTCTCTTCGCTACGTGGAATGCCAACAACGTGAGTTCGTCTGATGTGATTCTTATTTATAAACATTAATTAAGTATTGGTATTAATATGCATATTTATTAACCTGCAATAATTCATGCATATAGGTAGATTCACATTTTATCTGATAGTGAATAAAGAGGGGTGCACAATTTAAGTCACCTCTGTATCAAAAAAAAAAAAAAAAAGAGAAACTATGTAAGCCTAACTGCATGAATTATTATAGATGCCGTGGTAAATTTTTTTTTTTCTTCGCGCTTCACGCTCCCTGTCATACTTAGATCCGGCACTTACTCCGGTATATGCTTCCCTTACCGCATAGACCAACTGTATCGTTGCTTGACCACTCTCTGAGTACTCCCTTTTGAATATCCTTATGCATTCAATTCGTTTTCATCTCTTCTTTCTTAAACCGGTTTCCGAGTTCCTTTTTGTTTATCTTACTTGCCAATGTATGCACATACTTTTATTTAATATAGGTCAACGACAGGAAATTATCATATTACACCCTAGGAAAAATGTTCATAGATATACTTTTAACCATTAAATCAAATAATCAAATTTAAATTCACTATTCTCTTTAGAAGCCATATATTGCTTAGTTTTACTTTATATAGGCCTTATATATAGGTATAAGCCACTATGAGTTGAATTTTTAAATAAAATATTGTTATGAATTGCTGACTTGAAAATTTTGGTCTGATTTAGAAAGAAGTATAAGTGGTAGAAAGGGCCTTTAAGAACATCAACAAAGCCATGGTAGGGTGGGTGCAGAGCAGTCGCCAATATCATTACAAACAGGCGCTGCATCAGGTGTAGGGGCATGAATGACCCAAAGCGGGAGACGGTTAGTCTGGAGTTGTGGCTATTTAGTGTGCAAACTAAGTTTTGTTAGGGTCATAGTCTGAGGAGAAAAGGGCTTGGTCAACCGCTAAGAATTTTACCCACCCAAGGCTGAAACTCCGGGAAGAAGCGAGTGCACACGCCTTAGCGGTTGGCAGCATCACAAGACTCGTTGCCATTAGAACTGCAGATTGCCGTGCGCGGACGTGTTTTTGATCGCTCTTCGAATTGTTATTCTTTTTACTTTGTAAACAAGTTTTATCTTTTATAAATATTCATTAATATAATAGAAAGCAGTTTATAAGTTTAATTTCGTATTACATCTTTACATAGTGCAATATACGTAGTGGATTTTTGTGCAATTTAAACATTCAGTCTGTGTGTTCATAGATCATAGATTTTCACAAAAAATTGTGATAACTGCATACCTTTTTGTTGGTAGCTGCTATTAGCAAGTCATTGTCTGCCCTTTTTGCTTTCTGTTGTGTTCGCTGCAAGCTATACGCTGTCTTGCGATTTGCATCCAGTGCACCAAAATAACTCTCGCCCATATTTTTGAACAGCTGTTCAATTTATCCTATACTTATAGTTTCTTTTGCCTATTTTTCTTTTGGGTTTGTTTAACTTTGCAATTATGTTGCTGTGTCAAGAAGTGCACCAATCAAAACAAAATTTCCCGTGGTGATACTTATGTTTGTTGTTGGCTCTGTGATAATATGGCTCATATTATCTGTGCCGGTTTCTCTCACATAGCTGGTCGGGTGGTTGACTTAATATCCAGTAAAATTGGACTGAACTGGACATGTCATGATTGTCGTTCCGTAGAAAATGACATGCGAGCTTTCATGAGGCAAACTCAGAAAATGTTCAACAACATTTTTATTGGGTTTCGTGACCTTAACGAAAGATTCAAAACGATGGAGGCTCACTTTAAAAAATTGAAAGTGATATCTGAATCCCCAAAGCGTAAGAAATGTATGCCCAACAATGATTCCAACTTGTTTTCGAGTCGGGGGCAAAGCTGTCCTCCTACGAATGTCCCTTCAACCGCGTTGACTGATACGAACAGGCTTACCAAAGACGTTATGAACAATGCGGCTCAGGAACCTCCACAAGAATCTCTACAAGGCTGTGTCGAGACTTCCAGTGAGACGATCTCTGGCAAATTAAACGATGCGCGAACTAATAGTGGTCCCTTTGCGGCTGTTTGTTCTACGTCACCAATGTTGATTTCGCTGGACTCCCCAATTCATCCTACACCTCCACCGGTATCTTTAGCTCCAACAATGACAGTTAACGATACTGGGGTTGTTGCTAGCGATACAAGTGTACCTGAAAAAAATAGTACTTCTTTGACGGGCTCGATAACCTACGCTAGGTCAAGCAATGCATTTTCTGTCAACTGTTCTATTACGGCCGCAACTTCCCAGCTCTCTGGTGCGCTATCCGCTACTCCTTTGCAGGTGACTGCCGTGCCACCTCGTAGGGCTGTATTTGTGTCCCGATTACACGCCTCACCTACCGAAAATGATATTTCTTTATTTAATTATGAGTCTTTGGAATACAATCCTTACAGACTATTTACTTAACTAATTTATAGGTTACATACTAATTTTGTGTATAAATCGAACCACTTATAGGGCTGAGTTAAGCATCACGAGAAAAGCATTAATTGGCATCGAAAAATCCAAAGTGATAGCATCACTTAGTGAATTAAACTCCCTTAAAGCACGATTTACGGGAGCATTACGAGCATATAGCGTTCTCGTATTAACCCCATAGAAAGGAGACATATTACGAAGAAACCGTTGAGGGACATTAAACCGAATCCTTTCTAATAAGTATGGACAGTCAATTAGGCCCTTGACAATTTTGAAAGTAAAGGACAAGGAGAGTATAGATCTTCGACTCTCCAAGGATTTGAGACTTAGCAGTGTAAGACGAGCAGTATAAGATGGTATTGGCTCCTCAAAATTTAACGTCCAAAGAGCATACTTAAGAAAGCGTTTTTGTATTCTCTCTAGTCTATTTATAGCTGTCATAGTACTAGGTCTCCAAATAAAGACAGCATATTCTAAATGAGACCTTACAAAAGAAGTATAGAGAGCTTTAAACGTATAAGGGTCACAGAACTTCGCGGAATTGCGCCTAACAAAACCCAGCATTGAGTAAGATTTAGAGGTAACGTGGCTAATATGATTATTGAAGGAAAACTTGCTATCAAATATAACCCCAAGGTCCTTAATCTCACTAAGACATTGAAGTTCACAATTACAAATACTATATTTTGAGCTAAGTATATTGGATGACTTAGAATAGGTCACATGAAAGCATTTAGATGCATTTAAGGACAGATGAGACCTGAGACACCACAGATGTAGCTTGGTAATGTCATTTTGCAATTTCAGTATATCATCAGGCGACTTAATAATTGAAAACAATTTTAGGTCATCAGCGTAAAGAAGACATTTAGCAAATGTAAAGCTATTGCTAATGTCATTAATAAAAAGATTAAAAAATAATGGATCTAGTATACTCCCCTGTGGTACCCCAGAAGAGGCAATAAAGGGAATAGAAGACTCCCCATCAACAGTAACAACACTCCGCCTGCTGGATAAATATGAACTTAACCATAACAGAAAGGAAGAATGAAAACCAAGGCATCCTAGTTTATTAATTAGTACTCTATGGGAGACCCTATCAAAGGCTTTTGAAAAGTCAGTATAGATACAATCTACCTGCGAACCAGCTGAAAAAGACTCAATGCAATACTCACTGAAAACAGCAAGGTTAGAAATCGTCGACCTCTCCGCAACGAAACCGTGCTGATAAGGAGAAATAAGGGACTTAACCGCAAAGCTCAACTTAGCATAGACTGCATGCTCAAAAATTTTGGAAACAGTGGTCAGTTTGGATATGGGTCTGTAGTTACGCACATCATTTTTGTTGCCACTCTTGAAGATAGGCGTAATAGACGTAACCTTCTAATCATCAATAAAATTCCCAGAGGAGAGTGATTTGTTGAAAATAAGTTGGAGAGGATAAACCAGGACCGGACAATTTTTCAATAAGATGGGAGAAAATCCGTCTAAATCTGTTTGAGAAGAAAAATTAAGATTATTAATAGCTTCACTAATATCATCAGAACAAAGATGTAGAGCTCCGAAATTTAAGCCAGAGTTCAGACTATTCGAAAAATCGAGTGGTTGATAACTATCATCCACAGAAAAATTGAATTTAAAAAAATCAGCAAATAAGTTAGCAGCCTCATTTGGAGTTTTCGCCGAGTTATCATCCAGGAAAACTCCGGTAGGCACACTAGCGGAACACTTTTTGTCCTTAAGATATTTCCAAAAACATTTTGGATACGATTTGATGTTACCCTCGATATTGCGCATATACTCAGAATAAAGAGTTTTATTCAAAATATTAAAATCCTTTAAGTACGACTTATATTTACTGCAAAACATGTTATTCTTATTCTTTTGAAATTTTTTTAAGAATTTGTTTTTAAGATTCTTGAGTTTTTTTAATTCCTTAGTGTACCAAGGTAATTTGTACGCTCTTTTTACCCGCAGGGGGATTATATCCAAACATTGGGTGAATAAAATATACTTAAAAGTGGAAAAGCTAACAGAAGTATCAAGTCCACCAAGTAGTTCCTCCCAATTTATTTCAAGTAAAAAATCATTGAGACTTGCAAAGTCAGACAAAGAATAATTAAATATTAATTTACTGTCAGTAGTAACCGGAAGAAAATGATAAAAACTAAACTCAACGACAAGTGGTAGATGATGACTGTCCTTAGAAGTAACTGGATTCAAGCACTCACTAACTTCACAACAAAAATTGTCACTTATGAATATGAGATCCAATAATCTATTTAGAGTATTAAAATACTTATTAATTTGAATTAAGTTAAGACTAAGTACATTATCGATAAAATACAACTCCAGATTTGAGATGACATTATTGGGCGTGAGACCGTATTTATTAGAAATGCTGGTTGACCAATTAATGTTAGAGAGATTAAAATCACCAAGCACGCAGAGATGGTGCTCTTTAACGTTGTTGAGAGCTAATGATAATGTTGTCTGCGTGTGCCTTGTATAACTCAAAAGAGCTGCCCGGTGGCACGTACGATACGAGAATATATAAAGAGCCTTGCGGTGTGGAACCGCTAACACGTACACAAAACTGATCCAGTAAAGAGTCACCATTCGAAAGTGGGACTAAAGACGCTTGCAATTGACGCTTAATGGCGATAAGAACACCACCTCCTCGAAGGCAGCCAGTTTTTTCGGCATCACGATCTTTACGAAATACAGTGAACAAATTTGAGTTGAAGAATTCACCATCAAAAAAGTTCTTGTTTAACCATGTTTCAACGAAAACAAAGATGTCGTAATTCATTTGCTCACAAAAGTTGTACAGCAATTCAGACTTGGTTCTCATGATACATTATGAAAATAAAATTTCAGCTCACTATTATTGTTTATGTGTAATCGGGTACTACTTGCTACGCCCGGAATAGCTTTCGTCGACCCTTCCGAAAAATCTGAAAAGGCTTTACGGTAACATTTGTTGGCCAGATATCCGAGCATAATAATTTTTCATAAGAGGACTCAGGAACTCCTAATTTAAAATTAATCCTATTCAGGGATTGGGTTGAGACGTCTTTCTTTATCAGTTTAGAGCATGAAAGTAGAGTTCTATCTAAATCAATTTGTTTAGCCACATAATTTTTTATATCATCCTCCGATACAGATGGTGAAAAAGAAGCCAAATGGAGCCATTTGTAGGGGTCAGCGACATCCAGATCAGTATTGTCATTGGTTCCTCTTTTGCGAATATTATTATTATTATTTTGACGTTTATGCGACAGCTTTACCCCTTGTGCATTATCAGCAACATTATTAGGCATAACAGTAGGCATATGAGAGGAAGCAACAGCTTCAGATGCTGACACCGCAGTCACTGCAGCCGTAGTAGTAGTAGTAGCACGACCATTTTTATTATTGTTTCTGGCCCTTTTATTCGTCACCTTCACCCACTGATCATTATCAGTGACATTGTTAGTGATACTAGTGTTAACAATTGGCGAAGGAGAAGCAGAAGCTTCGGATACTGGCGCCGCAGTCACTGCAGCCGTAGTTGTAACAGTAGCGCAAGCATCAGCTTTACCAATCGACGCACAAGCATTAGCGTCAGCCGAAGAATCAGATGGGAGGTCAAAAACTGAGATAACATCAGTTATTGCCGACGTCACAGTGCACGTAGCTATTGAATGCATTGGGCAAGCCATTGTTCTTGTGGGAATGATATTAGAATTGACACTCTTGTTTGGTAATAGAGTATGAGCGTAGGAGAGTGTGCCAACGAAAGATGGAACAGAGGTAGCACACGTTGGTAATGTATTAACTGGCATCGAAGAGTAATTAGCTTCGCTGCTAACTCTTAGCTTGAAACTGTCAAAGGCAACATTGAAAGAGTTACGAAGACATTTTACTTCAGAGGCGAGGGCAGCAATCATTTTATCTTTATCAGCAAGTTTGCTTTGAATAGATTGAAGGCCCGAATTTATTTTGGCAGATTCCAGCACTAGCTTATTGTTTGCAGCATTAAGCTCAGTCACCAAATATAACACACTAGCATTTTCGGTTTGAAGAGATGTTATTAGATCAAATAGAGAGTTTAATGTTATTTGATTGCTCTCTGCATTAATAAGAGAAATGTCACTATGCTTTGAAGAATCATTCGACTTTTGAGAACCAGAAGAAGAAGAACAGGTGATGACGGCAGGTGGTGTCTCCTTTGTATTAGGTGGGGGAGGTGAACGGAGGGAAGTCCGACGCTTAGCAGCGCAAACATCGCAGACAAAACATTGACCAGCACTTTGCAAAAAATCGACATCAGCCGGAAAGATACCAACACAAGTAACGTGGAAGAGATCGTTGCACTTTGCACACTGCACTTTCTGCTCTCTCGGGAGATTTCTATCAACCCTTTGCCCGCATACACAAGGCATTATTGTTGTTTTGTATATGCGTGGATAAGCGAAATAAAATTTTAATTATGTATTTAATTTTTTAATTATTGATTTGTCACAATAACAAGAGTCACTATCGCATAATTATAGAGTAGGTAATAACCAACTATTTCAAAAGACACTAAAGAGAAAAGTCATATTCTCAGTAATATTAATAAATTATTAGTTTATAGAAAGAAATAGGAATGCAAACAAAACACGTCCGAACAGCACGACAGTCGCCTTTTTTGTCGCCTTATTGCTCATTACGTTTGCTCTAAACTTGGTGTTGCACCCACTAGTAACATCAATGTGTATAAATTTAACTTTAAATATGAGAGAGACATCTCCTCATTTAAAATATCCCTTTCAGATGAATATTTCGGATAAGGTACTTGATTCATCTTTTTGGCCTAAGCATACTGTGGTTCACTTGTTCACAAGAAAGGCGAGGGCCGAACCTGTTTTATTACAGCCAAAAAACGGTATGACGAACACAGTAATAACAACACAAAGGTAATTGCTGATCTGTCCCGTCTTCTCATTAATTACCAAAATGTTCGTGGTTTACGATCAAAACTTGTTCCATTCTTCCTTAATTCTTTCAACTTTTCTGCACAAGTTGTAGCTTTTACGGAGACCTGGCTAAAGCCTGATAATTACAATTCCGAAGTTTTTTCAAATAAATATGCTGTTTATCGGCCTGATCGCATCTCTAGAGCGGGAGGTGTCCTTATTGATCTAACCTATCATCTGAGTTGATTTCGCTGGACAATATCTCTCATATCGAATTCATAGCAGTTAGGCTTTCATTCGGTAGCTATAGCTTAATTATTTGCGGTTCGTATATACCACCTCGTTTGGATATGGATGTTTATGCTAGTTATAGCTCGGCCATCTGCGATTTGCATTCGCAGTTGGGAGATAACGATCGACTTGTTGTTGTTGGTGACTTTAACTTGCCAACAGTTACTTGGGTTAATATAAGTGATTCAAACTTTTTAACTCCCACTGCTAACATGAGTTTCTCAATTGCTTGTTAGACTCATCTCTTTTACAGATTAACAATGTTCCAAATAGTGGAAATAAAATGCTGGATTTAGTATTTGTGGATGGCTCGGTGGGTACTGCCCTTACGGAAATCCCACCTTTATCCCTTCCAGAAGACCCTCTTCACCCTACGCTAGAGATATCACTTGATATCAGCCTACCCCGTAGGATTCAAGTACAGTCTCGTCCCCGATCTAGATGCTTCTACAAAGCGAATTTCATTATGCTCAATGATCTGTTGGCTTCCCATGATTGGTCGGATCTCTATGCTTGCATTGACGTCGATTCGGCTATCTCTATATTTTACAGTACGTTTGATGGCTTCTTTGATACCTGCATTTCTACTCGCTATACCCTATGTTCGAATAAGCCCCCTTGGTTTTCAAGGCAACTTATCAGACTTAATAACATTAAATCTAGGCTTTATAAGAGATTCAAGAAATCTGGAGCATCTGCAGACCTCTCTAAATATCTAATAGCTCGTTCTAAATTTCACCGTCTTAATCAGCTTTGTTATAAAAATTACTTGAGTTGTTGTAAAGCCCAATTTTTTAGGAATCCAAAAAATTTTTACAGTTTCGTAAATTCAAAGCGGAAAACCTCTGGGTATCCTTCCTCATTAACCTTTGGAGGTAAAAAAGCTTGCACTGCTGACGACGTTGCTGAACTATTTTCTGAGTTCTTTAAGTCCACGTATTCATCCAGTGGTTTTCATTCCGGTCAATATCCCTATCGCTTAGATAGCTCGAATTCTATTAGGAATCCTGCTATTGATGGTAATATTGTTCTTCAGAGTCTTCAATCTTTGAAACCCACCTTTTCTCCGGGACCGGACGGTGTTCCTAGTTGCGTGCTTAGGTACTGCGCCGAAAACACGTGTGAGCCTATTTTAAAATTATTTGAACAATCTCTGGGATCTGCGTCATTCCCGGCACTTTGGAAACAGTCTTTTATTATACCCCTCCATAAAAAAGGTAGTAGATCAAAAGTTGAAAACTACAGGGGTATTGCTAAACTTTCAGTCATTCCTAAGGCTTTGAACAGATTGTTACCAGTCAACTCCAATATCAGTGTTCTAGTCTTTTATCTCCATGCCAACACGGTTTCATTCGTCAAAGGTCAACCACTACAAATTTGCTTGTATTCACCTCTATAGTTATGGAAGGATTTTTAGCGAACAAGCAAACGGATGTCATCTACACGGACTTCAGCGAAGCATTTGATACCGTCAACCATGAGTTACTTATTCATAAGCTTGATTTACTGGGCTTTCCGTTTCACCTATTAATGTGGCTGAAAAGCTATCTTTCTAACCGGACCCAAAAAGTCCTGTTCAAGTGCAACCTGTCGAAATCGTTCGGAGTTTCCTCCGGAGTACCCCAGGGAAGTCATATATGCACTTTGCTCTTTGCCCTTTTCATTAATGACTTGCCACAGACAATATTATATTCCCATACTATGATGTATGCGGATGATGTAAAACTTTGCTACACTTACTGTCCTACCGATTTGAGTTCCTTGGATCTTCTTCAGGCCGACTTGGACTCGTTCCAATGTTTACTAGCTTTAAATTGCTCTAAATGTAAGCATATGACATTTCACAGAGTGAAGCCAGCATTGAAACCTTATGTAATAGATGGTACGCCTTTGGAGCGTATATCTATTGCAAATGATCTAGGTGTTCTTTTTGATCCGAAATTGAATTTTAACATGCATATTTTATCTATTGCCAATAAAGTGTTGGGTTTACTTGGATTTGTTAAAAGATGGGCTAAAGAGTTCGATGATCCGTACCTCACTAAGGTTCTTTACACATCGCTGGTTCGTCCAATACTCGAGTATTGCTCATGCGTTTGGTCCCCTGTTTCTCAAAAGCATATAAAGCGTTTGAGTCAGTTCAAAAGCAATTTTTGATATTTGCATTGCGCGGCCTTAATTGGGACTCAAGTCTCCTCCTTCCTTCATACAGAAGTAGACTTCTTCTTATTAACTTACCCACTCTGGAAAATCGGAGAATTTTACTGGGGGTATTGTTCATCCATAAGCTCATTATTGGAGAAATTGATTCTGCGGACTTCTCAGCCGCTTGTTTTTTGCGGTTACCCCTAGAGTATCCAGACACTACGTTCCTTTCTATTTACCCCTTTGTGGACGAAACTTTGCTAAAAATAATCCTCTTCTTATCTGGTGCGCGCACTACAATGACTTGTATAGCTGTATCAGTCTTGAATGTACTTTTGCCACTATACGTAATGCAATACTTGCCTATCTAATTTAAGAGATACAAGCTAATTTAATTTGCCGGCATTTTATTTCTTCCATAAAAAACAGGAACTATCTCGTTTAAGGATGGAGGAACATTTTTATCAACATGTATCATTAAGAAGGAACAAGACAGTACTGTGTTGATTGGAATCTGGTGCATTCTAACAACGTAAAAATATGCTTTTTCATGAGTCACTGACCGGAATCGTATGCATTCCGGTAGTATAATCTTATCGGTCAGGCATCGAGCTGATTGGAATCCGGTGCATTCCAACAACACAGGTCATGTTACTTTTTTATGCCGTGTGATGGCATATCCTCATTACACTACTATTAGCACTGCCGGATTCCCATGACATGCTGATTGGAATCTTGTTGCATTCCAACAGGAAGATTGGAATCCACTGCATTCCGAAATCATGCTGAGCGGAATCTGATGCATTCCGCCAGTATAAGATCTCGGTATAAGATCTTATTTCTGGTCATATTTCTTATTATTATTATATTCCGAAATTAAAGAGTAATGTTCATTAATATATATTTATTTGTAATATAACATTGTTGAAATCTCGATATATCTTAAATTTTATCTTTTGAGTTGTATATTTATATATCTTTTATATTATGCAGTCGACCATAGTTTGTCTTCGACTTTAAATAATAAATAAATAAATTAATAAATAAATAAACTGATACTTCAGCTTCGCCACGCTCAGGCTATCAGCTCCATAACAATACCCAGAAGTTTTCCGTTTTGAATTTACGAAACTGTAAAACTATTTGGCTTTACAACGACTTAAGTAATCTTTATAACAAATCTGATTAAGACGGTGAAAGTTAGAACGAGCTATTAGATATTTAGAGAAGTTTGCAGATGTTCCATTTTTTTTTTTTTGAAACTCTTATAACGCCTAGATATGATGTTATTAAGTCTGACAAGTTGCCTTGAAAACCAAGACGATTTATTCGAACACAGGGTATAGCGAGTATCAAAGAAGCCGTTAAGTGTACTGTAAAATATGGAGATTACCGAAAGGTAAAATTTCTTGACAAAAATATGGTTGACCATCATCAAATATGCCATAAAGGAAAATACAGTATGATGCATATTGTTACTGTTGCGGACCTTGCAAAATAATGAACCACTAAGTTTTAATAGCTGTGCTTTATTAATTCAGATTGCACTAGATGCTTTAAAAATCTGTAATACATATATATAGTGTTTCATGTTACATATTTATAATATTCAATTAAGCTACATGTTTTAATATATACCTTAGTTCTTTATATTAATTTCAATATTCTGCTGTCCTATGTAAAATAATGAATTTTCTGACTATCGACGTTAAGAAGCAATGGCGAAATTCTGATAAAGAAAATTAACGCAAAGAAGAATGGACAAGCGCGCATGATTGCATTTTCAGCGCATTTTAACAGAGTTGCTTTAATCAGTAACATTCTCCCCCCGGTGAGCGGATGAACCTTCGGAGCTCTCCCTACTTTTATCGAGGTCGAGTACTGCTAGTTTTACTGCGGGCCGCTCCAGTACCCCTTGCTTTGTTTTGACTTTAGCTCGTCGTACTTGTCCATCATCCTTTGCCAATGTTGTTTCGATGACAACACCCTTAAGCCAAGTGTTTCTCGCAGCGTTCTCGTCCACTATGAGCACGATGTCACCTTCGCTGATGGGTTTTATTTTTTCAAACCATTTACCACGTCGCGTAAGAGTTGGTATCATTTCTCGTATCCATCGATGCCAGAAATGATTTGCGAAGATTTCGCTTTGACGCAGATTCATTTTTAAGTCGATACTCTCTGCATTGCAGAACGGCTTGGCCCCGTTTGTACTACCCAACAGAAAGTGATTTGGGGTGATAGGCTCCTGATCTTCGTAGTCAAGCGATAGGAATGTGAGCGGCCGAGAATTAACAATAATTTCCACCTCTAGTAAAGCCGACCGAAGACTCTCATCGGTAAATTTTTGAGACGGTATTATTTTGTATAAAATCGATTTTATTGTTCTGATTAAATGCTCCCAGGCTCCCCCCATATGCGGTGCGGCTGGAGGGTTAAATTTCCAGGTGATACCTTTATGAGCGATTTGGCTTTCTACTACTGATGTGTTTAGTTTGATCAATTCTTCTTTCAGAAAATTTTCCGCTCCTCGGAAGTTTGTTCCATTGTCACTGTATATTTCGGCAGGACAGCCGCGCCGAGCAATGAAGTTACGCAAGCACATTAAACACGAGTCAGTACTAAGCGAATGTGCTATTTCTATATGTACTGCTCTTACAGTGAGACATGTCAACATTACACCCCATCTTTTTTTTGGTTTTCGGTTCTCAATTACAGTCATGGGACCAAAATAATCAATGCCTACGTAAGTGAATGGCCGAGTGTATGCAGCAAGCCTGGCTACTGGTAGAGGCGCCATCTGTGGTGGTTGTGGGGATGCGTTCGCATTTTTGCATACCTGACAGTTGCGCCTTACCTTTTTGAATAAATATCGCAATTTAAGTATAAAGAAGGTCTGTCTTACCTCGTTTAAGGCAGTAACGTGCTGTATGTGGTGGTAAAGTTGATGATAGTGCTCTACTACGAGGTTTGTGACCGAATGTTCTGTGGGCAAGACGATAAAATCATGTTGGGATTTTAAGGAAGACTGAAAATATGATGCCCTCTTTTGGACGCGCATGACGTCATTATCATCCAGGTAAAGTTGCAGTCTACGTAACGACGAGTCTTTGCCAACAGTCTTACCATTTTTGAGTAGATGCCATTCGTCAAAATTCTCCATTTGGATTGTTTTGAAAATAAACTGTTTTGCACGACGATAATGATCAGCTTGTAGCCGATAGTCATCCGATGTCGAGTAGATTCGCTGCTTAAGCTTTTCGAAATATAGAATCCAGTTAGCAACAGCTCTGTACAGCCGTATCCAGTTCGAAAAATATGTGAAGTTGGTATGTAATCGCCGATTATCGTGTATTAGGAGCCTAGGTCGCATTTCGCTAGTGCTCATCGTCCCCAAGTCATCGCATTTTGGCCATTCTTCAGCACGTTTGGAAAGAAAAGCAGGACCATTCATCCATAGTTCTCCCACCTCGATTGCCGGTTTTGTCTTAGTGGCGATATCGGCAACATTCAGCTTAGTAGGTACCCATCTCCACTCACCCGGGTTAGTTGTTTCGTGAATTTCGGCTATTCGAAACATGACAAATTGTTGGAATTTGTGAGGATCGCCGTTGAGCCAGTGAAGGACTGTTTTGGAGTCGCTCCATATGTATCGCTTTTCCAACTGAATTGAATGCGCCTCCTCTATCACATTTGTTAAACGCGCCCCGAGAATTGCTGCTTGCAGTTCCATGCGTGGAATTGAGAGAGGTCGCAACGGAGCTACTTTTGTTTTGGCGGACACAAGCTTGTTCGAAATTTCGCCATTAAATTCGATTCGGAAATAAGACACCGCAGCATAAGCATACTCGCTTGCGTCGACGAACGTGTGTAGTTGCACTTTACAGTCTTTTTCGTAGAGATATGGGGAATAGCAACGCGGAACCGTTACATTGGTAATGACGGGAATATACTTGATCCAAGTTTGCCACTTTAACTGAAGTTCAGGGTAGAGCGGTTGATCCCAGTCTATTCCGCTGCGCCATTAATCCTGAATGAGTATTTTAAGATACGATGTTAAGCAGGCTACTAAGCCAAGGGGGTCGAAAACTGACATGAGTACTTGTAATACTTCCCTTTTGGTAGGCGTAATTACTTCAGCGAATATATTGCGCCTTAGTCGAACAAATTTTAACACGTACCTAAAACTGTCTGCTTGCGTCGCCCAATATATTCCAAGAACTTTTTCGACAGTTGTTATATTTGCGCTGCAGTCAAACGACTTATTTTTTGGCTCACTTTCGCCTTCCAGAGCAGCCAATACCTCTTGCGAATTGCTAGACCAATTTCGCATATGAAAGCCGCCCTTTGAATGTATATCGCGAACGCTTTTTGCTAAAGTGATGGCTTCCTCCACTGTTCGTGTGGATTCGATAAAATCATCAACATAGTGATGGTTTGTTATTGCATGCACTGTTTGTGAGCGGCCCTCGGAATGTATTGAAGCATTCAGATTCCGCACATAATGCGCTATACACGGCGAGCACGAAGCTCCGAAACTTAAAACGTTAAGTCTATACACGCTTATCGCTTCTTGGTTGTCGCCAAACCAAAGAAAGCGCTGGGCGTCAGCATCTGCTTCGCGTAATTTAATGCGGTGAAACATTTCTTCAATATCTCCGCAAATTGCGATGGCGCCCATGCGAAAGTTGAATAAAATATTGATGAGTGGGGTTAACATGTCAGGCCCTTTGAGTAGAAAACTGTTTAGCGAAACATTGGCGGACTTCGGTGCTGCGTCCCATACGAGCCGAACTTTGTTTGGCTTATGTGGATTACGCACAATAAAAATCGGTAAATACCACACTCTTGAACCGCGATCGTGTATAGCATCCGCTGGTAGTTTAGTAGCGTAGTTTTTTGCAACTAGGTTGTCAACTTGCTGTTGTATATTGGAAAGGAGTTCCTCATCGGCACTAACTGTGCGTTGCAAACATTTAAATCGTCGAAGTGCCATTGGCAAGCTGTCCTGCAGATGCGTGTCGTCGTTGGCCCACAGTAAGCTCGCAACAAAGCGGCCTTCACGAAGTTCACAACTCTTTAAAATTTCAACGGCCCGTTGGTCTTCAATGGAAATGGGATTATTTTTAGGTGCACAAATGCACATTTTTTCATTTATAATAAAGGCTTTCACTAGATCGTGCAAGTCGTTGTCGTTGCCACAGCTACACTCGTGCAAATTTAAATGTACGGGTTTACTTACGGCATTGTTGTCACCTAGTACTGTCCAACCTAACCTAGTCTTCACCCCTATCGGATCTTGCCAGCCCCCTTCACGTACCTTTAATGCCGATATCAGGTTTGGGTTGTTCACACTAATGATAAGCTTAGGTGTAATACCTTGGAAACTCGGAAACGGAACATCTCTAAGGTGATCATGCATTTCCTTAAGTTCGTTGGCCATAAGTGATTCCGGTGACATATTCAGATTTTTTACGGTGTGGACGTTGCGAAGGGGATATATTTTTGCTCCTTGGTAAGCCCCTGAAATCTTTAGGTCCAGCTTTCGTGAATCCGATTCGCGCCTACTTATATTTCCAGTCCAAGTGATACACAGCGGATCTGAAATACCTGTTTCTCCCAACTCGTCGGCTAGACTTTGTTCCATAAGGCTAAGTGTGGAGCCATCGTCCATAAACGCAAATGCGCGTATCGTTTTATTTTTGCCATGTAGATTAACCGGCAGAATGCGAAAACAAGTGCTGCCTTTCGAAGCTGAACAGTGATTATTTAGAGTTGTTTTCAGCTCGCTGCCGTCTCTGCTGGCGCTGTTGTGCAGTAACATGTAGTGGCGGACTGCACACCCGTCTATACCGCATAACTTGCTGCTCCAACAGCGACGATATTGTGTGCCCAAACATTGATGACATAAGTTATTTTCTTTAACGATATTCCATCTCTCTTGCGTGGAAAGGGCTTTAAATCGTTCGCATTGAGTCACTTTATGTGCTATACTACAGAGAGGGCACTTGGAATTTGATTTAACCTGTTTCATAACTGTCTCAGATTTATGAATGTTTAGTTAAGCTTCTCGCTTGCTGTATTTTTCCAGAAGAGCAGGCGGACTGGTAACACGACATGCTGCTTCTGCCAAAGTGGACAGCCAACTCGAAAAGTCCTCTAAGTTAGGGTTGTTTAACCCCATTGAGTAAATTGCCCAATTGAGTTTTGACTCTTGAGAGAGCTTTTCTATAAATTCTTGAAGCAACAATGGGCTATTTAAATAACCACCGAGTTGGCTGGCATGAATTGTTGCTACTATATTTTTAATTGCGAAAGAGAACTCTACCAACATGTCGAGTCTGTCCTTTTGCGCTGGTAATTGGTGCGCTCTATCGATAAGTTGTTTGAGTATGTGCTCAGGGCGACCGAAATGCATTTTAAGCGGCACCATGTCGGGTAATACCAACAAATTGCGAACAACTTCTCTGGCTTTACCTCGCAAACACTTCTGAAGGCGAATTAAATTTTCGTTATGAGAGTAGCCCGCCATTTGAGTGCTTTGTTCATAAGAACTAATAAAAATGTGCCACTCTTGCGGATCACCACTGAACAAAGGCAAATCTTTCGACACACATTGCCGACATGCTATCTGCGCCATGGTTAAATTGTGTGTATCATTTGACGTCAGCGTTGAATTTTGGTGTGCAAACTGCATTGCTGTATGCACCGGTACTTCTTCATATGTCGGTTGATACGCGCCTGACGAGTTGCTTTGTGCAAATTGTGTTAATGGAGGATGAAATTCTGCATTGTCGCGCACATTAGCTCCAGACTCTTTTGTCGGGCCAACAACACAGGATTTGCCAATGCAAAAACCTCCAATTTCTGAATTTTCTTCAGCCTGTAATATTCGATACTTCTCTCGCAAATATTCCTCATTGTCTCTTCTAGCTCCTGCAGACGGAGTAGTTTAAGTTTTCTGAGTGCCGGCAACTCTTGTGCGGTGTTGAGACCACCGCTGTCATCATCCGCGCTACACTGTGGACTTTGATCTACACGCGGTTGGGTATGAGTGAGGTTATGGTCATTCTCACCCTGCTCCGCCGCTTCTTCAGCGATTGCATTTAGCGACTCGGGAAAACCATTAGACTGCGCCATTGTAGAGTATATGAAGCGGTTTATATATCCACGAAATAAAATTTTTAAAGAATTGTTGCGGACCTTGCAAAATAATGAACCACTAAGTTTTAATAGCTGTGCTTTATTAATTCAGATTGCACTAGATGCTTTAAAAATCTGTAATACATATATATAGTGTTTCATGTTACATATTTATAATATTCAATTAAGCAACATGTTTTAATATATACCTTAGTTCTTTATATTAATTTCAATATTCTGCTGTCCTATGTAAAATAATGAATTTTCTGACTATCGCCTGATCGACGTTAAGAAGCAATGGCGAAATTCTGATAAAGAAAATTAACGCAAAGAAGAATGGACAAGCGCGCATGATTGCATTTTCAGCGCATTTTAACAGAGTTGCTTTAATCGGTAACAGTTACCATGCAGAATATATATCAGGAGCGCAAAATAGCTAGAAAGTGATTGTGAAAAAATTTCACATGAAATAATCGGTTAATGGTAACCGAACATGTGGCAAAAGTCGACTAGTCGCAACAAAGCGGGTAGTCGGTTAATCGCTGCTAGGCCACTACTCGAATATCGATATTCGGTTATTAACCGTGCAAACGGTTACAACCGGTAGTCGGTTAACCGACTAGTCGAATAAGTCAACTTTTTTCAAGAGCCCCACTTTGAAGAGATTTACAAGGTATAACGAAACAGCTGTCGCCTTGTCCGTCCTGATGTCGCAAATTATTAAATAAATAAAAAATTGCTTCAAATAAATGTTTTCATACATTTAAAGCAATAAGGGAACCCCCGCTTAATTCATACAAATAGATAACATTGGTTAATTCTTTGTAGTTCTATAAATAGAACAAAAGCAAAAACAGTACCATTTTTTTTGAAACCGCCTTACCAACAAGCATAACTTTAAGATAGGATTACATACAAAGTATGTACTGTGCAAAAAGAATAAAATATGAAAGGAAGGCAATTGGTATAAAGTTTACAACAACTAAAGCATGGCGTGGCTGAATGCGTTTGTAACAATTCAACCATCGTAGGAGCGCGGGTTCAAATCCCACTCCCGGGAGAAAAGGCTTTGAAGAGATTAACAAGCTATGTCGCCTTGTCCGTCCTGAAGTCACGTTGTTTAAATTCTTCCCAAATTATTAAAAAATTATAAATTAAAAATTGTTTCAAATAAATGTGTTCATACATTTAAAGCAATAAGGGCAACCCTCGCTGTGAGCAGTGGATAGTAGTTGCGAGTGGAAAATATCCTTATACTTGCCGATTAATGCGGATTATAAAAGAAACACGTCAAGTAATTTACAAGGATTGAATAATTTAATAAAGCGGAAGTAAACAATGTCTGACAGCTGACAGCACAGTGCAGCCAAGGCTGGCTGATGACATTAGAGAAAAGTAGGTCTGTACAAAGTTGCCAATAAGGCTCGAACATGCCGGCCGCCTTGACCAACTGTTCAAAATTACAATACAGAATTATATAAAATTACAATGTCCATTAATTTGAAAATATATCAGAATTTGTAGGCAGCAGAAACAGCTGGCGATAGTTCGTAGGAAATCCCCTTCTGATGTTCTCAAATTTACCGCACGAACATGATCGTCCTTCCCAGGGTGGGTATCGAGTACACGCCCCAGTTTTCACTTAGTCGGGGAGTGTTATTATCGTGGACGACTACGATGTCGTTTCTTCGTAAGTTTTGCGTTTGTCGAAACCATTTATTTCGTTGCTGCAGATTTACAAGATACTCATCGCGCCAGCGCACTATGGCGCCTCTGCCCGAAAAGCCTGGCAAAAATAAAAAATTTCATGAAAGCGTTCGATAAACCTAATACATGTATTTAATAGAGAATATTGCAGGGATTATCAAAGTTGATAATTTTTTAACACCTAGAAAAATGTGTGGTTTTGTTCTTTTTTTCTGTATTAGAAATTGTTTTGTCTCTAAATAAAACGGCCCGCTACTGCTTTCTTGTATTATTACGAAAGGATATTTAATTCTAGGTTGAAGTAAAACATAAAATTTGTTTTTTTTTTATAAAAGTTGTTAGATCTACCTGCTTTTCGAAAAGCCTCTTTTTGGGACCTTTTTCGAACTTTGATTGAAAATAAAAAAAGGACAAAAAAGGTCTCCGTGAAATTTACAGTAGGTATTTGCTAAATATTCAGTTATCTGAATTCATAAAGTCTACCTGCGTCCAGCTGTGATTTCACTTTTTACATCAAATAAAGTGAAGCAACCTTGGGTATAAATACGGGTATAGTACGGTCACTTTTGTTGTTGGAATTTGTTAATAAAGCCAAATTTTTCGTTACAAGCTGCATAATATACCTGGAACTCATTTCCATAATTTGAGTATATAAAGAAATGTTTAATACAACGCCCAAAATTTGTCGTTTTTTGGAGTCTATGGAATAAAGTATTCTGCTTATTTAAATAAACATAAATATAGCTCACATATTTTTTTAGTAAGATATGCTCGATGACAAATTTTAATATGTCTGTAGAAAACTCCAAACTATTTGAGGTGTTCAAAGTTTCAAGGACAAAAGCGGAGTTTGTTGAGGCTATTATGACAGAATTACCAAATGAAGCATGCAACAAAGAAGACCAAGACTTGAAAGAAAAAATTGGCTTCCTGTACATTCCAATACAAAGAAAATGGCAAGCAGTCGGTCGTTCTACTACAAGGTTTATAAGCAAGCATGAAAGCTGGCTAACTGGTAAAAGTTTTTTGGACGAAGAAATGCCTAGCACATCAACCAATCGAACTAGAGGAAGACCAACAAAACCCATAGAAGAATGTTCGACCTACACGAGGAAAAGGAAGCTGTCATATTATAATAGAGCTATCGCAACGACTCATCTTTCAGAAGCATTGGCTATTAAATATAAAAAGGACGAAGAAAACACCAAGTCTCATATCATAGAAGCAGTTGCGTGAGCAAGTCCAGTGCGACTGACAAGGATCAAAAACAGCATTCCCACACCCCCAAATGCGCTACCTAGGAGATACACTCCTGAAGAGTCTTTGGCGCTGTTTATAGATCTCGGGTTATCGAAGGATAAATATAATATATTGCGTGAGTCATTATTGCAACATAATGCTGATCTTGTCCCTGGATACAAACAAATCACTCAAGCCAAGAAAGAAGCAGTTCCTCCAAGAGCCAAAATAACCGAAGTATCAGCTGAATTTGAGCTCCAAAACTTAATGGATCATACGTCTATGCGACTCTTGAAAAGTTTTTCTGAAGAAAAGTTGAAATCACTGCCAAAGAGCCTAACATTGATAAATAAAAATAAAAAAATTTGAAAAATCCACGGCCGTCATCAGTTAAATTGTGCCGGCCGATATTATTTAAATAAATATAAATAAACTACAAAAGATATAGAAGTACTAACGCTTGCAAAATCTCACGAGTTAGACAAAACCTTTTCAACATGTTGGCCACTTCTTCTGATCCAGTCATATCATCCATGAGGCATGTAAGGTCACAAAAAGATCTTACAGACACCTATACCTCAGAAACGGTTTCCTTGTTAGATATATTTTCAAGTGACGAAGACTACGTTAAGATTAGATAAATGATACACCTTTTTCTATCATAACAACAAAATTATTTAGTACTTAGTTTTGTTATTTTATTAAAAAAAAAAGAAGTCATTAAATACAAGTTTATTATTTATTATAAATAATACAGTTATTTCATTTAGTAATTATAATCATATAAGCGGTTATTAAGATAAAACTGTTTATCATAAGTGGGCAGTGCTCAAAAATTTATTAGTTGTTCACCTTTTGCTCAAATACAATAATATTGAACAACTTTTAATAATTTTTCTTAGTAAAGTATTAATAAAATATTAGGTTTTTGAATTTTTCAAAAATATGTAAGTAAATTTATACAATGAATTTTCAAGCAATGTTTATATACTTATCCCCTAGCGTACACATTTCACTTTTATAACATCTTAAAAGAAGTAATGCATCCATCAAGTTTGGTGGAGATTGCTAACCTTGCTACTAAGACAAAACTTTTAATCATAAGTGGGTAGAGCCACACTCCTTCATACAAATCATAAGTTTATCTGATTTCATGTTTAAATACATCCTCATAAAAAATGCCAAAGTTTGTCTTTCAGTTTTCAACAAAAAAATTTTTTTTTGGATTTTTCTACAATTTTTCAATTTTGACGAATTATTGTTACTATGTTAAGTACTATGGCACCCTGTATTTTAAATAGTACAAAGTTTAAATAATTAGCTTTCAGGTGCAGTATAAATCTTTAAAATATCTTCACTAGTTCAAAAGTTATGATTTTTGCAAAGAAAAAACTTAAAAGGCGCCATAGTGCAACGTTTCCAAAAATGTTGTGGGATAGATGTGATTATTTGCCACCGTTGGAAAAGTGTTCCCTTATATACTTCTGTGTCAGGGTCAGGTAACCCTCTTAGCTGCACTGTATGCCATTCTGCACATTCCACCTGTAGACCTGGTAGCAAAGAACATAGCGTTAACAACTGCAACCAGGCTCGGTGCCTCGGGGCAGCTTGAGCGCCGACCATACGGCCATAGTAGTATAGCGTCATCAATCACAAGACGAACAGACTACCTGATTCCCTATCTGCGCTTCGAGGGCGATCTTAAGGCCAAAATAGAGGTGGACTGTTGGCGCAAGGGTGCTAAAATGGCGGACGAGGCGATACATGTGTACAGAGATGGTTCCAAAGTAGTGGAAGGAGTAGGGTCTGCGGTATACTGTGCTGATCCGGAAATAAACAGATCCTACAGGCTGCCGGATTACTGTACGTTTTCCAAGCGGGAATAGTAGCCGTAACCAAAGCAGTAGAAACCCTGGAAGAAAATAGCTCAAGCTGCAATCGTGTTAACTTTTATATTGACAGTCAAGCAGAAATTAAGGCGATAATCTCACATAGCACAGCATCTAAATGTGTGTTAGAGTATAAGCAGTCCCTGGAGAGAATCAGGACAGGGAGAAGCAATGGAATAGATGGTGTTTAAGCCGCCTCCAACAATATTCAGACGGCGGCGAAATTCCTTTGCGCAGCCGTGCGCGGCGAGTGGAAAGGCGCCAACGCGCATTCACTACTGTCGTCCCCGATACGAGTGCAGTCAATTAAGTCTAGCACTATCAACCGGCAACCGCGGACGCGCTCCTGTTTGTATATACATATTTAGATTAAATCCTTTAAGTTTGTACAAAGTGAATATTGCAAGTCAATTGCTAAAGTTTGAACAAAATTCAAATAAAGTTAACTACTTAATTATTAAATAATAAATAACAAGTGAATTTTTATAACGTTTTGGAAAAAAACCTAAACAAAAATATTTTTTATTCAAGTACCAAGAGTGAGGAGTGTAGCGAAGAGAGGCCTTAATTCATGTGCATACGTTCGCACAAACAAACATATATACGTTTAGATGTTGCGCATGTACATTTGTACTTATTCTAGCGCATACAACTAAGTTTGAGATATTTTCGTCCCTATAGGAACTTCCAAAAAATATTCAAACAAACTTCAAAGTACATATTATTATCTTCTAATACATACATATATATACCAATAATTTACAAATACACGTTTATTTCCACACGTATATTTACACGTATATATAAGTGAAAAGTGTTTGTGATTTTTTTTTTAAATTTATTTTTTTGTTTTTACAAAATATACATACTATTAAATTCCGAATTTCGCGGATTTAAATTATTTAAGGAACGTCCCGTTGTCCGTGATTGACTCTGTTTTTCAAAAAAAAAACACAAACACAAACACCGCCACCAATTTAAATTCCCTTTTTAAATTTCTGTGGCACGAAGAGCAATCTATTTTGCGAACATTCTCTAAGCGAAGAAATATTTTATTCGGTTTTTTTTTGTGGTAAAAACCAAAAAGTTTGCGTAAAATGCCTCTCAGTCCCTCAAAAACGTCCGAAACCTGGACAAAACCTAAAGGTGGCCCAAAGGAAGAAACGGCCAAGGAAAGGTCAACATCCCCCCGCCGGAAATCCAAATAAGTTGACCCATTCGCGCAAAAGTTCATCGCGGAAAGTGACAATCTGATGAGATACTGTGCAAAATTTAACGAAGCACCGATTCAAGAATCGTATCTCATGATAAAGGACAAATCACTAGATGATTATTGGGCACGGCTTCAATCGGTTTACGATCTGGAATTTTCGAAACCAGACGAAAGTTTGCCTGAAGACTTCAAGAGTTCAGTACAAGGCAAACGATATGCCTGCCTTGATATGTATGAAGTGACAAAAGCAAAGATTGCCGATCAACTTTCGTTGATCAAAATGATGGCAACGCCGATCCCACCACCCCGCGTGGAACAACCCCCGGCTGAAGCAAATATTTACCTCAAAGTCCCAGCATGCGACACGGGGTCTTTTATGGTGGCTATGAAGAATGGCCTGCTTTTTGTGATATGTTCACAGCGGTGTACATTAACCACCCAAGGTTCTCCCGTGCTCAGAAATTGTACCCTCTCCGGTACAAAACGCAAGGCAAAGCCGGCTCCATCGTCAAACAATATGCGTTGAGCGATGATAACTTTGACCTTGTATGGAAAGCTTTACGGTCAAGATACGAAAACAAACGTATCCTGGTTGAAAACCAGATAAAGTCCTTACTGACGCTTGCCACTATTCCATCCGAAAACAGTGAACAACTTCAGAAATTGCAAAATACAATCAACAACTGCCTATCCGTCTTTCACTCTCAAGGAGTTACGACAAACAGTTGGGATCCGATTCTCGTGTACATTTTTTCATCAAAGCTCCCCGAAACAACCCTGTCTCTTTGGGAACAATCTCTCACCGTCCACGATTCAAACGAATGTCTGTGCAAAACCGGACACAATTCGTAAAACAAGCTAAGCTGTGTACAAACTGCCTTAGCTGCACTCATATCATCAATGATTGCACGAGCAAGTGGTCCTGTTCGACATGTCATCAACGGCATCACACGCTGTTGCATGCGAGCCCACAAGCTCCACGTTCCACACCACGACCGAATGCACTAAACATGCAGCACACAACTGCTGAGGGAACATCTCCTCTTCGACAAACGCAGAATAGCTCCGATTCTAGCGAGCTACCGTGTTGTTCAAAACACGCACCGGTTCAATCATTGCATGCAGCCAATTATAATCAAATTCTCCTTCCTACTGCTACGGTCGCAGTGGAACACGAAGGAGAATTATTTCAACTGATGGCCCTTATAGATCAGGGCTCGGAAAGAACTTTCATTTCCTCGAAAGTTCAAAAACGGTTGAAACTTCCATTCGATGGGTGGACAAGTCGTACAAACGTCCTCCAAGCTTTATCCTTTGACACTGGTTGCATCCAAGGCCATGAAAATGATAAAGGCTCATGCCATTGTGTTGCCGCAACTGACAAAAAATCTGCCAACATCCACCATTAGTCGCAAAATCTGGCAGCAGTTCAAACTCCTTGAGCTCGCTGATCCCAGTAGCCACATACCATGTCAGACTGACATGGTCACTGGCAGCGACATACTTCCACAAATTCTGCTGGAAGGTATAAAAAAGGTGTGCGGTAGCATACTTGCGCAACAAACCATTTTTGGTTGGATTATCTCGACCTTGATCACATGGAATCTACCGACCCATGCGAAATAACTTCGAATGGCAAGGTCTTCTCATTTTACTTGCCACATCATACGGTAGTCAAACCAGATAAGGTCACCACCAAAGTTCGTGTGGTTTTCAACGCCTCAGGTCGGGCAAATCCCTGAATGTTGTTTTATACACTGGTCCAACTCTCCAACCAGATCTCATGGTACTAATTCTACAGTGGCGCATGCATAAGTATGTGTTCAATAGAGACATTGCAAAAAGGTACCATCAGATCCTCATACACGAGGACGACAAAGATTTTCAGCGAATCCTATTTCGCGAATCGGCCAACTCCAATGTTAGCGAATTCAATCTAAAAACGGTTACATTCGGCGTCAATTGTGCACCATATCTCGCTATTCGTACGTTGCATCAAGTATCCGATGACACGAAAGCGACACTCCCCTTAGCTGCAACAATCCTCAAGACGCAAACATATGTCGACGATATCCTATCAGGAAGTCATATCATTGATAACGTTACTGATTCACTCGTTCAAGTAATAAAAGCTTTAAAATCAGCTGGTTTCATACTAAAGAAATTAACGGCTAATCACCCGGCAATATTAGAACAGCTTCCGAAGGAGGATCTTCTAGACTCCAACTTCTTGAAATTTGAGAGCTCGTCCAATACCAAAACTCTTGGCATTCGATGGAACGCGCTCATGGATAAATTTTCATACACCATTCTGCCGGAACAGGCACAAAATGCGGTCACAAAGCGACAAATTTTTATCTTCTGTTGCAAAACTTTTTGACCCGGCAGGATGGCTGTCGCCAGTTATTATCCAAGCCAAGATGCTTCTCCAAGAAATCTGGCTGGATGGCAGTGAATGGGATGAAAGCGCCAAGCCCGGAACATTATCAAAAGGGCAACATTTCGCAGAAAATCTGCCAGCCATCTGCCACATCGAAATCTCTCGTTGGGTTAATGTCGTTCCAGGGCAAGATACCCAAATCCACGGGTATAGAACCCGGAAAAAGCATATTGGGCAGCGATTTACATCCGCAAACATGTGGGCAACCAAATAAAATCTTCTCTTTTGGTTGCGAAAGGCAAAGTTGCCCCCATAAAAAGTGTAAGCTTACCCCGCTTTGAGTTAGGTGGTGCAGTCCTACTCGCCAAACTGGCTTCAACTGTTCGAAAACAGCTCGACTTACAAGCATGCAACACATTGTTATGGTCAGATTCTGAGATTGTACTAGCCTGACTAGCAAAATATCCATCGATCTGGAAGGCTTTGTGGCTAACCCTACCTCTCAAATTCGAGAATATCTTCCTAGCGGCACCTGTATCACCACGTATCTAGCCAAGACATGTTACGTGGCTGACTGTTTGGGAGGTGAGGAGCGGCGGCAAGCAGGTATGCTTGCGGGCCCAGGCTAGCTCGTCGTCTTGGGCGGGGTATTGCACCACCGACCTCACCCGCAGCCACATGAACAAAATTGGGGTTCATACCTGCATGATGAAAAAAAAAAGGATGAAAGAAAAGCTGAAGAAGATATAAATAGACGTGAGGGGCAAAGTTATAGAGGGGAAAGCATGAGGGGCAGAAAAAGGTGAAGGCCTGTCCTGTCAGGTGGAGTCTACCCTCCCTCTGCAGTGCAACTTGCACTGCACCGTGGGCACTGTGCTGACTCCTATTTACCTTACAGTGCCCCCAAACCTGACACTAGTCTGTCCGTCTGTCAATTGGTTATTTTTCTCTACCACTCACCTTCACCTTACCTTGCCACGCACAAGCGCAGCACCAACACCAAAATTCGACTTAGCCCTGCATTATTGAAAATATTAAAATTTCATCCAAACATAATTCTTATGATTTATTTACAAAATTTTTGGTTTCCAAATTACCAACTAATACCCTACTACCAGTTCAATAATTTCAACAAAACTTTAAAATCAAAATTTACTACAAATAATTTGCCAAGAATTCCAAAAGGCTTAATTTTTAAAGCTTCTATTTACTCAAAGTAAAAAAAAAAATGCTCAAATATAATACTGAACCTTATTACTAGCTAACATTACAAATTCATGGGAATGCAGGAAGAAGTAGATAAATTTCAAATTCCATACAATACAAGATACTTATGGCTAATAGACAAAGTGTCTGGACTCAAATAAAAAAAAATTAAACTTTTAGGGCCACCCTAATGCCATATTATTACTAGGAGCTAATTCTAAATCCTAAAATTACAAATTCAATTAAAATGAAACAAAATAAGAGGGCGAATAAAAAAAAATCCAAGTACCCTAATCTCTGACCTACCGCAACCGCTCAAGTAAACATAAGATCAAATATGTACAACGCAAAAGTAGGTCATCAAAGCAAAAGAATTTATATGTTTATGAAAACAAAAGGTATGTATGTAAGTACAAATGTACGTTTGTGACGTTTTTCATGCATGTACATATGTTCGTTGCAATCTGTTTTTATGTTTCTGATTTGCTAATTCCTGTTCTATTTTTGCAAGAGCAGGAATCTGTGCTAACACATGTACATACAACTAAACAGGTGTATTTTGATAAATTTTAATGTTTCACTCAAAACACTCACCAAGTTACTCTTCTCATCCAACGGCGCCGCTGCAGTTGAGTAGCTGAAAAAAGATAAACTCAAACATACATATGTACATATGACCACACTCAAGGTAGCCACCATCAAACACTCAGCGAAGATCACTCGCTGGTGATCTTTGATAATGAGTGCTTTGGTAGTATCAAAGCGGCCCGCGTGATGGTAAAACGCAAAAATTAAAAATCAAAAATGTGTAATCAAAAAAAAATGTTCTTGGTGCTGAAAGCACACTGTGCATATACACCTTCCGGGTGGATGTTGCAATTGATTTTGCCAATAATAATAGAAGTAAGTACAAAAAAAAAAAAAAATGGCAAAAATTCGAAAGTTTGAAAATCCGAATTTGGTGCTACCATAGGTAGCAGAAACCATATGCAAAAGAAAAATGTGTATATGGTAGAAAGTGGAGATATAAAAATACAAAGAAAAATTAAATGTCAAATTGAAGTAGAAAAAAAAAAAAGAAAATGAAGAAACGAAGACAAAAAAGGTGATGGAGGCAGAAGTGCCACCATTAACTCCTGAAATATGGAGTTAAGTAAAACTCAGACTTTATATGCGCGAGAAAGAAATGCTCAGCCCCGGAAATGGAGTGTCCTGTTCCCTACCAAATTTATGCCCCCCTTATGACAGTATTTCCAGATACATACATGTACCGATCTATTTGATTAAAATAATACCATAACATAAATAACGCCGGAAAAGCTCGTCTCGCAGCCGGTGTTTGTTGTTGCTTTTATCACCAAAGTATATTGTTACTATTACCAATTGTGCCGTGTCGTTGTTGGGGTGCGTTGTTTGGTTCCAATTTTAGTTCATGGTGTTGGCTGTTCTTGTTGGTGGTAGCTGCTGATGCCTTCAATGTTGCCAGTTTTAACCATTTGAGAGTGTTATAGTGGCGGGACGTAGATATTGTTAGTGATTGGTTGTTTTGGTAGTTGTTAACACCTTTTTTTTTTTGTAGCGATCGTTGCCTCGTTGTTGAGTGTGCCGTCGCAAAAATGTTGCAGTTAAGTGTGGCCGCTGGTAATAATTGCAGTCGCCAATAGAAAATAAGTGGTCGTGCTGGTATTTGGCGTTGCGCCGCCGATGAAAAATAAAAATATATGGTTGTGGTATGTGTTTTGTGCCGTTTATATTAAAGTGGTGTAATGACTGTTGTTGGCGTTACGCCGCCAATACCAAAATGATGCTGAATTTTTTTTTTTGTTTTTTTTTTTGTTGGGCGGGATGTCGCCAATTTCAAAAAGACGATGTGTTTGCTGTTGGGCGGGATGCCGCCAATTTGGCCTTTAGGCCGCTGACTGAAACTTTCAATTGTGTGCCCAGTGGGTTCTTTCCAAAAGTGCCCTGGAAAAAATACAAAAACATTAATTTTGACGAATTTATAGGCTTAAAAGCCTGGTGAGAGTGATAACATTTATTGTCTGCATGATTGTGTACTCACCGACATACATATGTCTGTATGTAGGCGTGCATACATGCATGCAAGTTTGCTATTGGCTTACTTGGAAAATTGGCTATATAGAAGCCAGTTTCCCAGTGGGGGCATGCCAAGTTGGAGGAAGATAAAAAAAAATCAAGGGCAAAGAAAACCATTAAACTCACCTGGAACTTCTGCTGCTGCCTTGCGTCAAAAACTGCTTGGTGTTTGGCCGGAGATCCCTGGCCTTTATCCTTTACTGCCTTTCACGTTTCGCGAATACTATTCGGCGCGCACCGTACCCAACATCACATTGAAAGGATTTTTTTTTTATTTCTTATTTTTTTTTTTCACTCGATTAAAAGCGCGCACAACAAACTTATAACTTTGAAAAGTTCTCGGGTAACAAACCTTTTATTAAACTACACTCACTCACACTGGGCACTGATAAAGTAATACTTTGTCCGTTGCCTAACGTTGTGCTACCGCCGTGGCAGGGAACGTTACTCAGAAACGGAAAATTCCTACCTATACATGCCAAACTTTCTTTTCGGCTTTCCCGTATTTTTCATCCATATGTTCATACAATCATGCACTCATACATTCACACGCTTACCGCTCCACAAAACGAACACCTACACAGATACACTTGGTTCGTGCCTTGACCGCTCACACTGATGCATTCACACGCTCATAGCCTTGCACTAATACACATCCCCATACAGAATACCGAACAAAGCAAGCACATAGGTGCATGACATTCATCAATGTTGCTATGTTGTTAGCAGTATGGTGACATTTTATTTGTTATAACAGCATGATGCCAAGCGCAACGTATTATTTCCGCTGCAACATTGTGTTCACTATCGGTACAATGTTGTCAATGTTAATGTCATTATGTTAATATGATGTTGATGGCAACATTGCGGCCAAGGCACGGACCTGGACACAAGACACCTAAACACATAGTCACATATACACGCTGCCACTCATTCAAGCCAGTATGGAGACAGGCTGTGGTTACAGGCTCGCAACCGCCGATGGTGCCTGCATTATGGAGCGTGTGCGTAAAAGGTTTTCAGCGCGGCCTGGCGAGTATCATTTCCCCCGTCCAACGTGTGGCCTCGACCCACGACTCAATGCCGGGCCTGTATCTACCGTAATGCCTGTATTTCATTTATCTACTGACTAAGTACTGAGCTATTTCTACTCCTTATACCATACTACAACTATCTCACAGATAAAAGGTAAAAAAAATAAGATAAAATTAATCTTTAAATATCACGGATAAAAATGTTGAAAATAAAAAAATAGAAAAAAAAAATAAATAAAATATCACAGATATAATCTAAAATCTAGATAGGATCTAAAATAAAATGTCACTGGTAATAGAAAAGATGAAATAAAAGGATTAAATAAAATAAAATATCACAGATAGCAGAACCATAAAAAAATCTAAAAAATAAAATATCACGGATGGCAAAAAAAAACGTATAAAAAAGAATATCACAGATCAAATAGTCAAGTAGGTAAAATAAATAAATAAATAAAAAAAAAAAATTAAATAAATGCGAAAATAATCAAATAAATAAAAAGGTAAAAAAAAATGAATAAAAATAACTTAATAATATAATCACATACGTCAATAAATTAATAAATACAATACGTCGATAAATAAATAAATAACATAGAACGAGAGTACTAGCACTACAAAAAACATTAAACTATTTTGCAAAAATGTCTTTAGCGTGGTATACGCCGATCTTTTTCCCATTGCTGTCGCCAAGCTCGTACATTGAATTACCTATAGAATTAATTACGATACACTTTACTTGTTTCGGAGCTAGCTTGGCGTTGTAGTTATCGACCTGGGAACTTTGCTTAAAGTTTCGGCGATATACCACTTGTCCAATTTGAAACTTAACATCCCTACTTCTAGTGTCATATACCTTTTGGCTTCTTTCATGGGCCAACTTCAGCTCTTTCATAATTTTGTTCCTAATTAGTTGCAGTTTATCACCTGAGGCCTCTACCTCGCAATCCACATCCTTCACCGCTGCCAGCTTTCGGTATAGCTCATATGATGCAGCATGACTCCCATGTCCAACATTCGATCTAACTCTGCGTATATGAGTTTTTGTATGGCCCGCGAAATTGGATAATGGCGTTGCTTGACCGGCAGATTCTCGTCTACCACCTCCGTCGTCAAAACGTGTTGGATTGCGTCAAAAGAGAGGTCACCCTCGGCGGGCACAAGCTCCGCCACACTGGCAGCATTTACACTCCCATTCAAACCTTTACTCACAACACTCATACGGAATGCCTGCCAAAAGACTATACCTAAATACACTTGTTGTTGTAGACCTGGCACTATCAAAAATTCTAATTCTTCCATCGAATTATCCCACACAACCGGTAACTTTATTACTCCTACTACGGCGGTTTCCTCCCCGTTCGCGGTTCGGATATTTTGGCCCCTGATTGGCACAATCGAGGCTTCCTTTCCCGAAGGAGTGCAGCTGAGTCTTTGCCTAAGCAGCTGGCACTCGCCCCTGAGTCCAAGAGAGCCAGAACCTCATGACCTCCTATCTTTGTTTTGGCGTAAAATCTGTTATCTCCTTTCACGGTAACAATTGTTGCAACTATTTTATTCTTCAACCTTTTAAAATACTTTCTCTTTTCCCTCATCTTCTCTATCTTCATAAAATTTCTGTTTTTCCTACTTGCATTTATTGTATCACAAAATATTCTTTTTCTTGCTTCTTCGTACTCTTTCTTTCGTGTAAACTCTTAATCTCCTTCTTTTCCGGTGTTATTCTTGGTTGATTCACTTCTTCCCTGTTTTCCGTATCCCTTCTTCTCAAAATTTTTACTTGAGTGTTTCCGGGTTGCCTGTCTCCTGGCTGGAGTCCCCGGTCAACTCCGCCAGCCTCGGGTTTCCCTGCTTGGGCTTAAAAACACAAAAGGACGAATCACTACCACACGCAAAACAGACCATATTGTGGAACGAGGACGAACATTTATTTGGTTTTTGTGCTTCTGCCGGGTTTTTCACAAAGTGATCCACCGGCATACCGCACGAAAAACACAACATCAAGTGGAAGGGTGATGCACAAAAGGAGTTGACAGTCGACTTAGACGCAGGACTAACAGAAGGACGAACACTATTGGGATTGGCTGTGGTTTGGTGTTGGGGTAGGGATTGGGATTGGTATTGGGGTGGGCGCTGAGGCTTCCTATCAGGGTTGCCCCTGATGATGCCAACCAACTCCCTCTCAGGGATCCTCTTCCGCAAACGGAACGTCAAGTTGTGGACTTCGCTATAAAAGTCGTCGACAGCTTCTGCGGGCTGCTGTTTCCGTTCCATTATTTCACGGATTATTTCATAGTCGGACTCAGCAGACTTGAAGTGGCTTAGCATCTCGGCCTTCAGCTCGAAATAGCCGAAATCGGGCTCATCTGCATGGTCCTCTAGGACCTGCCAATACCACTTCAAGGCACCGCCGGAAACCAGACTATGAAAGTCCGTGAAAAGCTGGAAGTAGGAAATATTGTGTTGCTCCCGCATGCGTTCAACACGAAAGATGAAGCTTTCGACGCTTATACCCTTATCGGTCCCATCAAATTTGATGTGCCACTTTTCTAAATCTAACTTTTTCCACCTTGGGGGTCACTACCATCTCGCTCAGTAATCCGACTGCCACTCGGAATACCATTGCGGGTAGCAGGCTCCCCCCTACGGTTCTGAGGCTCGGGCGTGGATGCCACAGCGGACCGATGTCCCACCGCGTGACTGGATGCCTCCATCTCTGCCACGCGACCACCAAGATGATCGACGTTGGTCTTGATGCTCCGCACTTTACCCGCCATTTGCACCACCAAATCTTGTTGTTGCGCCATCATCGCCATCATGCGGCTCAGCTGTTCAACATTGGTTGCGTGATCACTGGCGTCGGTGCGAGGAGCATTTAGGCCACCGTGAACTACTGCTGGTGCGTTTCGCGAATGAACATCGCCCCCCTGTGCACCCACGTTCTCGCTGTCGGACATTTGGCACACCAAATCGATTTTCTGCGAGAAATTTAAACTATTTTCCGAGTCGTTGAACGACACCCCGTTCGCGAAAGACACCCTCAGCGGACGTTCAGGGCCAAACGATCCGAAAATCCGCGACGCGCACCTATTGAAATAGTCTGTGGGCACAAAGTTGACGGCCCTGGGAATACCAGTGTCGATTTGATTGAACACCGAACCAGCGATCTGGTTTTCTAGTGCGGCCCTCGTAACGCTCCTAGTGACTGGTCTAGCAGTGCTCAGTATACCTAATCCCCCTGCAACACGATTCTCGGCCTCCTCGTCCTTGTCAGACATTCACTGTCTGAAGGAAACCCAAAAACAAAAGTAAACCCAAGTAAAATTGGAAAAATACAAACGAATGGACTAAAAATTTTGCCCCGGACGCCCTAATGTATCCACGGGCACGATATCCCAAACTGCGAGTACCCACCGACGTTCAACTCAAATGGAAAAAAGAAGGAAAATTTAAAAATGTGACCCAAAGAATTAATTTCAATAAGAACAATCTGTGTATATTTGCAGATCGAAATAGGCTTAAGTAAATATAAAACAACCAGGTAATGTGATTCAAAAAAATAGTAAATAATATAAAGATACCAAAAAATTCAGTTTATATGTATAAAAGTAATATGTTAGTGTGTATGTGTATGTAATTCAATTAGTGTATATGTATAAAAGGATTAAATTTTATGCCTTATATGTCCAGTAGGCAGACCTATAAAAATTACCCCAAAGCCGAAAAAAAAATAACCGGGGGTATATGTAGTTGAAACCAAAAAATATTCAAATTCACGTTGGTAAACTACGATACAAAAGTTTGAAGGAAACAAATAAAAAAAAAATATAAATAGAGAAAATGCTTCCGAATTCAAGAACAAAAAAAAAAAAAAAACAACGGTACTACTCTAACCCTTCTATGAACCCAAAATAGTAAAAATCTTAAAATTAAATAAAAATAAGAAAAAGTTTCTTATTATCCAGGCACTTTGTTAGTGGTTGTATTTGTAGTGGATTACTCCAAACCCAAAAATTTTAAAACACAATTTCAAAAAAATGTTTGGAAACAATCCTAATACGAAAATAATCCGTAAAAACATAAAAAAACAAAAATAGTTTATAACTTCGAAACTTCAAAAATATTTAATTTTGACTTCGAACTAAAAAGTTAAGAAATGAAATTTAATGTATTTGTATTGGTGTCCGTGGTGCTGCCTTGGCGAAGGTTCATCGAAAGTGGTTAGTCCGTCTCTATGTATTTGAAATCTGGTCAATCGTGCTGTCCGTGGAAGTGTGGCACTTCACGTTCAAGAACTTGTTCCTAAGCGTGGATGCCACACCTCCTACTCCTAAATATCGTGGCGACGGCTGTAAACCTCACTTACCGGCAGTGCTGGACTCCCGGTAAGGTAGCTTGAACAGCTCGCCACGATCTCCTACCTAAGTCCGTCTCTAGCTAAGTGTCATACCAGTTACCACTTTGTTGAGCTGTTGAAGTTCAACAAAGGAACCCTGACATGGACACTCAGCTAATCCCTATCCTCTGGTCATGATGACACTTGTCGATCAGGTGAACCCAATCGGCGTTGCCATCATGACTGTCTCTGTTCTGTCAAAAGACGGAAATAAGGATTGGGTTTGAAAGGAACATAGGATAAAAAAAAAAACAGGAAATCTGAAATAAAAGTGGGAAAATTAAGGAATAGTGAAAAATAAAGTTAGTTGAAAAAGGTTGGAGATAAAAAGAGGATCGGGCTATTATCGTTGGAAATACAAGAGCTAAAAACTGGACGCAAATATTGGAAAGAAAACAAAAATAAAAGCGGAACTTGAAGGATTAATGGAGAATGAAAAACTGCAAAGCAAACTACAAATTTAAAAATGATTTGCAAAAAAAAAAAACAAAAAAATATGGAAAGACAAAAACTAAAAAGGTGATCGGGCTATTGTCGTTGGGCGCCATTGTTACGTATACTGACTTTTAGTGGTAAGGCGGAGGTGGCATGTGGCATGGTTGCAAGCCCCTGCTAGCTCGTCGGATGGGGTGGGGTTTTGCACACCTGCCTTACCCGCAGTTATCTCAACAAAAAAAGTGGTTCATGCCTAGAGGTGAATACATAAATAGAGGGAAAGTGGAAAATGGAAGAAAAAAAAGGAAAGAAGGCCCGTCCAGAGTCAGGGGAGTCTACACACCCTCTTCGCGTATCTTACGCAAAGCCATGGGCGCCGTGCTGACTCCTCTAATTTTACGGCGCCCCCAAGACCTGACTCAAGTTCGTCTGTCTAAGGGTCCTTCACGTCATTGTCCCCCCACTTCCCCTCTTCTTACCTGGAACAACACCCACACCAAAGAGTTGAAAAGTTAGCCTTCCATTACCGAAATAAATTTAGCTTCAACCATTCAAATTTGCCAACGTTATAAACATTATTTTATTCAATTTTAAAGTTGCAAACAAAATAAATAGATGATACCCTAACCACTAGTCTTAAATCTACGTGTAAGAAAAAATTATCGCAAACAAAGGCTAATACAGTATTTTAACAATTCTATTTAGCAATACAATATATCTATTTAAACAAGAGCTTGACATCTTCAAATAACTTGTCAACCATAATTCAAAAAAAATTATCCAGCTGGAAGCAAAAAAACAAAAAAATAGTCGAATTCAAACAAAATTATGTGAACGATATTGGAGGCTGTGTATAACTCGTCACCCCCTAATGTATTCCGTATTAGGAAGATACTTTGCTTCTACAAAAAAATCATTTTCATATCTTTCCTTCTAATAAACCGCAGAAAGATCTATCGGTATGTATATATATAAAATAAAGTAGCCAAAGCAGCTAAAATTAATGCAAATTCCTGACCTAGGCTAAGGCATTATGTACATAGGCATATATATAGGTCAATGCTTGCATACGTATATATGTAACGAGGAGCATATGATCGTTTTTTTTTGTTTTTTTTTTTTTTTTTTTTTTTTTTTTGTTTTCTCACTCACCTGATCTCAGCACATCAGCATTGTAGGCGCCTTCAAGCCGTGGGGGACCTGTGAGGGAGGAAAAGTTTACATGCATACGTCTCTTCCTATTCGTACAAATACCATACGTTCATTGCCTAAGTAAGGTTCAATGGAATTTTGCAACCGACTCCACGCTCACTCACTCGCGGTAGCGGGCGTCGAGTGGGTCTCAAAATTACGCGGCCGAAAAAAATGTTAGAAAAAGGAAGATCAAAACATTTATAATTGACATCCAACAAAAGTGTTTGCTTGAAAAGTGCTTTTGGATATAAAAGTGAGTGAACAATTTTTTGGACACTGCAAAAAAAAAAAAAACCAATGAGAGTCACAAAAAAGGTATCGGGAACCTGTTTAAAAAAAAATGTGCTTATGTTAAGCGAAAAGATATGCAAGCCCAGTGTATGTAGCAAAAAAATAAAATAATTTCAATTATGTGTAGCATCCAGGAATTAACAATGTATAAAGACAATTTCAGGCAGTGATAATAAAAAAATGATAAAAACGATAAGAAAAAAAATGTGAAAAAAAAATTCGCTGATTCGACCCTCCTTGGAATTTGGTGGTGGGGACGTTGCTGGTGCTGCTGGTGGCCATCGACGTATGTCTCGAGTCACCGTGCTTCGAGTCGGAGGAGTATACGAAGTTGAAAACGACGGTGACCGAGAACAAAGACAAGTTACCGGATTTGTGTTTATCGGACGGTTACGTTTACAAAAGGACGCAATTCGACAGAGGGGATGGACCTTCTAGCGGACCAGACCTGGAAACTCTGGGTACCGTCGGAATTGCGACCGGGACTGGTAGAGTCGTCTCATAGCTCACCGTCCGCTGGCCATGGTGGCATCCACAAGACACTGTCCCGACTACGTCAAAAATATTATTGGCCAGGAATGGTCACCGACGTATGCGCCCATGTAAAATACTGCGAAACCTGCAAAACTAACAAAACTCAAAACGTGTTTAAACAACCCATGATGGGAAAGCAAGAGCTCACAGAGCGACCTTTGCAGCGTCTTTTCATTGATTTTATGGGTCCCTATCCACGTTCTAGTGATGGTAATGTGTATGTCTTTGTATGTTTAGATCATTTTTCAAAGTTCGTGTTCTTAAAACCCATGAAAAGGGCGACTTCAGCTGAGGTAGTCAAGTTTTTGGAAAAGGATGTTTTTCATGTTTTTGGCGTGCCCGAATATGTACATTCGGACAACGGAAAGCAGTTTGTTTCTGAGATGTTCGGTAACTTTTTAGAGAAATATGGCACAAAACATGTGAAAACGGCCTTTTATTCACCTCAGGGTAACGCTGCGGAGAGGGTAAACCGATCTGTCCTACAGATCATTAGATCATTTATAAAAGAGAATCAGAAAAATTGGGACAAATGCGTCAGTGATGCCGCATTTGCACTCCGCAGCGTTACACATGCAGCAATCAACATGTCGCCGTACTACGCCACTTTCGGTATGCCTATGATACAGCATGCTGCATCATATGAGCTATACCGAAAGCTGGCAGCGGTGAAGGATGTGGATTGCGAGGTAGAGGCCTCAGGTGATAAACTGCAACTAATTAGGAACAAAATTATGAAAGAGCTGAAGCTGGCCCATGAAAGAAGCCAAAAGGTATATGACACTAGGAGTAGGGATGTTAAGTTTCAAATTGGACAAGTGGTATATCGCCGAAACTTTAAGCAAAGTTCCCAGGTCGATAACTACAACGCCAAGCTAGCTCCGAAACAAGTAAAGTGTATCGTACTTAATTCTATAGGTAATTCAATGTACGAGCTTGGCGACAGCAATGGGAAAAAGATCGGCGTATACCACGCTAAAGACATTTTTGCAAAATAGTTTAATGTTTTTTGTAGTGCTAGTACTCTCGTTCTATGTTATTTATTTATTTATCGACGTATTGTATTTATTAATTTATTGACGTATGTGATTATATTATTAAGTTATTTTTATTCATTTTTTTTTTACCTTTTTATTTATTTGATTATTTTCGCATTTATTTAGTTTTTTTTATTTTTATTTATTTATTTATTTTACCTACTTGACTATTTGATCCTTGATATTCTTTTTTATACGTTTTTTTTGCCATCTGTGATATTTTATTTTTTAGATTTTTTTATGGTTCTGCTATCTGTGATATTTTATTTTATTTAATCCTTTTATTTCATCTTTTCTATTACCAGTGACATTTTATTTTAGATCCTATCTAGATTTTAGATTATATCTGTGATATTTTATTTATTTTTTTTTTCTATTTTTTTTCTTTTCAGCATTTTGCTCCACGTTGGGCGCCATTGTTACGTGGCTGACTGTTTGGGTGGTGAGGAGCGGCGGCAAGCAGGTATGCTTGCGGGCCCAGGCTAGCTCGTCGTCTTGGGCGGGGTATTGCACCACCGACCTCACCCGCAGCCACATGAACAAAATTGGGGTTCATACCTGCATGATGAAAAAAAAAAGGATGAAAGAAAAGCTGAAAAAGATATAAATAGACGTGAGGGGCAAAGTTATAGAGGCGAAAGCATGAGGGGCAGAAAAAGGTGAAGGCCTGTCCTGCCAGGTGGAGTCTACCCTCCCTCTGCAGTGCAACTTGCACTGCACCATGGGCACTGTGCTGACTCCTATTTACCTTACAGTGCCCCCAAACCTGACACTAGTCTGTCCGTCTGTCAATTGGTTATTTTTCTCTACCACTCACCTTCACCTTACCTTGCCACGCACAAGCGTAGCACCAACACAAAAATTCGACTTAGCCCTGCATTATTGAAAATAATAAAATTTCATCCAAACATAATTCGTATGATTTATTTACAAATTTTTTGGTTTCCAAATTACCAACTAATACCCTACTACCAGTTCAATAATTTCAACAAAACTTTAAAATCAAAATTTACTACAAAATAATTTGCCAAGAATTCCAAAAGGCTTAACTAGTATCAATTTTTAAAGCTTCTATTTACTCAAAGTAAAAAAAAATGCTCAAATATAATACTGAACCTTATTACTAGCTAACATTACAAATTCATGGGAATGCAGGAAGAAGTAGATAAATTTCAAATTCCATACAATACAAGCTACTTATGGCTAATAGACAAAGTGTCTGGACTCAAATAAAAAAAAATTAAACTTTTAGGGCCACCCTAATGCCATATTATTACTAGGAGCTAATTCTAAATCCTAAAATTACAAATTCAATTAAAATGAAACAAAATAAGAGGGCGAACAAAAAAAAATCCAAGTACCCTAATCTCTGACCTACCGCAACCGCTCAAGTAAACATAAGATCAAATATGTACAACGCAAAAGTAGGTCATCAAAGCAAAGGAATTTATATGTTTATGAAAACAAAAGGTATGTATGTAAGTACAAATGTACGTTTGTGACGTTTTTCATGCATGTACATATGTTCGTTGCAATCTGTTTTTATGTTTCTGATTTGCTAATTCCTGTTCTATTTTTGCAAGAGCAGGAATCTGTGCTAACACATGTACATACAACTAAACAGGTGTATTTTGATAAATTTTAATGTTTCACTCAAAACACTCACCAAGTTACTCTTCTCATCCAACGGCGCCGCTGCAGTTGAGTAGCTGAAAAAACAAAAACTCAAACATACATATGTACATATGACCACACTCAAGGTAGCCACCCTCAAACACTCAGCGAAGATCACTCGCTGGTGATCTTTGATAATGAGTGCTTTGGTAGTATCAAAGCGGCCCGCGTGATGGTAAAACGCAAAAATTAAAAATCAAAAATGTGTAATCAAAAAAAAATGTTCTTGGTGCTGAAAGCACACTGTGCATATACACCTTCCGGGTGTGATGTTGCAATTGATTTTGCCAATAATAATAGAAGTAAGTACAAAAAAAAAAAAAAAAATGGCAAAATTTCGAAAGTTTGAAAATCCGAATTTGGTGCTACCATAGGTAGCAGAAACCATATGCAAAAGAAAAATGTGTATATGGTAGAAAGTGGAGATATAAAAATACAAAGAAAAATTAAATGTCAAATTGAAGTAGAAAAAAAAAAAAACGAAAATGAAGAAACGAAAAAAAAAAGGTGATGGAGGCAGAAGTGCCACCATTAACTCCTGAAATATGGAGTTAAGTAAAACTCAGACTTTATATGCGCGAGAAAGAAATGCTCAGCCCCGGAAATGGAGTTTCCTGTTCCCTACCAAATTTATGCCCCCCCTTATGACAGTATTTCCAGATACATACATGTACCGATCTATTTGATTAAAATAATACCATAACATAAATAACGCCGGAAAAGCTCGTCTCGCAGCCGGTGTTTGTTGTTGCTTTTATCACCAAAGTATATTGTTACTATTACCAATTGTGCCGTGTCGTTGTTGGGGTGCGTTGTTTGGTTCCAATTTTAGTTCATGGTGTTGGTTGTTCTTGTTGGTGGTAGCTGCTGATGCCTTCAATGTTGCCAGTTTTAACCATTTGAGAGTGTTATAGTGGCGGGACGTAGATATTGTTAGTGATTGGTTGTTTTGGTAGTTGTTAACACCTTTTTTTTTTTGTAGCGATCGTTGCCTCGTTGTTGAGTGTGCCGTCGCAAAAATGTTGCAATTAAGTGTGGCCGCTGGTAAGAATTGCAGTCGCCAATAGAAAATAAGTGGTCGTGGTGGTATTTGGCGTTGCGCCGCCGATGAAAAATAAAAATATGTGGTTGTGGTATGTGTTTTGTGCCGTCTATATTAAAGTGGTGTAATGACTGTTGTTGGCGTTACGCCGCCAATACCAAAATGATGCTGAATTTTTTTTTGTTTTTTTTTGTTGGGCGGGATGTCGCCAATTTCAAAAAGACGATGTGTTTGTTGTTGGGCGGGATGCCGCCAATTTGGCCTTTAGGCCGCTGACTGAAACTTTCAATTGTGTGCCCAGTGGGTTCTTTCCAAAAGTGCCCTGGAAAAAATACAAAAACATTAATTTTGACGAATTTATAGGCTTAAAAGCCTGGTGAGAGTGATAACATTTATTGTCTGCATGATTGTGTACTCACCGACATACATATGTCTGTATGTAGGCGTGCATACATGCATGCAAGTTTGCTATTGGCTTACTTGGAAAATTGGCTATATAGAAGCCAGTTTCCCAGTGGGGGCATGCCAAGTTGGAGGAAGATAAAAAAAAATCAAGGGCAAAGAAAACCATTAAACTCACCTGGAACTTCTGCTGCTGCCTTGCGTCGGAAACTGCTTGGTGTTTGGCCGGAGATCCCTGGCCTTTATCCTTTACTGCCTTTCACGTTTCGTGAAAACTATTCGGCGCGCACCGTACCTAACATCACATTGAAAGGATTTTTTTTCACTCGATTAAAAGCACGCACAACAAACTTATAACTTTGAAAAGTTCTCGGGGAACAAACCTTTTATTAAACTACACTCACTCACATTGGGCACTGATAAAGTAATACTTTGTCCGTTGCCTAACGTTGTGCCCTTTTATAGCTACCGCCGTGGCAGGGAACGTTACTCAGAAATGGAAAATTCCTACCTATACATGCCAAACTTTCTTTTCGGCTTTCCCGTATTTTTCATCCATATGTTCATACAATCATGCACTCATACATTCACACGCTTACCGTTCCACAAAACGAACACCTACACAGATACACTTGGTTCGTGCCTTGACCGCTCACACTGATGCATTCACACGCTCATAGCCTTGCACCAATACACATCCCCATACAGAATACCGAACAAAGCAAGCACATAGGTGCATGACATTCATCAATGTTGCTATGTTGTTAGCAGTATGGTGACATTTTATTTGTTATAACAGCGCAACATATTATTTCCGCTGCAACATTGTGTTCACTATCGGTACAATGTTGTCAATGTTAATGTCATTATGTTAATATGATGTTGATGGCAACATTGCGGCCAAGGCACGGACCTGGACACAAGACACCTAAACACATAGTCACATATACACGCTGCCACTCATTCAAGCCAGTATGGAGACAGGCTGTCGTTACAGACAACCCTGCTGATCTTGGCACACGTGACATGATTTGATAGGCTCCTCCCTTTGGTGGCACGGACCACAATGGCTTTCTTGCCATATTTCGACATGGACAAAGCCGAAAGCAGGTAGCGCTTCTCCACCCGAGAAACGCAAGGTCGACGCATATCACGCATTCGAAGAAGAGGACGATATTCTTCAACGCTTCTCCTCATACTCTCGAGCTCTCCGTGTGATTGCATACGTGTTCCGCTTTGTGAACAATGCCTGCAACAAATCAAAATCGGTGGCAATAACACATAATCCCCATCCGACCCATAAAGAGTTGCAACATGCAAAAACGCGGCTTGTGGCAATGGCACAATCTCACCATTTCGGGGCGGAAAAGAACGCTCTACAAAACAAAATGCCAATTAGCAAAAAAAAGTTCCCTTCTGGCTCTTAGCCCCCTTCTCGACGGAGACTATCATAAAAGGGTATGTGACTGTATTCGTATGTTTTTCCACAAAGGCAGTACACCTCGAACTATGCTCGGACCTTACCACTGAAGTCTTTCGAGCAGAATTCGCCCGATTCATTAGCAGACGAGGTTATCCCTCAAAAATGATGAGCGACAATGGTAAAACATTCATTGGCGCTCAACGCGACATCGTTAAATTTCTTAACGAATGCTCCGCGGACATTGTGCAGAAATATGCCCCCCCAGGGAATAAACTGACAGTATATTCCACCCAGAGCCCCTCATATTGGCGGCTTGTGGGAATCCGCAGTAAAAAGTTTTAAAACCCACTTCAAAAAAACCGCCGCATCCCACAAGTTTACATTCGAAGAATTCGCGACGCTGTTGGTGCGTATTGAAGTAGTTCTCAATTCGAGGCCTCTAACATCACAATCCCAGGACACAGCTGACTTCACAGCGCTCACTCCGGGTCACTTCCTTCGAGGTGCACCGCTATTAGCCATTCCTGAGACAAACGCGGAAGACCTCTCCTGGATAAATCGATGGGAAAAACTCAAATCGCTTCATCACCAATTCAGTCGACGCTGGAAAGAGGATTATCTCAAGGACCTTCAAAAGCGCTATAAATAGCAAACGCCATAGTGAAATCCCCAACCAAACGACCTCGTCGTAATTAAAGAAGATTCGCTCCCACCCTCCGAGTGGCGTCTGGGACGAATTGAGAACGTTCTCCTCGGCCCTGACAACCATATTCGGGTTGTAGAGGTTCGCACCCAAAATGGGCTTGTCATGCGCCCCTTAGTTAAACTGTGCTTCCTTCCAATGGAGCACTCTTCGAGCACAGCGCTCTAACTTATATACATTTTCCTTGTATAATTAACTTTCAGTATTATCTTTCCGCTTACCATCCGCTGTATCCAACTACTTCTCGTTTCTCTCTCTGCTCTTATACTTCCAGGACGACACCCATTTGGCTCTCACGGCAGCGACCGACAACTGCGTTCAGTGACGGCTCTGCCACCACTAGCACACGCAGCGGACCAATCGAAGAAACCAGCGGCAGGCCCCAAACTGGAACGAATGGCCAAGCGCACGATCACGCGCACCCCACAAGGCCTGCCAACGATGTAATATGACCAGTCGTGCCTCAAATACCACCATCCGCGCCTTGCAGGAACTGTAGAAGGTGCTTACAAGCAGTTTGTACAAAGTGAATATTGCAAGTCAATTGCTAAAGTTTGAACAAAATTCAAATATGCTTGTTAAAGTTAACTACTTAATTATTAAATAATAAATAACAAGTGAATTTTTAAAACATTTTGTAAAAAACCTAAACAAAAATCTCTTTTATTCAAGTACCAAGAGTGAAGAGTGTAGCGAAGAGAGGCCTTTGCTCATATGGGAATGAAAAAGCGGATGAACTAGCTAAAAAGTGCGCATCCCTTGAAGCTTGCTCCGTAGACGTCCCAATTAGACTGGGCGAAATTAAGCGAAGGCGAGAGGTGCACATGATCGACCAAGCAGGAAAGGCGTGGGTTCAAGCGCGGGGCTGTAAAGTGTCGAATATTATGTGCAGGTCTTACAACCTTAGACTAACAAAGTTGCTTCTATCATTAAAAAGAGAGGACTGTAGACTCATGACGGGTATTCTGACTGGACACTACCTTCTGGCGTCACAGTCCTTTAAATTAGGCTTGGTCAGTGAAAGCAGATGTAGGAAGTGTGGGCTGGAGGAAGAAACGATCGAGCATGTTCTGTGCTCTTGCCCTGCGCCTACCAGGCTAAGACTCCAGCTATCACGAGTGATACAGCTGTCAAATCTAGAAGCAGCAAGTGGCTCAAATCCTAGGGCTTATTTTATAACATAGGTCCTGGTTTTTGATACGGTTTTTCAGCGGCTTGCATAGCTTGCGGTCCTGAATGCATTGTCATTATGTGTATCTCAGCAGCGATGACCTTAGCAAGTGGTGAATTTCTTGGTAGTATTATAGGGTATTTTACATTATATGCGCAATTTGAGTTTTTAATGCGGCCCCCCGCGCTTAAAATACCATCGTGATCTATGAATGGATGGAGACGTACGAGGCTACTCCGCACCGGTACTGGCTTATTTAATCTGCAATTGTATAATTCTTGTTCGAACGCATTCGATTGAGAGTATCTTACCAAAGCTAATTCGGCTGTGCGAAGTTCGGCGCAAGTCAGATTGCCTATAGTGCGTGTTTCGAGGCCAGAGCGAGAAGTGATGGTACGTGAATTGTTAGCAAAACAGATTAAATATGCAGTTACCCGCTTCGGCTTATTGTATGAGAGGTAACGTGTCAGTAAATCCCATTCGTCGGCGGTTTGTATAAGATGAGTGAGTTTTTGGTTGATTTAAACTCCAGCTCAGTAGTATGTCGCGTTCTGAAAGCCAGGTGGGCCAGTGCCACCAAAGCGAACGTGAAAGAGGTTGTGAGGCAGAGAGGCCTCTTGAAGTGCATTCAGCAGGGTTTCTGTCTGATGATACATGCCTCCAAGTAGTTGGCGCTAATACCTCTTGTACGTCGGCTACACGATTTGCTATGAATGTAGATACAACGATTAGGAGTTCGTTGCAGCCAAGCCAATGCTACCATAGAATCCGTCCATGCAAACAACTTATCTATTCTGCAATCGATTCTTGATTGGACTTGGCGAACTAACTTTGCGCCAAGATAAGCTGCACATAACTCTAACCTCGGCAACGACGTAATTTTGAGTGGTGCTACTCGGGTTTTTGCTGCGACTAGTAAAACCTTTGCCTGTCCATCTGGATCCTTAGTTCGACAGTAAAGAGCCGCTGCGTACGCGGCCTCTGAGGCATCAGTGAATACGTGGAACTCGTTAGCTGAAGTGGGGCTGATGTCCAACCAACGATCTAAGCTAAGCGATGAGAGCTTCGCCAGCTCAAGGCGATGTTTAACCCAACTGTCAACGATTTCGTTAGGTTCCAACTTATCTCAGTCAACATTCAGACGCCAAATTGATTGAAGCCAAATATTGGATCGTATCGTAAACGGAGTGACTAATCCAAGCGGGTCGAATATTTTGCTAGTGTCAGATAAAAAAGCGTGTTTTGTAAGTTTCTGAGGCAACTCGTTTAGATTGACAGCTATAGACAGCATGTCATTGTTTGTGTGCCAGATGCATCCCAGAGTGCGAACTTCGTTACCCTCAGCTAGCAGATGCGACACTTGTTTAGGTATATGTGGTATTTGCTCTTCTAATTGCTGACTGTTTGTTGCCCACTTGCGAAGTCCGAATGACGCTTGAGATCCTTTGTCCAATAGAGCACGAGCGGGTTGCCAACATCCAGTGCTGTCTTGTAGTAAGACTTCAGCTGTTGCAGCAATGTGATGCGATCGGCATCAGCAAAATGGGAAGAAACGTTGATGTTTATATCAGTAGATGTTGTAGCGAGTGCGGCGGTTTGGTTTCTGTTGAAGCTAGCTTGTAGTAGTGTGTGATGGCGTCGCTGGCATACGCGACACGATGATGTGCTGCGGAATTTGTCGAGCATGTGTCCTTTGCTGAGACAATTCAGGCACGAGCCTTGTTGTTTTATATCGGTTAACTTGGCTTTCGGCTGTAGTTGACTAAACTTGACACAGTTGTAAATTTTGGGAGCCAGTTCGCCTAAATTTCTACATCAATAGGCAAAAAACCTAAAACACTGGAAAGTGTCGGTAAGGCAAAAGTAATCATTTAGAATTTTTTTGAGCATACTTTTCAACCTAAATTTAAATTTAAAATTTGAAGAAGAAAATAGAAATTGATTTTTCGTTTTATTTTTATTTATCTTTGTCGATGTGCGTTTATGCATGTACCGTGTTGATCAGTGGAAGATGGCTGGTGCTTTGGATGGTGTGGCGATTGGGGTTTTCAATATAGTGTGATGCTGTTAGCTGCAAATGGTTTTTTGTGGATGTTGGCTTTAGAAGACGGCAAAATGGTTATAAAGGGTGCATCATAATCTGCTCGCAATATCCAGCCACATGGGCCTAGTGTTTTAGTGATATATAGATGACATGCTGAGTGTTAGAATACCGTAAAGATGGGTACAGACAGCACTATCACCATGGTGGACGTACCACTCCACGAGCTGGTAAAAATGTGGTCCTACTACCCAGAGTCGCTGAATTTTTTTTATTTTCTATCTAGAGGTTATTTACCTATATATGTACATATATGTATGTGATATATAAAATATGCAATGACATAGAGTAATTTAATATAGGGATGTATTATGCACGGTAGAAACATAAAAATCAATAAGTTGCAATTTAATATAATTGTATAAAATTGAGGTATTTCCATGACCCTGGTTATCAGCTTAGCTGTTTTGTGGTTATATTTTCAACACAGTTTACATAACCAAAATATACTGTAAGGAACTAATTTTTCAGCAGATCAGTTGAAAACAAACTGACGTGAATACCCTAAATGAAATGAAATTAATTTTAAAGTAAAAAAAGTATAAATCGACCTATCATTAAATAACGACCGTTACAAGCCGTTGAAAAGGTTATAATTTAAAATTAGTTTTTTGACAGGTTTTTTTTTTATATTTTATAAAGAGCTTAACTCCGTTAACTATAGAGATAGGGCTTCATACAACTTCTGTAAAATTTTTATATATAATTTTTCAATAACACATTTTTAACAGAATTTCTGGGATATGACTTTATTAATGTTTACGCGCAGATACCATCTTCCGGCCAGCAATGTCCTTTTAAGGTTACGACCGTTCTATAAAGATATCCCGAATTTGAGTATAAGCAACCCACAAGCATTTCTGTCAATGTTTTTTAAGATAGCAATCTATTTCACTACTAAATATATTATAAATTTATGAAAGAAACATAAGCTGATCTCTGAAAAATATCAAGGACGCTGTAGGATCACAAAGCGTTTTTTGTGACCGCTCAAATTTACAAAAAAAAGAAAAACCACTAGTAATAGCAGCGACTATAAAATTGATGGGGCCGAGTAAACTTGACGCGTGGTGGTCAGCTAATAGACTAACTTTATTTTACAATTTCAGTTCCTTAAATATAATTCACATTCAATAAGTACCGATATTCTATGGTATATATTGAAACTTCTTAAAACGTGGTTATCTCTAATATATGCTTAACGCTATTTGCATAATTCATACATCTCAACATAGATATGTTTAGAAAAGCAATTAGCAAAAAGTGGGATCCCAGCATTCTCATGCTTGCTTTCTTATATGCTTTGCCCTTGTTGTGCTATTAGCAAGTGTACAAACAAGAAATATGAGTGATTGCATATAGCGGTCAGCAAATCAAAGTAAACAATGCAAGTAAAAATGATTGGGTGAATGACTTGTGTTATTCTGGCCTTGAATAGCTGAGGCATATAATTAAATAGTAGTGAGGTATGTATAAAACATATGTTCCAAAAATGCAGCGGTTGCCAATCTATGACCCAACCTCCAGGCCCCGTTGAAAGACATTTCAAACCGGTAGAGGTGCCAACTTGTGAATCGGCCGCCGAATGACTCCCTTAGATGTACGAATGTCGACCACCCGGAACTGCCGTTAGTTCCTCAAATGTAAGTCTTGCGTTCAATATGCTGCGATTAAGGTGACCCTTGGCCGATTTAACTGCGGCTCCCATATACCGCCAAATAAGGTGCCTTGGGGGGAATAAAGTTTAAAGTGTACAAATTCATTAGCACAATATCATACTATTGCATCTCTATTTTCGGTTTTGAATAAAAACGCCTTTAATTCATTGAGTCTGTTGCAAGTACCAACAAAATTGGTCGCGTTATCGCAAAAGATGTGGGAAGGAAGCCCTCTTCTGCCGATCATGCATTTTAGTGCCGCCTAGAATCCGTCAGTCCGACAAAAGTTCGATGTGAACCGCCTTCGTTGCCAGGCAAACGAAGATGGCAATATACGCTTTATAAGGTGTTTTACCACGAATTCCCAAATAAACGTTAGCTGGTCCACAAAGTCGATACCGCAGCGTGCTAAAGGGCGAGATGGATTTAACCGTTCAACCGGTGACTGTCCCATTACCTGGTCATTAGCTTTGGCTTATAGCGTACACAATGTACGCATGAACTGACGATGCGCCTTGCTACGTCGCGAGTGTTCATTACCCAAAACTGGAGTCTTATGAGTGATACTAGTACCTTGGGTCCTGCGTGGTAGTGCTTCAGAAGAAGATGACGAACGTCGTGCATAACGAAGTCTCATTTGTTTGGTAATAAAATTGGGTGCTTTCTTTCCTGTGGAATATCTGCGTATTCTAGTCTGCCACCAACCTTCAGTATTTGAAATCCTTCCACGTATTCAAGAAAAGGGCTCAAGTAACGCAATGGGCTATTCGTCGTAAGATCTTTCTGTCAAAGATTAATGTCATTAGCAATATGTTTTTGTTGTATGTTCCAAATTATGCAAAGAAACGCGTGATGCAATTCTTGCGGTGAAAGTGTTTGATACGGTGTCGTAATTTGTAAATAAAGGGAAACATCCAGGCTACTAATCTAAGTGCGCTAGTGTAACTACTACGCTGATTGATGATTTTTAAAATGTAATTGGTACTAATAGTTGCGTTGAATGCTGATTTTCGTTTCTCGCTTTCTACAATTTCCACGTCAATGTCGCTGCGCCTGCCTTTTGGCCACTTGTCTGCGGTTTCATACAAAAACGTTGGTCCATTGTACCATATTGACTTGACAAGTTCTTCCACAGTATTTTCTATAAGACGAGCAAGAAGAAGAGCGCCACAAATTTCTAATTTAGGTAAAGTTTGTTTTTTGATGGGTGCAACTCTGGACCTTGCGGTGAGCAAGACGATGGTAGTTCCACACTTATTGGTAACACGGGCGTATATTGCACAATCATATGCACAAATCGATGCATCACAAAATCCATGTAACTCAGGGCACACAATGTCGTCTGATAAACAGTACCTATTCACCTTAATTGATGAAACTGAAGATAAATAGCCTAAGAAGTTTTTCCAAGCGCTTACAATGTTCTGTGGCACCAATTCATCCGAAAAGCGACGATTCTACAGAAAGAATTGAACGTTTTGTAAATTTGCGTGTGGATCCGAGTTTTGCATCGAAGGAAAAAATAAAACAATCAAGATTTTGATTCCATTGTAGGCCCAGTGTGCTTGTAATATATGCGTCTATGTTCAGATCCTTTGCAGAGTTGCCTTCTCTGAATTTATAATAATTAGAGTGCCACTTCGATAATTCAAATTTTCCTAATTCTAACAACTGAGTTAGCTCCTGTTTTATTCGAGAGAGTTCGACCAGAGTATCAGCACCACATAATAAGTCATCTACGTAAAATGATTCCTTCACGATTTTGGCTCCAATTGGAAATTGTTCTGAATGCTGCTCAGCTAGATATATTAAACTCCGTATAGCCAAATACGGAGCGGACGCCATTCCATACGTTACGGCATTAAGTTGATATGTGTTAATATCTTCAGTCGGCAAATTCCTCCATTTCGATCGTCTTCGTGCATCAGCACTTGTCTATACATCTTAACAGCGTCAGCTGTGAGTGCAAACCTAAGGATACGGAAACGAAAAAGGAGAGTAAACAGTTCATATTGAATTGTAGGGCCAACCATTTGAATATCGTTTAATGATTTTTGGGTTGTTGTTTGACAAGAAGCATCAAATAGACTCGAAGCTTCTTTGTTATATTTGTTGGCTTTAACACACAGTGATGTGGGATATAATAAAGTTGGGGCGCTCAGGTTCGGATGTTCTACAATGCAGATGCGTTCATGAATTCCACATATTGTTTCCTCAATTGTGATGATCTCTCTAACCGACGCTCTTGTGCATTAAATCGTCTCAATGCCGTTGTGTAAGAATAGCCCAAACAACCTGGATTATCTTATGTAGGCTTTGCTGGTCTAGTATAGCTAAATAAATAAATAAATGTAAGGCGCGTTAGCCTCCGAAGACATCTAAGGCCGAGCTTCTCTTCCAATTTGCGTCGTGTTCCTCTTGATTTTGCCTACAAATTTGCCAGATGGGACCTACATGTTTTATGCCGACTCGGAACAGCATCCGCAAGGCAGATGAGTTTTCACTGTGAGCTTTTCATGGCAGATATACACTCGGAGCCCTTGCCAAACACTGCCGGGGGGCGACCCCGCTTAGAAAAAGTTTCTTATAATTGAAAAACCTTATTTCTAAAATGTTGATGTTCCTTTATCCGGGGTGTGAACCCAGGGCATACGGTGTGGTAGGCGGAGCACGCTACCATCACACCACGGTGGCCCATTAGTATAGCTAGTGCAAGTAAAAACTTGTAATTTTATCCACTATCACCCTACGTTTCGCCTAGCTCCTTGGCATCATCAGGGGTATAATCTTTATTTCCACAAAAGTAACAAAAAGACAAAACAAAAACAAACAGAAAATTAATTTATGAAAACACATAAATCACTATAAAAACATTGGCGACAAACTTACATAAAAAGTATTAAATTAAAGTGTAAACATCACACAACATAAAACAACAACATTTAAAACTAAAAACATCCTCCAGTACCATGATCGTTGGGTACTATTGTCATACTAAAACGTTATAAACAAGCCAAATAGCTAGCAGCAATAAACTTGGTGTCTTCTTTTCTATTCATCGTTCTCTCCCTTCTTTGTAATATGTGTAAGCTTTCCAATGTGGATCTCGTCTTATCTCTCTTCTCCACGTCTATTGTTGTTGCATTCTTTAGATCAGGTGTGTGTCCGTGTGTTAGTGCGTGTTGAGCAAGTTCAGTGCTGGTCCTCTTCTTTCTTATATCGGCGTCGTGCTCTGCCAATCGGGTTCCTAGTGCCCTTTTCGTTGCATTGAATTTCGTAAACCACGTTGCTTTGTTGGTGTGGCTCTATACGGCTTTTTGTATGTGTAAAAATGGTAGAGAATGTGCAGTTCGATTTGTATGCGAGAGATATGTTCCGTTTTTTTCATGTCTTGATTGAAGTTTTCCGTAAGCTTGGGAATGTATGTGACACTGTGGTATTGCTTTGTCTCCGTTGCGTTGTTAGGTGATGTTTTTTCTTGTGCTCTGTTTACTTCTAATAATTTGTGTTGTATTAGGGATGTAATTAAGTGGCTCGGGTAATTATTGTTTATTAGCATGTTGTATATTTTTGTTTTATTTTTTCCCCAGAACTGTTTATGGCTTAATGTGAATATTTTGTGTATAAGGCTTTTTGGTGTAGGGTGATAGTGGATAAAATTAGAAGTTTTTACTTGCACTAGCTTTACTAGATCAGCAAAGCCTACATAAGATAAAAAGTCAAATAAATCCAAAACTGGTCAGCAAATTATTAATAAGTTTAACCTATTTCGGAAGGCCTGCCGATAAAAAGCTTACATTTTTATTCCATTACAACAACAGGAGGAAAAACAAAACCATGAAGAACTTCTACAGACACATGAAGTACAAATATGGAGATGAGATTTGTACAATGCTAAAACATCACAGCAAACAAAAATAAAAAGTAGCCCAACAAACATCGCAACTCAAGTTCCTATTAGAATGTAGGAAATATGACATATTACCCGACCACTTGACAAACTCTACAAAGAAAATAACCATAAAAACAACATCAAACAATATACACGGGCGCCTAGAAAAAGCGGCTATTCCTAAAGAAAGTAATGAACATAGAGATTACACAAACAAACATCGACATAAAAACGACAAAAGACCAGGATTTGCATGCAGACTAACGACTGAAACGCAGTTACAACTCCGTCATACAAAATCAAACACTACTGAACCTAAGGGTTGCTATCGAGAGAGAAACAATAAAATCAAGAAAGCTGGAGAGACTAAAACACATCTAAAAAACTGGGCGTAAGAGTGAACAATGACTGGTTTGTACACAAAACGGAAATTCATTTTCCCGAGGAAGTAAAAAGGCTACTCTCTCTTGGTAAAAAATTTACTTTGCCCACAACAAATACCAGCTTCAAACCTCTTAAGATAATAGCTGAGATGGAACATGTTATACAACAAATGGAAGATGAGAGAGAAAGAGAAATTGAGAGAACCAAACTCAGCAGCAGAATAATACAATTCAAACGACATACCAAGTATAAAACAATGGACAAATTCATCTTAGAAGCATACAGAAAAACTACAGAATTTTTAAAGAAGCACAAAGACATTGTTTGTCGAACGCACGGCAACTCGAAAAGTGGAAAGAACGAAACAAGGAAATGAAACAAAGGAATTAATAAAAAGATAATATAAAAATGTATAAGTTTATTGAAGAAGAAAGGAAGGCATATATGAAGATATATGCGGGTGAAGAATCGAATTTCAAATTAAGAATATAATAAATACCAATAGATATAACAATTTCTAAGATTTAATATTACCGAAAAGTACGTATTTTACCTTAGGTTGAATTGCTGCTCTGGAACGCTGTCTCAACTGCTGTCGTAAGTAGAAGACTATGCCTTTGCAGTTGAGTGCAGCGTTAACGAACCCTAACTTCGAAAGAGAACCACCGGTAGATTTCCAACCACAGTGCAGCTTTGTGGCGAACAGCTGTGAATGAAGAGACACCAGTGGTTCCCAACTATAGAAGGCGTTTGGCTTCAACAGACATAATTGTGACGGACTCAGACAAAGGGAATAAGACAGTGGCAATGTATAGAACTGACTACAACGAAAAAATTAACAGGCTACTTGAAGACAAAAACACGTATAAAAAAGCGAGGACAAACCCTACAAACGCACTACAAAAACAAAACAACAACCTAGTCGACGAACTTTACAAAAACAAAATAATAGATTTCAAAGAAAAAAGGCAACTAACTTGCACCGCGGCCACAGCACCTAGGCTCTACTGTCTGCCTAAGATCCACAAAACGGACATTCCCTTACGTCCCATTGCGTTATCTGCCGGCGTTCAATGTTATGGTCTATCAAAATACATTGGGAATATACTAACCAACTTAACTTCAGACGAATACAACATAAACAAGTCCTACAGACTCAAACAAAGTTTGGATAACATGAAACTATCTGAAGAAGATATACTGGTTTCATTCGATGTGGTATCGTTGTTCACCAACATACCAATGTATTTAGCCACTAAAATAATAATGACCAAATTCAGCAAAATACAATCAATGATACCATAAAACCAGTTCCTTAAAAATTTAAACTTCTGCATGAACGATAACAACTATTTCATGTACGATGACCAAATTTTCACACAAAGTTTCGGAATGCCAGTGGGAAACCCACTCTCCCCGACCATAGCAGACATTATAATGGACGATTTGCTGAACAACACCATCTCCGAACTGAAGCAAACCCTCAACATACAACTGAAATTTATAGTAAAGTAGCTGGACGACGTTTTTGCGATCGTCAAACGAAACGACTTAGACATAATTCTAAACACATTGAACAGATTCCACAACAAACTGAAATTTACGATGGAGAAAGAAGAGAATTTGATTATCCCGTTTTTGGATGTCCTTATTCACAGGAAAAACAACGAAATTGTGCTGGACTGGTATTCTAAATCCATATCCTTCGGCAGAATAATAAACTTTCTTTCCTCGCAGTTCACTAAATACAAAGTAAATACAGCAAAAAATCCTCATACGCAAAATATTCACGTTAAGCCACAAAAAGTTCAGGGAAAAAAATAAAACAAAAATATACAACATACTAATAAACAATAATTACCCGAGCCACTTAATTACATCGCTAATACAACACAAATTATTAGAAGTAAACAGAGCGCAAGAAAAAACATCACCTAACAATGCAACGGAGACAAAGCAATACCACAGTGACACATACATTCCCAAGCTTACGGAAAACTTCAATCAAGACATGTAAAAAAAAAACGGAACATATCTCTCGCATACAAATCGAACTGCACACTCTCTACCATTTTTACACATACAAAAAGCCGTATACAACCACACCAACAAAACAACGTGGTTTACTAAATTCAATGCAAAGGTCGATATAACGAGAACTGCAACAAAATCTACGTTGGAACTACGAAAAGGGCACTAGGAACCCAATTGGCAGAGCTCGACACCAATATAAGAAGGAAGAAGACCAGCACTGCATTTGCTCAACACGCACTAACACACGGACACATACCTGATCTGAAAAATGCAACAATAGTAGACGTGGAGAAGAGATAAGATGAGATACACATTGGAAAGCTTACACATATTACAAAGAAGGGAGAGAACGATGAATAGAAAAGAAGACAGAAATTTTATTGCTGCTAGCTATTTGGCTTGTTTATAACGTTTTAAGGTGCTAAACACGCAAACGGCTGATGTTTCCATTCTCGAAAAGTATCCGGATCTTGATAAGGTGCTCGTAATAACGGCCTGGTGTCAGCGTTTCATTGCTATTACTCTTGGGTGGCCACACTCCACAACACCATACTGCCTTTGGACTGAACGCTATGCCGCGCTGAAATCATGGATCTAACGAGTACAGCAAGAAGAGTAAACCATTGAAATGGGACAGCTACGTGCAAGCAAGTGCATAGAGAAAAAGAGAAAACTGGTTAGCCTATATCCCTTTTTGGACTCAGAAGGTATATTACGTGTTGGTAGGAGGCTCAAAAACGCTGATTTATCATTCAACGAGCGACACACAATGATTTTACCAAAAAACAGTAGCTTAACTGTTTTGCTCATTAAACGTGCACATAAACAATTACTCCACGCTGGAATGCAAGCGTCACTGAGCCACATCAGACGACGATTCTTGCTGATAAACGGCCGCGATTCAGTCAAAGGTATCATCAGGAATTGCCTGCGTTGTCTGCGACAGTCCTGTAAGTAACAGACACAGCTGATGTGCCAATTACCCGCTCCCAGATGCAATATTTCCTTACCATTTGGGCACACCGGTGTGGACTACGCAGGTCCATTTCATATCCGTACTACCAAGGGGAGAGGGTATCGTTCATACAAAGGATATGCAGTCGTGCCGGTCTGTCTTGCAACAAAGGCCTGCCATCTAGAGCTGGTCAGCGACATGACCACCGAAGAATTTATAGCTGCACTGAACCGATTCATTGCTACGAGGGGACTCTGCATCGAAATGTACAGCTATAATGATACCACCTTCATAGGCGCAAACACCCTTTTGGTCAGCGAACGAAAAACTCTGCGAGCACAACTTAGAGCAGCTGCATCATACGCATCGCGTCGCGGAATTAACTGATACTTTATACCCCCTGCTGCTCCAAGCTTTGGGGGGCTTTGGGAGGCTTTGGGAGGTGGCGGGGAAAAACATAAAGGTGCATCTGAAGCGAGTGGTTGAGTCCACTACATTGACATTTGAGGAGTTTTATACAGTCCTAAATCAAATCAATGTCTGTGTGAATTCGCGGCCATTAACTGCAATAATCGAAGATCCCAACGATCTCACGGCGTTGACTCCGGGCCACTTTTTGGTCGGCAGAGCCTTAACCAGCTGCCCAGAGGCGTGTTCGCTCAACGCCAAGATGACTCACGTAAGGAGGTGGAAGCAATTAACGCAAATGTATCACGATTTCTGGGCACGGTGGTCTAGCGAGTATTAACAATGCTTCAAGCGAGAAACAAATGGCTGCACCAAAAAAAAAATAGCCATCGGACAACTCGTGTTGATACGAGATGATCGGTTGCCACCTACGCAATGGCCCTTAGGTAGAATAGTGGATATCCATCCGGGGTCAGACGGCATCGCTCGAGTCGCTACTGTCAAAACAAAATCAACCACTCTTAAACGACTAATCACCAAACTTTCGATCTTACCTGTTGCAAATAGTATAGCAGACGGTAGGCGGTCTATGCTAACATAATTTCATTCCAGTTTCGAACGAGGTGGGTGGAATGTTAAGTATTTGAAGTCACAAGGCAACTCTATCGGCTCTTGTCATTCTTGCTTGTCTTCCTTTGTGTTATTATTTGTAACTTTGCAAACTCTCTCAAACTGCATATCTATTTACTTATGTATAAAACAATAACCTTAGCTGTATCATATCATATATGAAACTATGTATATACGCACATACGCATATATGCATGCGGACAACTATGTACTGCAGAATTTCAAATAAAATTATTATACGGATAGACGTTCATAAAAGGATATGCAGTCGTGCCGGTCTGTCTTGCAACAAGGGCCTGCCATCTAGAGCTGGTCAGCGACATGACCACCGAAGCATTTATAGCTGCACTGAACCGATTCATTGCTACGAGAGGACTCTGCACCGACATGTACAGCGATAATGGTACCACCTTCATAGGCGCAAACACCCTTTTGGTCAGCGAACGAAAAACTCTGCAAGCACAAATTAGAGCAGCTGCATCATACGCATCGCGTCGCGGAATTAACTGGTACTTTATACCCCCTGCTGCTCCAAGCTTTGTGGGGCTTTGGGAGGCGGCGGGGAAAAGCATGAAGGTGCATCTGAAGCGGGTCTTTGGGACCACTACATTGAAATTTGAGGAGTTTTATACAGTCCTAAATCAAATCGAGGCCTGTGTGAATTCGCGGCCATTAACTGCAATAACCGACGATCCCAACGATCTCACGGCGTTGACTCCGGGCCACTTTTTGATCGGCAGAGCCTTAACCAGCAGCCCAGAGGCATGTTCGCTCAACGCCAAGATGACTCACGTAAGCAGGTGGAAGCAATTAACGCAAATGTATCAAGATTTCTGGGCTCGGTGGTCGAGCGAGTATTTACAAAGGCTTCAAGCGAGAAACAAATGGCAGCACCAAAAACAGAAATAGCCATCCGACAACTCGTGTTGATACGAGATGATCGGTTGCCACCTACGCAATGGCCCTTGGGTAGAATAGTGGATATCCATCCGGGGTCAGACGGCATCGCTCGAGTCGCTACTGTCAAAACAAAATCAACCATCCTTAAACGACTAATCACCAAACTTTCGATCTTACCTGTTGCAAATAGTATAGCAGACGGTGGGCGGTCTATGCTAACATAATTTCATCCCAGTTTCGGACGAGGTGGGCGGAATGTTAAGTATTTGAAGTCACAAGGCAACTCTATCGGCGCTTGTCATTCTTGCTTGTTTTCCTTTGTGCTACTATTTGCAACTTTGCAAACTCTCTCAAACTGCATATCTATGTACTTATGTATAAAACAATAACCTTAGGTATATCATATCATATATGAAACTATGTATATACGTATATATGTATGCGGACAACTATGTACTGGAGAATTTCAAATAAAATTATTATACTGATAGACGTGAATAAGAGAAGACGATCCTTTCTTTTTACTCGACAACAATTCACTCCTTCTGTATCTTTTATTTTTCTTTTGTGTTTTTGGGTACACAAGATTTTGTGTATGTATGGTTGTATGTATTTTTGTATAATATGTTATTTAGAGCACTTGTAAGTTCATATTTTTTATTATATAATTTTATATAATTTTGGTTAAGCACTTTTATGTTCTTTTTTGTATGCGTACCGACGCGTTTACTTTTTGGTTTTTTTGCAAAAAATGTATGTATATAAACTTTAGATTTTTTTGTTTTTCTTTTGACGCTGGTTACCTTTTTTGGCACAAAAGCACCATGTATAAATTTGCACTTGGCACTATCCAAATAAAAAAGCTAACGGGTGAATTAAAATTTGAAATATATATCTTGTTCCTTTAATTCACTTCTTGAATTTACAAAATAACAAAGTATAAAACACTAAATAAAAATATAAAATTTGCGGGCGGGCGATTAAAAAACGGCGAACGTTGCTGGCACGATCGATGCGTGATTGCGGGTAGTTTATTAGAATCTAAATTAGGTGCGTGTGCGCGGTACTGATTGCAGACACAGCTGAGCTGCACTCATTGTGCTGGGTCGCACTGGCCGGGTGTTGCCAGACGGAGGGGGTGAACTTAGACCGAAAATTGGATCATGTCTTCAACAACTTTAATTCACTATAGAGTCAAAAATATTGATAAAAAAGACTATTTTACGTTAATTCCTCACAGAATAGAAAGTAGCTATAGCACAAATAAAGATAAGGAACTAACTATACCTATTCTATACTAATATATACTTTGAAAGCCGTTTTTTTCTGGACCGCAAAGCTCGGCTGAACCGATTGAGGTGAAATTTTGAGCATAGATTTGGAGGTGGGTCGACATGGTTATAGGCTAAAAAAAACTGCAAAGATTTAGAAATGTTTTTGAGATATCGACCAGGGTAACCCTAAAATGTGGTCATGCGATATGGGTATCAAACAATAGGTATCCACAATGGTTTTAATTTGGAGTTGATTCCATTTCAATATCTAACTTAGTTTGCGAAATATCGACCAAAATGTGGGCCAGGATAACTCTATAATGTGTTCATACGATATGGGTATCAAACGATAGGCATTGACGAGGATATTAATGCAAGGTAGTTTTAATTTTGTTACCTTAGTTGGTTTGGGAGATATCGAAAATGTGAACTAGGGTCACCTCAGATGGTTTATATATGTACATATATTATGGGTATCAATGAAAAGGTATTGACGTTTACATCTATACAAAACCGTTTTTATTTGAATATTTCTTATTTTTGGGGATATTAATCCAAATATGGGGGTGAAGGTGAGGGTGGAGTAGAATGAGAATGGCAGTTATGGGAAGGAGAAGAGGGAAGAGAATTCAAAAGCGCCGGGAAAGGAGATGATAATCGCACACCTGCTTGCGATGGGTATTGAAATTTTTTTTGGCTGTCTAATCGTTATGTCATATGTCACCTTATCAGTTGTTATTTAAAAATATGAATTTAGTTTTTGACAATCGTTACGATTTTCGGTTTGTTTGAAAGTTAATATTTGCGTATAAGTATTTTTTTACTTTTTTAGTTTTTACTTTACTAGTTTTTACGAATTGAAAGTTGTGCGATCCGCTAAAGTCCCTAATTCTTGGTAGTCATCCATTATCAAAGCATTTTCTAAATAATACAAGAAAGTATAATAGCTTATTTAAAATGACGTATTTTGGTACACATGAGATAAGAGAAGGCAATTGCATGCCGACATACAAAATTCAAGGGCAGGTATACCACCTCATTGGATCATTACTGCTAAATACTTACAAATTTATTTTATTTCTGAAGCTGACCAAACAACAATCCTTCATTAAATGTGGAAGTTATTGAAATACTTCAAAATTTATTGCACATTTATAATTCATTAATTTCAAGCTTTAAGTGCAATATAGAACGTATGTCCACGCCCGAGTCTGCGAATGATTTTCGGCTAGTTATACACGCGGACAAATTACCGGCTAATGATGACAGAATACGATATAATGCACCCTTAGTAAATGAAGTAGCCGTCCTTTTGATAGACGAAGACAAGGGGCCTAGAGATATTGTATTGCACTGTCGCATAGGGCAACTCCAACGAGTATCTGAGCTACATCGAGCGTATGATCCTCTTCAATATCCGCCCATGCTTGTAAGAGGAGAAGACGGATACTGTTTGAACATGCCAAATTGTGATGAAACAAAATATATATCTTGCATGCAGTTCTATGCTCACCGTTTCGTAATCAAAGATAACTGTTTATATCACCTTCATTATTTTAAAAATTTATTGAATCAATACTCCGTGGACATGATGGCAAAGATGATTTCCGAAATATTGAATTTCATATGCAGAAATCAGCAAAAACTACGTGCTGAAGAATATATACTTACGTGATGCTATCAATGAAGATTCTAATATTAATGTTTCTGCTATAAGCCAAAAAGTTATAGTTTCATCGTCATTTACGGGCTCAGCGCATTATATGCAGCAAAAAACTAAATCCGCGATGACATATGTACGTCATAATGGACGTCCTGATTTATTTATAACATTCACATGTAATCCTGAATGGCCAGAAATAACTCAAGAGCTTTTTGATTCACAAAAGTCATATGATCGACATGATATTGTTGCTAGAGTCTTTCATTTAATAATGAGAAAGCTAGTGTTTATTTTAACCAAAAAATGCATATTTGGAGAAGTTAGGTACCACATGGAACTATGACCAGGATAGACAATAGATGTGTTGTTCCTTATTGCCCTGTACTCCTGCGATGTTTTCGGCACATATTAACGTTGAATACTGTCATTACGTTAAAGTTATTAAATACATTTGCAAATTTGTTAATAAGGGCACAGATAAAGCTACATTTTCTTTTCAAAATACTTCGGATGAGATTCAAAAATATCTCAACGGTCGGTATATAAGCACTTCAGAGTCTTTCTGGCGTTTTTTTGATTTTCCCATCCATGAGCGATATCCAATTGTTGTACACTTAGCAGTGCATTTAGAGAATGGGCAACGGGTGTACTTCTGGCAAGATAATGTACACCGAGTTCTGGAAAACCCCCGTAAAACTACGTTGATGGCATTTTTTGAACTATGCTTTACCGATTATTTTGCGAAAAGACTTCTTTACCATGAAGTGTCATCTTATTATACGTGGAGCAATAATAAATTTCCAAGAAGGAAGTGTGGAATATATAAAAACTATTCGGCGCTTGGTAGAGTTTACAATGTACACCCCAATCAAACGGAATGTTTTTATATACGTTTATTGTTTCACAATATTTGAGGTACTGTCTCTTTTGAAAGCTTGAGGACTGTAAATTGTGTAGTTTTTGTAGTTGTATTAAGTAAATAGTTAATAGTTTTTTGTCAGCCGTCAAATGCTGAGTTATTATGGAACACGTTCAAGGATGACTTCCTTTTCAGTGAACGCATAAGGCGTAACGATCCCGATCTACAAATTTCTGAAGATTTAATATATCAAGGTTATACTATGTCCACACGGTACATGATTTCGGCAGTATGATTTCGTAAATTACATTCCTGTCCTCACGATTATGCTTTTTCTTTTGCATAATTTCAAATGAAATTTGTTTCCGCTTTTTTCCCACAGCCGAATTAAAACGTTCAAGATAAACATATATTTTTGAAATTTGACAGCTAGTGCGGGCAGACCATCGATTATTTTGTGTAAATTGTAATCGACCACAGAGTCGCTCAGTAAATTGCACATAATTTGGGTCAAATTTCGATGAAATTAAGAAGATATTCCAATTTCGCTTAATAGTTTTCGCATAACGAAATTAGCTGATTTCAGGTGAAATTAACAATCTTCCGAAATCAACTTGATTTTGGTGCCGTGGAGATATAGTATTAGAAAAAATTTTACGATTATTATGATAATGATTGAATAAGTAGTTAACATTTCTTTTAAAGTTTGATTGATATCGAGGACAAAGTAATAGGCCTTAGCGAAAAAGATTTATCCAGTTTTGGGTTGCCTTCCCCAAATCGTGATATTCAATGACCGGAATGCTCTTTTGAGACAATCCTCAGGCGTCCATGTGACTTAAATTTTTTAAATGACTACCTTCAAGCTAATATATCAAAAATGGTTTCGGATCAACAGCCGACATATGATAAAGTCGTTGACAGCATTGAAAACAAAAGAGGTCATGCATTTTTCTTAGATGCTCCTGGTGGTTGTGGAAAAACCTTTTTACTTAATCTTCTCGCATATGCCAGATGTAAAGGTCACGTGGCGCTGGCTGTAGCAAGATCGGCAATTGCAGCGACTCTTTTATCTGGTGGTCGAACAGCCCATTCCACTTTTAGATTACCCTTAAACGTGTCCCCCCCAGAAGAAAAGGTTTGTTCCGTTCTAAAGAACGGGCCACTGGCTAAAATAATACAAGAGGCAATTCTTATAGTATGGGATGAGTGTACAATGACTAACCGAACACATATTGAAGCAGTAGATCGTACATTAAAAGACCTAAGGTCAAACGACAAACCCTTTGGTGGGATAACAATCCTTTTTGCAGGAGATTTTCGTCAGTCTTTGCCAGTAGTGGCGAAAGGAACTCGAGCTGATATTGTTAAATAGTGCTTCAAATCATCATTATTATGGATTCACGTCGAAAAATTGTGATTGCTAACAAGCATGGGAGCGCATAACGGAACTATAAGTACATTTCCCCAGGATTTACTACATATTGGAGATGGTAAAATTTTCACCGATAACGGCTACTTTGTAGTAGATTCAAAGCTTAGGAATGTGGTACATAACGTGAGCGAATTAATATCAGAAGTTTACCCAAATATTGAAGAGGTATCCAGCAAGCCATATCCTTGGCTATGCGAAAGAGCTATCATTTCACCAAAGGATAAGACTGTAGACGAAATTAATAACATAATTATAGATAGAGTTCCTGGCGAAGTTAAAGAGTATATATCAACTGAAATCTTGAGCTGGCGGCTTGCAGACGTGGGGTAGGAATAAAAGTCAGTGGCTAATATTAGAAAATTTCAATAATAGTATTGTATTTCAAAAAAATTTGCAGTGGAAAATAACACAGGCGTTTAAAAGGCAAACATGAACTTGCTACAGTGTTACCTTTTAATGTATACAGGGACTCTGCGTTCTGGCGGTGGTGATCGCTGGAGTGACTTTTTGATGTCGTTTAAAACTGACGGGCATAGGTGTACAGCGGCTGCTACAATTCAAGTGGCCTAGTTCCATTCCACACATTCCGTTTACCTCCAAAAACTAACAGGCCTTTGGCGGGGTAACTTAACGAAACGTCACTTTTTCACTTAGTATGAGTGATAACGGCCGTAACAAATAAGCGGTTTCGTATCAGCTTACATAAGGGTGGCCGGTCATCAATTTGGGGTAGCCTACTGGCCTAAACATGCCGGCCCCCTTGCGGTACGCAAATTCGCCTTGCCCTGCTGCTAGAGTAGAAAATATATACAGTGAGAAAAAATGAGAGATTTGTGGATGGACAGACTATATGCAACTTTTCAAGGGTATAAAATATTCTTTATTTCCAAAATCGCAATTCAACTTCAAAATTCATTTTTGTGGATATTTATATATACAACGTTTTAGGCTCTGGATACTTCAGAGAGCACTAATCCAAATATTGTACTTTGGGCCAAGAGCGGGCCGAATGACGCTGGCAGCACTTGGTCCAAAATGATGTCGGCATACACGTCTGCCCCGAGAACTAAGCGTACTGGCGTCACGGCATAGAATTTTGGATCGGCGAGGCATATATGGGTGTACGCAGTCGCGCCACTCGGTGGAAATGTGGTGTGACGACGGCATGGGTTACAATGCGTTTATTGTCGCCGTGCTTCCCTCGGACACACACCATACAGCCTTTCTGGCTACCCATTAAAGTTTCTTCTAGCTGCAGCTCCCGGGCCAAGTTGGCTGATATAACCGTTAATGGCGAAGAGACATCGATTAATGCTCGCACCAGGTGAAGTCGTCCTCCGGCTTCTATTTTTATTATAGCGGTCGGCGGAATCGATACCATGGGCCGCAGTACCGGCCCAGCGACGGGGTCCAGCCCTGTACATCCACTGCGGAACGTGAGCGGCGTCCTTAGCTGGCGTGTGGCAATGACTCCTCGAGAGTCGGCGGTCGGCGTGGAGCGAGGCAGGCTAGGAGTAATGGCTTCCTGATGGCGATGTTAGTTATTGTGGGGCAGCTGGGGCGTTGTCGTATCTGTTGACGTTGGCGTTGTCGGCGGAGACGGTGCGGGGTTCCGTTCGACTTTTGGCGCTCATGCTGTAACAGGGATCGGAAGAGCCGTGGTTCCGATCCCCCTGGGAGTCGGAAGAGCAGTAGTTCCGATCTCTCTCTGGACATGCTGGGTGGTTGGGAATCGGTGTTGATCTCCGTGATTTCTCGGTCGATCTCCTCCGTCTCCATATCGGAGGAGTAAAGTGACAACGCTCCTTCGGGGTTCTCGCGTTCTTCCTCCTTGTGGCAAACACTTCTACCAATTTTTACTTTGTTTTAAAAATTCTTTTTTTACACTTCTATCTTTTTAAATTTTGTCTTCTAAAAGAAACATTTTTATTATTAAAAATTCTTTTAAACACGGAACTACTGTTTTTCTTTTAAATATATAGTTTTATCTATATATTGTTGGTGACCCCGATACACGTAAAAGAAAAAATGTCCTTAAGTCATTCTCCGGTTCGTCCAGCAAATCCTCCAAGCGGAGATGATATATCATCGCAACATCAGAATTTGGGCACAGATAATATTGAAATTGGAGCAGCAACCGTATGCAAGCTACCTCCTTTCTGGTCCGAACAGCCACAGTTATGGTTCATTCAGGTGGAGACTCTTTTTCCCTTTCGCGCATCAGGAGGGATGAAACGAAATACGCACATGTCGTCGCTAATTTGGACTCAGCACATTTAAAATTTGTTGGAAACATTTTACTTTCCCCACCAACAGAAAATAAATTTGAAGCCATTAAGCAATGCCTGATATCATCCTTTGCTATTTCGGAATAAGTTAAATTAAAGACGCTGTTTGGAGGTTTATTGAATGGTGATCAGAAGCCAACACATTTTTTACAGTCAATAAAAGCATTAGCAGTAGGTAACGGTGTTGGAGATAATGTGTTAAAGACTCTATTTTTAGATCAATTACCGGATAGTGTACGTTCAATATTAGCAAAAAGCAATGCAGAACTTACAGAATTAGCTCAACAAGCTGATAAAATTTTCGAAATTTCTCGACCGCAGATAGCATCTTTATCAAATACTGATTGAATAAAACTTAGGTCTTTCTTCGCTACACTCTTATACACAATAAATAGATTTTTGAGGTTTTTCGAAAACGTTATAAAATTCACTGTTCATTTATTATTAATGAGAATGCAAACGTTAACACAATATTAATTTGAAAACCGACATTAATTTGGATATTTAAAATGTACAAAATTTATGCAATATGAATGTAGAATGGAGCGCGTCCGCGGTTGCCGAGTAATAATGCTTGACTGACGAATGCCATATATAATTGTTGACGATGGTAGTGTATGCGCGTTGGCGCCTTTCCATTCGCCGCGCACGGCTGCGCATAAGGATTTCGCCGCCGTATAAATTATTAAGGAGGCGGCTTAAACATCCTGCCCGCCCTGCAGGGAGGTGCCAGTAAGCACCTTCTGCAGTTCCTGCAGGGCGCGGATGGTAGTATCTAAGGCGCGATTCGTATTGCGCCGTTGGCATTGCGCCGTTTGCAGGCCTTGAGGGGTGCGCGCGATCGTGCGCTTGGCCGTCTTTGCGAGTTTGGGGGTTGCCGCTGTTTTACATGCAGGATGCGCCTTTTGGGCGCTACAGGCGCAGGTCGGTGTCGTCTCTTTTTTCTTTTTCGGCCTGGGTTTCGGCTTCCGGGATGCTTGCTGTGTTGGGACCTTTCCTTGACCACGTTGACTTTTCGGTCCATTGTGCAGGAGGGTGTGATGCGCCAGACCGCACATTTTGCACGACCCTCGGGAGTCGCATTCACCCGTTGTATGCGTGAGGGCTAAGCAATTATAACAATAGCCCTGTGCCCTGGCCACGGTAGCACGCTGCGGTGGCCGCATCGCCTAAAAAGCCGGGCAGGTCCGCAGAGCGTGGTAGCGGTGGCAGAGCCGACACTGGAGGCAGTTATCGGTCTCTGCTGTGGGAGCCAGTGGACATGCTGGTCGAGATGCCATGATGGTGTCGTCCTGAAAGCATAAGAGCAGAGAGAGAAACGAGAAGTAGTTGGATACAGCGGATGATACGGAAATTTAATTATACAGGGGAAACGTATATAAGTTAGAGCGCTGTGCTCGAAGAGTACTCCATTGGAAGAAAGCACAGTTTAACTAAGGGGCGCATGACAAGCCCATTTTGGGTGCGAACCTCTACAACCCGAACATGGTTGTCAGGTCCGTGGCGAACGTTCTCGATTCGTCCCAGACGCCACTCTGTGGGTGGGAGCGAATCTTCTTTAATTACGACAAGGTCGCCTGGTTGAGGATTTCGCTGTGGCGTTTGCCATTTATAGCGCTTCTGAAGGTCCTTCAGATAATCCTCTTTCCAGCGTCGACTGAATTGGTGATGAAGCGATTTGAGTTTTTCCCATCGATTTATCCAGGAGAGGTCTTCCGCGTTTGGCTCAGGAATGGCTAATAGCGGTGCACCTCGAAGGAAGTGACCCGGAGTGAGCGCTGTGAAGTCAGCTGGGTCCTGGGATAGTGAGGTGAGAGGCCTCGAATTGAGAACTGCTTCAATACGCACCAACAGCGTCGTGAATTCTTCGAAAGTAAACTTGTGGGATGCAGCGGTTTTTTTGAGGTGGGTTTTAAAACTTTTTACTGCGGATTCCCACAAGCCGCCCATATGAGGGGCGCTGGGTGGAATATACTGCCAGTTTATTCCCTGAGGGGCGTATTTCTGTACAATGTCCGCAGAGCATTCGTTAAGAAATTTAACGAAGTCGCGTTCGAGTGCGCGCTGAGCGCCAATGAACGTTTTACCATTGTCGCTCATCATTTTTGAGGGATAACCTCGTCTGCCAACGAATCGGGCGAATGCTGCTCGAAAGGCTTCAGTAGTAAGGTCCGAGCATAGCTCGAGGTGTACTGCCTTTGTGGAAAAACAGACGAATACAGCCACGTACCCTTTTATGATAGTGGTCGACCTCAGAACCGATGCTTTTATTTGGAATGGACCTGCAAAGTCTACTCCTGTTGTGGAAAAGGGGAGTGAGAAATTGCAGCGCTCAGGTGGTAGAGCTGCCATTATTTGCGTGCGCGTTTTCTGTTTGAAAAGCGTGCAAGATTTGCACTGAAAAATGCATTTCTTTATAAGAGGCTTTAGTTTTGGTACGTAGTACTCTTGCCTCACCATTTGGAGCATTAACCGCATTTCTGCATGAAGAAGCAGGCGGTGTAAGAACTCCAGATACAACTGGCAGAGCCTCGAATCCGGAGGAAGGATTACTGGATGCTTCTCGTTGTATTGCATTGTAGAATGTTCCAATCTTCCACCGATACGTAGGAGCCCGTATCCATCCAGAAATGGGTCAAGAGCCAGAAGGGAACTCTTTTTGCTTATTGGCATATTGTTTTGTAAGGCGCTCTTTTCCGCCCCGAAATGGCGAGATTGTGCCATTGCCACAAGCCGCGTTTTCACATGTTGCAACTCTTTGTACGTCAGATGGGGATTATGTGTTGCCACCGATTTGGATTTGCTGCAGGCATTGTTCGCAAAGCGGAACACGTATGCAATCACACGGAGAGCTCGAGAGTATGAGGAGAAGCGTTGGAGAATATCGTCCTCCTCCTCGAGTGCGTGATATGCTTCGACCTTGCGTTTCTCGGGTGGAGAAGCACTACCTGCTTTCGGCTTTGGCCATGCCGAAACGTGGCAAGAAAGCCATTGTGGTCCGTGCCACCAAAGTGAAGAGCCTATCAAATCATGCGGATTGCAACCACGTGTGCCAAGATCAGCAGGGTTGTCTTGGCTAGATACATGGTGCCAGGTGCCGCTGGGAAGATATTCTCGAATTTGAGAGGTACGGTTGGCCACATAAGTCTTCCAGGTCGATGGAGATTTCTCTAGCCAGGCTAGTACAATCTCAGAATCTGACCATAAGAATATGTTGCATGCTTGTAAGTCGAGCTGTTTTCGAACAGTTGAAGCCAGTTTTGCGAGTAGGACTGCACCACATAGCTCTAAGCGGGGTAAGCTTACAGTTTTTATGGGGGCAACTTTGCCTTTCGCAACCAAAAGAGAAGATTTTATTTGGTTGCCCACATGTGTGCGGATGTAAATCGCTGCGCAATATGCTTTTTCCGAGGCATCACAGAACCCGTGGATTTGGGTGTCTTGCCCTGGAACGACATTAACCCATCGAGGGATTTCGATGTGGCAAATGGCTGGCAGATTTTCTGCGAAATGTTGCCATTTTGATAATGTTGCGGGTTTGGCGCTTTCATCCCAATCGCTGCCATCCAGCCAGATTTCTTGGAGAAGCATCTTGGCCTGGATCATAACTGGCGACAGCCATCCTGCCGGGTCAAACAGTTTTGCAACAGAAGATAAAATTTGTCGCTTTGTGACCGCATTTTGGGTGTGTTCCGGCAGAATGGTGTATGAAAATTTGTCCGTGAGCGCGTTCCATCGAATGCCAAGAGTTTTGGTATCGGAAGTGCTCTCAAATTTTAAGAAGTTGGAGTCTAGAAGATCCTCCTTCGGAAACTGTTCTAATATGGCCGGGTGATTAGCCGTTAGTTTCTTTAGTATGAAACCAGCTGATTTTAGGGCGTTTATCACTTGAACGAGTGATTCAGTGGCGTTATCGATGGTATGACTTCCGGATAGGATGTCGTCGACATAGGTTTGCGTCTTGAGAATTGTTGCAGCCAACGGGAATGTCGCTTTCGTGTCATCGGATAGTTGATGCAACGTACGAATAGCGAGATATGGTGCACAATTGACGCCGAATGTAACCGTTTTTAGATTGAAATCGCTAACATTGGAGTTGGCCGATTTGCGAAATAGGATTCGCTGAAAATCTTTGTCGTCCTCGTGTATAAGGATCTGACGGTACATTTTTTCAATGTCTCCATTGAACACATACTTATGCATGCGCCACTGTAGAATTAGTAGCATGAGATCTGGTTGGAGAGTTGGACCAGTGTATAGCACGTCATTCAGGGATTTTCCTGACCCAGATTTTTTAGAGGCGTTGAAAACCACACGAACTTTGGTGGTGACCTTATCTGGTTTGACTACCGCATGATGTGGCAAGTAAAATGAGAAGACCTTGCCATTCGAAGTTATTTCGCATGGGTCGGCAGATTCCATGTGATCAAGGTCGAGATATTCTTGCAACACATTGTTGTACATTGTACCTAACTCCCCCTTTTTCTGAAGCGATCGCTCCATGCTGAAAAACTGCTGCAGAGCAGCCGGGCGGGATTTGCCGAGGGAGAGTTTTTCAGGAAACTCTTCCTTGAATGGAAGTCGCACAATGTATCGACCGTTTGGTGCACGTGTCGTGGTTGTTGCATATATCTGCTCACACGCTTGATCCTCGGGGGATATCTGTGGAGGTTGTGGAATTTCCTCCTCTTCCCAAAATTTTCTCAGTTGAGAACTGAGTGTCTCGTTTGACGCTTGGACTTGCGTCGAGAATGACACAACATTTTCAGTTATTGGACCACTGAGAATCCAACCAAAAATGGTTTGTTGCGCAAGTATGCTACCGCACACCTTTTTTATACCTTCCAGCAGAATTTGTGGAAGTATGTCGCTGCCAATGACCATGTCAGTCTGACCTGGTATGTGGCAACTGGGATCAGCGAGCTCAAGGAGTTTGAACTGCTGCCAGATTTTGCGACTAATGGTGGATGTTGGTAGATTTGTTGTTAGCTGCGGCAACACAATGGCATGAGCCTTTATCCTTTTCATGGCCTTGGATGCAACCAGTGTCAAAGGACAAAGCTTGGAGGACTTTTGTACGACTTGTCCACCCATGCCAGAGATTTCGAACTTTGAATGTTCGAATGGAAGTTTCAACCGTTTTTGCACTTTCGAGGAAAGGAAAGTTCTTTCCGAGCCTTGATCAATAAGGGCTCTCAGTTGAAATAATTCCCCTTCGTGTTCGACTGCGACCATAGCAGTAGGAAGGAGAATTTGGTTATCATTGGCTGCATGCAATGATTGAACCGGTGCGTGTTTTGAACAACACGGTAGCTCGCCAGAATCGGAGCTATTCTGCGTTTGTCGAACGGGAGATGTTGACTCAGCAGTTGTGTGCTGCACGTTTGGTGCATTCGTTCGCGGGGTGGAACGTTGAGCTTGTGGGCTCGCATGCAACAGCGTGTGATGCCGTTGATGACATGTCGAACATGACCACTTGCTCGTGCACTCATTGATGATATGAGTGCTGCTAAGGCAGTTTGTACACAGCTTAGCTTGTTTTATGAATTGTGTCCGGTTTTGCACAGACATTCGTTTGAATCGTGGACAGAATCTAATAAGGTGTGGGGAGTTGCAACATTGGCAAGTTTCCTTTTTAGATTCTGCCACAAGGGTTTGCGTCCTGTTGAAGGACCTGTTTTGCGTAGGATTTTGATGAGCGACTGGTTTTTGTTTGCTTGGTTGAAGCCTATTGACCCTTTCAACGACTTCATATCTCGAGGTGAGAAAGTCGTTCATTTGTGACCATGAGGGTAGATCTCTTCGAGAAGAGAGAGACTGTTCCCAAAGTGACAGGGTTGTTTCTGGGAGCTTTGATGAACAAATGTACACCAGAATCGGATCCCAACTGTCTGTCGTAACTCCTTGGGAGTGAAGGACGGATAGGCAGTTGTTTATTGTATTTTGCAATTTCTGAAGTTGCTCACTATTTTCGGATGGAATAGTGGCAAGAGTCAGTAAGGATTTTATCTGGTTGTCAACCAAGATACGCTTGTTTTCGTATCGTGACCGTAAAGCTTCCCAGGCAAGGTCAAAGTTATCATCGCTCAACGCATATTGTTTGACGATGGAGCCGGCTTTGCCTTGCGTTTTGTACCGGAGATGGTACAATTTCTGAGCACGGGAGAGCCTTGGGTGGTTAATGTACACCGCTGTGAACATGTCACGAAAAGCGGGCCATTCTTCATAGCCACCATAAAAGGTCTCCGTGTCGCATGCTGGGACTTTGAGGTAAATATTTGCCTCAGCCGGGGGTTGTTCCACGCGGGGTGGTGGACTCGGCGTTGCCATCATTTTGATCAATGAAAGTTGATCGGCAATTTTTGCTTTAGTCACTTCATACGTATCAAGGCAGGCGCATTGTTTGCCTTGCACTGAACTCTTGAAGTCTTCAGGGAAACTTTCGTCTGGTTTCGAAAAAACCAGATCGTAAACCGATTGAAGTCGTGCCCAATAATCATCTAGTGATTTGTCCTTTATCATGAGATACGATTCAGTGTGATCCTGAATCGGTGCTTCGTTGAATTTTGCACAATATCTCATCAGATTGTCACTTTCCGCGATGAACTTTTGCGCGGATGGGTCAACTGATTTGGATTTCTGGGGGGATGTTGACCTCTCCTTGGCCGTTTCTTCCTTTGGGCCACCTTTTGGTTTTGTCCCGGTTTCGGACGTTTTTGGGGGACTGCGAGGCATTTTATGCAAGCTTTTGGGTTTTCACCAAAAAAACCGAATAAAGTATGTGTCCGCTCAGAGAACGTTCGCAAAATTTGAAGATGGAAAACTCTTCGTGCCACAGAAATTTAGAAAGGGGAATTTTAATTGGTGGCGGTGTTTGTGTTTTTTTTTTTTTGAACAATAGAGTCAAGCACGGACAACGGGACGTTCCTTAAATGATTTAAATCCGCGAAATTCGGAATTTAATAGGATGTATATTGTTTTGTAAAAACAAAAGTTATAAAATTAAGAAAAAAATCACAAACACTTTTCACTTATATATACGTGTAAATATACGTGTGGAAATAAACGTGTATTTGTAAATTACTGGTATATATAGGTATGTATATATTAGAAAATAATAATATGTACTTGAAGTTTGTATGGATATTTTTTGAAAGTTCCTATAGGGACGAAAATATCTCAAACTTAGTTTTGTACGCCAGAATAAGTACAAATGTACACGCGCAATATACAAACGTATGTATATATATTCGTTTGTACGAACGTATGCACGTGAATCAGATGAGCTTCTCTGTTTATGTTTACAAACAGAAGAGTTTGTTTTGATTCGCTTCTTCGTCGCTTTAATGTCGCGTTTCTTTGTGAAGCTGAGTGCGCTTGATTGCACTGTTGGGAGAGTGCAGCAAAGAAAGATGAAAAAAAATGCAAATATGAGAGAGGTTGAGAAATTTGATCAGCAGTACACAGCTCTCGTTGCTAATGTAGCTATATGTGCTCGGAGAATGTCGCTGGAAGAGTGACTTGAACGTGTGAGTAAACACGTATGATGTTCTCAAAGTATGAATGCTGGAAAAGCAACTTGAAATTATTTGTACATGTATGTAAGTATGTACGTATGAATATTACAATTTTTGTATATGCTGGCAAGCAAGAAAAAATCACTTGGAAGAAGTTGAACTGTATCGACAAGTTCAACGCTCTGTGTGAACAACGGGGTAAACTCAGCTGTAGAAGAAGATTTTGCCGATGTTGTTCTTGCACAGTGGATTTGAGTAGGCAAGAAACTGCAATTTTTTGTTGGTTAAATACCACTAGAAATATGTATACATATATATATATATATAATTGGCGGATTTTGCCTATCGGTATAGCGGAATATTTTCTACCAATTTTTGGTTGCAAAAAAGTTGCAGTAAAACCAACGGTAAGAAAATTTCCGCAATATTCAAGTATATATGTGGATATATATATATGTTTTTGCAGTTTACACAAAATAATATAACTTTTGTGGAAAAAAGTTTTATTATTTTCTATATTTTTATGAAAAATAAAAGCTGCCTACTCACCAATGCCTGTATTCTGTTGCTCTTTATATTGCTGCTGTTGCCTGGTCGCTTGTTATTGATGATAACCTGGTTGATGTTGCTGCTTAGCTGGCTGTTGCTGGGTAAAGATGATTTTAAACTTTTTATTTTTTGATTTTCAAAAATTTCTTCTTCTCTTTTCAAAAACAATTTTTGCGTGCATACAAGTGTTTGTATTAATATATGTTTGTCTCAAAACGGCACTTATGATGAGTGCGCCTACAATTTTCACAAACTTTGTTTTCTTTAAATTATTTCAAACTTTGTTTTTGATTATTTAAGTTTTTTGAAGCACTCAGATTGTATATATACATATATGTATTTTCTCCTTTTCTTTTGTATTTTTGTATTTGTATTGTCACTTGAAAACCTTCAAACCATTCGTTTGTATATTTTTTATTTCTTATGTTTGTTGCAAAAAATTTTTTTTCCACTAGGTTTTCCTTTGTTTTAAATTTATATGTTTCTTTGTATATTTTTGAACACCCACTGTTTGCACATTTGTGTATTTATTATTTTTTTTTTTTTTTTTTTTTTTTTTTTTTTTTTTTTTTTTTTTTTTTTTTTTTTTTGTACGAACGAATATTCGATTTAATAAAAAATTGTTTGTTTTACATTAATTTAAGGGTGGGCCAAGGATGGCTGCGAAGGACCATGAATAAAACTTAGGTCTTTCTTCGCTACACTCTTATACACAATAAATAGATTTTTGAGGTTTTTCGAAAACGTTATAAAATTCACTGTTCATTTATTATTAATGAGAATGCAAACGTTAACACAATATTAATTTGAAAACCGACATTAATTTGGATATTTAAAATGTACAAAATTTATGCAATATGAATGTAGAATGGAGCGCGTCCGCGGTTGCCGAGTAATAATGCTTGACTGACGAATGCCATATATAATTGTTGACGATGGTAGTGTATGCGCGTTGGCGCCTTTCCATTCGCCGCGCACGGCTGCGCATAAGGATTTCGCCGCCGTATAAATTATTAAGGAGGCGGCTTAAACACTGATAATATCATCAAACAACTTTCTGAAAAAATTGAAGTACTAGATCGCAAATTTAATGACGTACTGCGCGGGAGAAGTAGCAGCAGAGATCGCTCAGTGGTTGATAGAAATAGAAAGAATAGTAAGTCAAAGAGAAATGATTTGTGTTGGTTAGTCGTTTTGGTCTTAAAGCATCTAAATGGATTCCACCATGCTCATATAAGCAATCAAAAAACTAGAAGAATTTTCGGGTTCTGCGACGCTCGAAATATCTTCAACTACAAGTCGCCTTTTAGTAAAAGATCGTTTATCAAATCGAAATTTCTTGGTTGATACTGGTGCTGACGTATCTGTCATACCGGCAAAGAAGCTAATAGTTCAACAACTTACTAGGTGTCCCTTGAAACTTTATGCTGTTAACGGTACTGAAATCTAAACACATGGCATGAAGCTTTTAGAACTAAATATTGGATTGAGATTCATCAATTGGATTTTTGTTGTCGCTGACGTTACTCGTCCTACTATCGGGTCTGATTTTCTTAAGCATTACAATTTACTTCCGGATTTACGCAATGGTACTTTAATAGATGGAACAACTTTCGTTGGAACTAAAGCTCGTATTACATGTACTGCATCCCCTTCAGTTTCGCATATAGTAAAGGATAATGCAGAATATCAAAAGATTTTAAGACAATTCCCTGAGGTCATAAGTGTGAACTCTTCTCCCAAACACCCAAAGGAAACTCTTGCTTTTCACTTCATAGAAACTTCTGGAAAACCAGTTACTGCTAAAGCTAGACGACTGGATCCTAAACGTTTGGCAATTGCTAAAAAAGAATTTCAATTCATGTTAGATCAGGGTATAATTCAACCTTCTAAAAGTGCTTGGGCCAATCCATTGCATATGGTTCCCAAGAAAAATGGGGACTGGCGTCCTTGCGGAGATTACAGATTCTTGAATACAATAACCTTGCCTGATAAATACTCTATTCCGTTTATAACTGATTTCAATTACAATCTCTATGGAAAACATATTTTTTCCAAGTTGGATTTGGTACGAGGATATCATCAAATTCGCATGTATAAAGATGATGTACAGAAAACGGCCATTATAACACCATTCGGACTTTTCGAATTTCTCAAAATGCCGTTTGGTCTTCGGAATGCGGCCCAAACTTTTCAACGGTACATGGATGAAGTTTGTCGTAATTTAGATTTCGTTTTTGTGTACATTGATGATGTACGCATAGCTTCAACGAATATTAACGAGCACCTTCAACATTTGAAGATTTTACTTAATCGTTTCAAGGAATTTGGAATTATTATCAATCCTGATAAATGTGTATTTGGAGTGTCCAAAATATAGTTTTTAGGTTTTGAAATAAGCAGCGAAGGCATTTCTCCAATGAAATCAAAAATTGATGCAATACTCTCGTATAAGAGGCCTGAGGATATAACTGAACTTTGGCAATGATAAATTTTTATCGAAAATTCTTACCTGCTGGGGCAGAAGTTGAAGCAACGAAAGGTGCAATTAAAAATAATAAGACGAAAATTTATTGGACTGAAGAGTTAAATGATGCTTTAGACTATTGTAAGCAAAGTATTGCAAATGCAGTAATATTAGTGCATCCTAATCCAGAACTATAAATATGTCTTAAAGTTGACGCCTCTAATATCGCTATAGGGGCAGTCCTTGAACAAAAAGAAGGTAAGGACTGGAGGCCGTTAGGTTTTTTCTTTCGAAAGTTGTCGCATGCTGAATGTAACTACAGCACTTATGACAGAGAGCTTTTGTCAGCATATTGTGGAATAAAATATTTTGTTTTATATACGGATCACAAGCCATTAACTTTTGCATTTAAGCAAAAGAAGTCTGAAAATGCAACTCCACGTCAGTTTCGACATTTGGATTTCATTTCTCAATTCATAACGAAAGTGCGTCACATTTCAGGAAAAGATAATGTTGTGGCGGATGCGTTGTCTAGAATTGGCGAAATAACTGTAATTAACTATCAACATAGCTCAGAATAATGACAGTTGTTATTACAAAATCCAAGAGGACTTCAACTTAAACTTCTGAAAATTCCCGAATCGGAAGTGGAAATATTTTGTGAAGTGTCAACTCAACACGTAAGACCTTATATCCCAATGGAATTTAGAAAAGTCATTTTCGAAAACTTACATAGTTTATCACACCCTGGAATAAAAGCAACACAACGTTTGTTGACTCAAAGATTCGTACGACCTTCTATAAATAAGGATTGCAATCAATGGGTCAAATTTTTTTTAAAATGTCAAGCAACAAAAGTTTATCGACATACTAAGTCACCTCATCGTAATTTTCCATTGCCAACACATCGATTTTCTAGTATACATTTGGATTTAGTTGGTCCTTTACCTCCTTCCGAAGGTAAAAGATATTTGCTTACTATGGTAGATCGTTTCAGCCATTGGATGGAAGTAATCCCACTTAGTACAATTACTGCAGAGGAAATTTGTCGCGCATTTTATTATTATTGGATCGCACGCTTTAGTTCTCAAAGTACTATTCATACGGATAGAGGTAGACAATTTACGTCTAATGTTTTCTCCAATTTTGCTAAAATTATAGGCTGTAAGCTTTACCACACTACGTCCTTTCATACGCAATCAAATGGAATGGTAAAACGTCTACATCGAACCTTAAAAGCAGCTCTTATTTCACATGAAAATGTACAATGGACGAAGGCATTATCAACAGTGTTGTTGGGATTACGCACTTCTTTTAAAGAGGACATTCAAGCATCAGCAGCAGAACTGGTCTATGGCAAGACGATTCATTTGCCTGGTAAATTTTTTACTGATACAATATCTGAACGATTAGATATGCAAGGTGAAGTTCTCAGCAATTTACGACGTTTCATGGCAGAAATGAAACCTATTCCAGCTAGTGCCCATTCAAGTCTCAAGCCTTTTGTTTATAAAGATTTACAAGATTGCAAATATGTTTGGGTGAGATCAGAACATCAAAAGGGTTTAGATTTTCGATATAATGGACCTTTCAAAGTTGTTGAGCGGAATTCCAAATATTTTAAAATTCAAGTTGGTCAAAAAGAAGATACAATTTCCATCGACAGATTAAAACCAGTTTTTTTAGAATCTCTGTCGGAAAACAATACTAGTTTTTTAAGTTCGTTATCAGTTTGTAAAATTACAAAGGTTAAATCTGTTTCGTTTAATTTATGTTAAACTAGGAAGGGTGTACTGTGGCAAATACTCCTACTAATTTTTACTTTGTTTTAAAAATTCTTTTTTTACACTTCTATCTTTTTAAATTTTGTATACTAAAAGGAAAATTTTTATTATTAAAAGTTCTTTTAAACACGGAGCTACTGTTTTTCTTTTAAATATATAGTTTTATCTATACTCCTCTATCTGTACTCTCCATGGCTTATAGGCCCCTTTGAGCTTCTCCCTTTCTTCTTCCTCGACCTGCACACTCCATGGCTTATACGGCTCACTTGAGGCTTTTTTGGCTCATCCACGTGCAGGGTGGTGTGCTGTTTCTCACCACATCGTCGAAGTCTTCCGTTGCTTGTGCAACCAGCCGTGCTATGTGCCATGGGGAGGCAATTGCCACAGTAATTACCCAGAAGTGCCTCACGCATCCGTTCCTCGGCCGTCTTGGGACGGTAGACCGGGCAGAGATGGATCGGATGCCTGGCAGAACACAAATGGCATGGGACCTTAAAATAGCTGGCCTTCTTCTCATATGCCTTGCGCAATTGGCTGTAGCGGGTCATGATGCCTGCAATTATATATGTGCGTATATATTTATTGAATAGCAACATCTTATTTGCGATTAAAGATCTACCAGAATACTTTGGTACATTTGGCTTTTTTTATCGCCTAAAATGGTGCAGGGTGAGTCAAGTGCTCATTAATTGCGGCCATGGCTGGTGGCAGCACGCTGTTCAGTTGGTAAGGCAATTTCCTGAATGATTAATATCATTGAGAAAAAATCCACGCGGTTGTACGGTAGCAGAGCAGTAAATATAGTAAATTTAATTAGTGTATTTAGCGACCTTTTTGATTTAAACAATTATTTATTTTTCCGGCTTTAGGTCAATGTTAAATAAAACACATATGGTTTTGTTTATCTCCAATATATTTCGGCTACACACCGGTAACCGTCTACAGGGCAGACTGTTGACAAACATAAAACATTTAAATTATAATTAAAATCACATTTTTAACACATAATATATTTAAATTTTAACAAATAATAAAAATCAACATTAAAACAAAAATAATGTTTACATACATTTTATTTACACGTCTGCACTGCGTGGCGTGGAGTTGTGTACTGTCTGTTTCTCAGTAAATGTTTGTATACGTGAGCTGAATGATGATCGGAGTCCGTTTTATAGTTTAATCGTCTATTAGTTGGAGTATTTATAATATGCAACATCTCGAGAGTGAAGCGCTTGCTGTATTGTTGCTCTTGTTGTAGAATCTTTGTGTTGTTGAAATCTGGCTCGTGCCGGCTGTTTCCACAGTGGGCCATAAGTGCTGTTTTGTGGTTGTTAGTTTGGTGACAATATTTATAGTCGGATTTATGTTGTGATATCCTAGTTTTTAGTTTGGACTTTGTTGTTCCTACGTATATACTTTGACAAGATTCGTCGTTATTACCGTTGCATGGAATTTCATACACCACATTGCATTTTTCTATTAATGGTACCGCTGATTTTGTTTGATTGAAATTTTTTTTAAAGTATTCGTTGGTTTGTGTGCTATTTTAATTTTTTCTTTGTCATAACATTCCGATGCAATTATACAACAATATACGAAGATACCGAAGAAATTATTTATGGAAATAGTTACTTTTTGCATTAAGGATAATCGATATTTTAAATATAAGGATACAATTTACACACAATTAAAAGGGTTACCAATGGGGTTACCATCGTCCCCAGTGATAGCCGACATAATAATGGAAAAACTTTTAGAAACTACATTAAGAAAATTAGGCCAGAAACCACGACTAGTCACAAAGTATGTCGATGACTTATTCGCAATAGTGAACGTAAATAATATTCAAAACACGCTCGAAGCGCTTAACTCCTTTAATAGACATATTAAATTCACAATCGAAGAAGAACAGGATGGAAAATTGGTATATCTGGACTCTGTAATAAATAGATATGGCAATCAACTAAAATTAAAATGGTATAAGAAGCCGACGTCATCAGGACGAATCATCAACTTCAATTCCAAGCACCCGAAGTCGATGATAATGAATACGGCAACGGGCTGTATACGAAGGATGATGCAGACTTCAGATGAAATTTACCATAAAGAAATAGAGAAGGAAATAATGGATTTATTAAGGAACAACGACTTTCCAGTTAAAATAATTAAAACATTGTTAAGGAAATATAAAAATAATAACAGTCAAAATATACCAAGAAACCCCATGATCTATAAGTCGGTATCATATATACCCAAATTATCAGAGCGGCTAACTGTATCGGAATGTTATGACAAAGAAAAAATAAAAATAGCACACAAACCAACGAATACTTTAAAAAAAATTTTCAATCAAACAAAATCAGCGGTACCATTAATAGAAAAATGCAATGTGGTGTATGAAATTCCATGCAACGGTAATAACGACGAATCTTGTCAAAGTATATACGTAGGAACAACAAAGTCCAAGCTAAAAACTAGGATATCACAACATAAATCCGACTATAAATATTGTCACCAAACTAACAACCACAAAACAGCACTTATGGCCCACTGTGTAAACAGCCGGCACGAGCCAGATTTCAACAACACAAAGATTCTACAACAAAAGCAACAATACAGCAAGCGCTTTACTCTCGAGATGTTGCATATTATAAATACTCCAATTAATAGACGATTAAACTATAAAACGGACTCCGATCATCATTCAGCTCACGTATACAAACATTTACTGACAAACAGACAGTACGCAACTCCACGCCACGCAGTGCAGACGTGTAAATAAAATGTATGTAAACATTATTTTTGTTTTAATGTTGATTTTTATTATTTGTTAAAATTTAAATATATTATGTGTTAAAAATGTGATTTTAATTATAATTTAAATGTTTTATGTTTGTCAACAGTCTGCCCTGAAGACGGTTACCGGTGTGTAGCCGAAATATATTGGAGATAAACAAAACCATATGTGTTTTATTTAACATTGACCTAAAGCCGGAAAAATAAATAATTGTTATAGTAAATTTATTTGTAATTTCTTATTACTATCATTTTTCTTATACTTTCAGGACAAAATATCTACAAAGCATGAACGACGACAAGATTGGAAACGCAAGCAAAGCAACCAGTGGGTGGCCTGAGTACTCTTAATAATCCATAGCAACAACAATCATTATAGCTTGTTGAATACTTTTGGAAAATTGGAAAAAGTGGAAGATTAACAAAGTTATCGTTAAATTGTATGGACTCTGCCGTCCAAATACATTTAAATTTGGTAAACTATATTCACGGCAGTATTCATCTAAAACATTTGTATCATCAGCATTGCTATCCTTTGATGTATTTACGCCACTATAGACATTTTCATTATCATCATCGAAGCTATCATTGCCCAAACTACTACAGCGACTACCACCACTTGAAGGACTTGACGCATTAGATGATGTTCTTTCTTCTTGTTGTTGTATGGAATTATTACAGCTCACAGCAGCATTTTTTATACCTTCTGCACACGTATTATCTAAATTTAGTGCAGTTGTCAATGGTAAGCTGTCACAATTTGACCTTGATATCGTTGATTGCTCTGGCAATCAAGTTGATTGGGCATTACGTTATCAAGTACATGTTCGTTGTCGCGGTGTAATTGCGGCAAGAGGTTACATTGTTGGTGCTGGCAGAAATGAAAATAAGACGGTTTGAATAGCAGCACCAGCAACAACAGTATGTATTGTACAATGTAATAGAAACAATAGAGCTCTATACAAGAGGCGTAGGCGTGGGGGACGCCAATAAATATTAGGCGTTATTTATATGCGTTTGATGCTAATATGTATTGATATACGTTAGAATGGATCATAAGTAGCGTGACTGCAATTTTGTGGTGATAAAAAATTTATTTTTTTTTTATTTTTAAAAAATTGCTTAAAAATTTATATTGACCTCAAAAATTGGGTTACTCATACAATATAAGTATGTTTGTGGTATCCGAAGAGAAATTTGCAAGGTACTTCTACAAAGCCTTGTTAGGGTCAGCGCGCGCTCTAAACTTTATTATAATCACTGATAAGCCATGCATATACACACACATACATCCATACAATGTTTTAGGAGTGGAGTAGCAAAACGGAGACTAGAAATGATACAACATTTATATATGTATATATTTGTCAGACCATATATTATATACGATTGTAGCATTTAGAATTATGCAGATAGGTTGACCGTACGTGTAATTTTAACACCTTTTCGGCGGCTTCGATATACCTATATATCTTAATATAAACCTAACCAATACTCGGTTTATGGTTGTTTCCTCTTATATTACTAATCTGTTAACAACACTTCTGCATAACAGGCAATACACCGTTTAAAATCATTCTGGAAAGCATGTGAAATTGAACCTGTATTAAATTTGTCTAGCGTAGAGTATCGATTTCTTCGTAAAGAATTTTTCATTGAAAAATAGACCTAACAGCTTTAAGCAAACGCTATCAATGTATGGTACAAATATTGTCAATGGGTTGGTAGAACTTCGGCTCGTTATCTTAACATTTATTGCAATTTTTTTATAAAGTGTATACAGTTGCACTCACAAAAATAGCACACATTTTTATATTTTCAATCGCTTGTCTCTACCTAAAATTTTAGAGCGGGTTTAAAATAGAGTTAAATTTCATTCATTTATTAAGTCTTTTTTTATAAAATCGATTTAGGTAGAATTCCCTAAAAAACTGACAAATGAAATGAAGAGTCAGTAGTGGAATTCACTAACTTATTCCACCGATACACGACACTTTTTACCATTTTGCTATTCAGTAACCCTGTTTTATCGATACAAGGTTTTTTTATTATAAGGTTTTATCTTGAACAAATAACGGCCTTGTTCTAGGCTGACACCGAAATTCTTCTAAACAGTTACAAAAAATGTACTAATTATTAAGTAAAACGACGTTGCCAGCAAAGTAAGTGGTAACTGTCAGGCAGTCGAATAAACATATTGAGCCATGGCATGTAGCGAACAACATTTTTGCTCAGTAATTTGACATCAAATTCCAACCGTTGAGTGGATAGAAAATACCCAACGGGCGATCAGAAAGTTATCACTCATCGATTGATCAGTAAATGTGTTCGCTGAAAGCAAACACTTTTACACAACATTTTATTACGTTTGCTGGTGATGGTAAAAATGAGGCCGCTCAGAAAAGAATAATACTACACAACTCCCAAATTTATCAAATGAACAGGATGCGCCAAAGGGTATCCTGGTAACAGGTGACAACAGCGGGTGTAGGGGTTTAGAATAAAGCCGCGATAGGCATGCCTGTTGTAATTATTGTTAGACAAATTTCTAATCAGATGGCATTTTCTTTTCTGGAAAAAATGGCACACCGGTGTTACTCTCACTCTTGAATAATGTTACTTGGCGTTTTGCAAAATGGATTAATTTGTTGAAATGGTATTCTTTTCCTAATTCAGAGAAAAAGTATGCGAGTTAATTACACAAACCTCTACTGAAAAAAGGTTTTGTGAATTGCCCATTAGTATACATGTATATGGGGTATTCCATCCCATTTCGACCAATTTTGAACCCGACCCCTTTAGAATTGGCTGAAAGTTTTTCTTCTTTTTCTAGATTACGAAAGACGTTTTTCAGAATTTTTTCAAATTTTTTCATCTAACTCAAAAAAAGTTATGAATTTAAAAAAAACACCGTTTTTGTTTTCAAAATGCTATAACTTTTTCAAAAATTGACCGTTTGGGATCTTTTTTTTTTTTTAATTTGTTTTTAAATGCGCTTTTCGGAAAAAATACAAAAAAATTTTTAAAGTTTTTTTGTTTTTAATTTTTCAGTTTTTCGAGAGTTTTCGAATTTCGCCATTTTTTTTCTCATTAAAAACTTCAATCAATTCTGCAATCATCCCCACTAATCCCGGAGTGGGCCGATTTTTTTTATATTTTTTTTTTATTTAATTGAAAAAAAAATTGAAAAATAAAATTTTTTTTTAATCAATTTTATTGATATAACAAAAAAATGTAAGAAAATGATTTTTAAGTATTCTTATATATTATGGTAATCTACGATTAAAATAACCAGGATTAATGACTGACACAGTAAACATGTAAGTTTTCTAAAAATAATGTAACAAATTATGAATTTATTTTCTGGCATTTAAATATTTTACAAATTCTTTGTTCTTCTGAATTTGAAAAGTTTTTAACATACAAACAACCATTTTTGTCAGGAATTATGCAATGTAATTGTTGAGTTCCTGTAATCGATTTTGTTTTCAAAAATCTTTCATTCAAATCTTTTACTGCTGTATTATAATCATCTTCTGGGGAAAACTTGACTGTAATGTTTGGCAAGTTGTCCGGATCAGAAGTCCATTTAAAAAGTCCTTCAGGTGTCGTTATTTGATTATCAACCGCGAGTTGGAGACTTGCTCTTACTGCATATCGTTTGGTAATGCCACCAATACCATCACACCGACCTTTGCCATGAGCAGACGCAAAAAAATGCCATTCGGCAGGAATGTCAAAATCATCTTCATGATAATATAAATTTACAAAGTTTTTGAAGTTTTTAAATTGTTGAGGAGCTCCATCAGAAAAATAATAAATCTTGTCACAACGTTCAGGAAAACTTTTCACATAATCAGTAATTATTTTAATAAAAACATGAACAGCAATGGCATCATGATTATTACAATCTGAAATAATTGCTAAGCTTTTGTGTTCAAGTTTGCCATTTACTTTATAATAAATTACTACCGAAAAAATTGTTGTCTGGTTATTGTTCCAGTGAAAACCAGATGCCGCATTTTGCTCTACGAATGCGTAATTTTCTGCAAAATCACAAATAATAATAAATTCATTTGATTTTAATGTTTCTTTCAACGTTTTTAAAATTCAGCTTGTTCTTTGGCGATGAATGAGTGAGGTAAAACAGTTTTTAATTCACCACAAAAATGTTCAACAAATTCTTCTTTAGACTTAATAAAAGTTTCTAAACTGCTTCTCGGCTTTGATATCCAATACTTATAGCTAATATTCTCAATTTCGTGGTTCTCAAAACATGTCAGTAACATATTAATCAATTCATCTACCCCTGGACAGTTATTACATCTACCCAAATAACATTGAAACGATGGAGTTTCACATATAATCATGCTCAAGCAATCGCTATAGTGTTGAACGGGCTTTTCTGCATTTCTCGTTAAAGAATTAATATTTGCACCTGAAATTATTAAGTTAAATGAAAATTTACGTATTTATAATTACTAATCAATTTGATATTTACCAAGCATCATCAATTTAACATGCACAGATGGTGTGTGTTCCACTTGCCCCTGCTAACACACAATGTTTAGGTCGAAAAGAAGCAAATTTCGAAAATCCAGTTTTCTCTGCAGCGTTTACTTCCCGAAAACTTTGGCATACTTCTTTTAAGTTAGACAGGACAAGTCTTTTTTGGACGTACACTCGATTACCATCGTCACTTCGAACTGAAACAAAGTCTTCCATACCTGGCATCAGAGCACTGTAATCATCATCGTTATAAAAATTTTGAACTTTCAATTTTACCATTCAAGGTTCGAATCGAGCTCAAGGCCAGAACAATAATTTTTTTCTAATTATTGTTATTTTTTAATTTTTCTAAATTTGAAAAACTGTATTTTGTTTTTGGAATAGTAAGTAGAAAATTTTTCAGACAACCTGCCATAGCTGCGCAAATAGATCCATTTCGAAGGGTGCTAAGCCTTCATCATCAGTACGCTTTAGGCATGCTGCGCTAACCATTTAGCTATACAGCGGTGGTTTGTTTGACTGGAAAATTTCCTACTTCTATTCTTTTTTACCAACTATATTTATTCAGTGTTGCGCCATCTGGTGCAAATCACTGATAATGCTGGATTTTTGTTTATTGTCAATTACTTTGTTTGACATTCCCAATTGGTCATGGTTTATTAACAATTGTTTGTTTGTTTTTATCGACCTATTGATAAATCATTCAAGGTTCGAATAGAGCTCAAGGCCAGAACAATAATTTTTTTCTAATTATTGTTATTTTTTAATTTTTCTAAATTTGAAAAATTGTATTTTGTTTTTGGAATAGTAAGTAGAAAATTTTTCAGACAACCTGCCATAGCTGCGCAGATAGATCCATTTCGAAGGGTGCTAAGCCTTCATCATCAGTACGCTTTAGGCATGCTGCGCTAACCATTTAGCTATACAGCGGTGGTTCGTTTGACTGGAAAATTTTCTACTTCTATTCCTTTTTACCAACTATATTTATTCAGTGTTGCGCCATCTGGTGCAAATCACTGATAATGCTGGATTTTTGTTTATTGTCAATTACTTTGTTTG